>NC_142871.1:64102500-64408333 GCF_051225735.1 Oryctolagus cuniculus | reverse complement strand
AGGACGAATTCTCTCGGGAAACTTTTTCTTATTAAAAGAGTAAGACAAACAGTTCTCCATTTGTGAAGCCCCCAGAGTAAAGTAGTCAAATGTCTATCAGGTCTTACCAGTCAAAATTTTTACTAATGAAACAAAATCTTTATGACCTGAATTAGAAAAGGATTTCTGTGTGGCACTTTCGGTTCCTGGTTATTCAAAAGCAAAAAATAAAAAACATTGGCATTGAAGGAAAATAATTAGTACAGTCTAAGTAGTAAGGCCTGAAAGATTTTAGACTCATTAAAATGTCCTGTGCCTATGATTGCCGCCTTAGCTCACTGCTGTTAAGAGACTGAAGCAGGGAGTTGTACCATTGTCTCTTTTTTTTTTTTTTTTTTTTGACAGGCAGAGTGGACAGTGAGAGAGAGAGACAGAGAGAGAAAGGTCTTCCTTTTGCCGCTGGTTCACCCTCCAATGGCCGCCGCTGCAGCCGGCGCACCGCGCTGATCCTGGCAGGAGCCAGGAGCCAGGTGCTTTTCCTGGTCTCCCATGGGGTGCAGGGCCCAAGCACCTGGGCCATCCTCCACTGCACTCCCTGGCCATAGCAGAGAGCTGGCCTGGAAGAGGGGCAACCGGGACAGAATCCGGCGCCCCAACCGGGACTAGAACCCGGTGTGCCGGCGCCGCAAGGTGGAGGATTAGCCTATTGAGCCACGGCGCCGGCTTGTACCATTGTCTCTTAAAAACTTAATGTGAGTCAACTTAGTTTTCCCCTGCACTGTATCTGTTGCATCAAGAAAGAAGTCGAGATTACTGTGGTCCTTGCTTAGATTGTCATCAAGGTGTGTTCATTCAATATGTTATGAAGAGGATACATCTTCACTACCACCAAGTCTTTGTGCAAGGGGACATGAGAAGTGTGGGAAAGCAAAAGTGCTGCTTGCACTGCTGCTTGTAGTGCTTCCTAGGGTTTTTTCCTCCATGCCTTCAAGGGCAGAAAGCGTTGTATTCTTTGGTGCATCATTTTATGTTTTCTTTTCCCTTCTTGAAGTTTAGGATCTATTTTACAGTAGCCATTTGAATGTTCGTATCTGCTCATTCCAACATTTCTGTCATTTCTGGATCTGTTTATATATGATTGATTTTTCCCCCTTGTTCTGGGTCATATTTTCTGATTCTTAACTTACCTAGACATTGCAGATTTTCCATTGTCACGTGCTGAGCTTTTCCTATATTCCCGCAGTGTTGAACTTTGTTGTAGGATGTAGTTACTTGGATTCTGTCAGATCCTTTTCAAGTCTTCCTTTTGTGCTTTGTTAGGATAAGTTCAAAGAATGTTTTGTTTCCAAAAATGTACTTACTTATTTATTTATTTATTTATTCGAAAGGCAGAGAGAGGGAGAGACAGAGACCTTCCATCCTCTGGTTCGTTCCCCCAGATGGCCACAACAGGTGAGGCTAAGCCAAGACAAAGCCAGGGGACCTGGGACTCCATTTGGGTCTCCCACGTGGGTAGCAGAGACCCAAGTCCTTGGGCCATCATCTGCTGCCTTCTCAAGGCATGTTAACAGAGAGCTGGATTAGAAGCAGTATAGCCAGGACTCTGTCACTCCATTTTACGGCGAAACCCTTGAGATTCTACTATATGCCACATGCAGTACCAGCTCTCCCCACTTCAGCTGCTACTTCCAGCCCCTATGAGCTCTAGGAATTGCTTGGCTGCTGCCTTTTGGTGACCCTTTCTCGAGCTTCAGAGCTTTCTTCTCACCCAGGCACAGGGATCTCTGCATGCTGAGCGCTCTCTGTGTGCTACTCCCTCTTACTCGCTACTTTACAATTTCTCACGATCTTTTTCTCCCTGAACTTCAGTTCCCTGTCTTTGTCTCCCAAACTCTGCTTAGGTCTGCTTAGGTTCCTTCTCTCTGGACTGAGCCCAAAAACTGCCTCTAGGCATTAAGCTGGAGAAATCAAGGGCCCTATTTCATTTATTCTCTTGCTCTCCAAATTCTGTCTCCTAAGCACCGTTTTGGTCTGTTGTCTGAAAACAGTTTTCATGTATTTTATCCGGTTTTCTGTTGTTTTTTCTTTTTTTTGACAGAAGTAGACAATGAGAAAGAGAGACAGAGAAAAAGGTCTTCCTTCCGCTGGCTCACCCCCAAAATGGCCGCTCCGGCCAGCGCTGTGCCAATCCAAAGGCAGGAGCCAGGTGCTTCTCCTGGTCTCCCATGCGGGTGCAGGGCCCAAGGACTTGGGCCATCCTCCACTGCTCTTTCGGGCCATAGCAGAGAGCTGGACTGGAAGAGGAGCAACCGGGACTAGAACCCAGCGCCCATATGGGATGCCGGCGCCACAGGTGGAGGATTAACCAAGTGAGCCACGGTGCCAGCCCTTCTGGTTGTTTTAAGAAGTCAAGATAACTCCCATCCCTATCACTCTATCACGTATGGAACTGGAAATTCTAATTTTGAAGCATATTTTAAGTAGGAAGAAATTTAATAGAAAACATTAGTTTTATAAAATCCAGGTTTTTAAATTGCTATTCATACAGTATTCAAATGACCAACTGCCATTACTGTTGTGTGAATTTTATGAGATGCCTGCATTCATCTCTATACATTGTGTAATCAAATGATAGTTTGAGAAATTTCTAGAGCAACTCTTCTGGGTAAGAAGCATTTCACACTTTCATTCCGTTTTAGGTAGTGCTCAGTAGGGCTGGAATTGTTACCTCCACTTCTGCAGTTTAACTGAGATTTACAACAGTTAGTTCTTTTGCCAGCCTTCTTTAACAACCTCATAAGGATCTAAGAAAGTTTGCCTGGGGACATTTGACCCATCAAGTTAAGATGCTGCTGTGACTTCTGCATCGCCTGTTAGAACGCCTGGGTTTGCGTCCTGGCTCTGCTTCTAGGTCTAGCTTCCTGCTCATGCGCACCCTGGGAAGCAGCAGATGATTACTTATGTGCTTGGGTCCTTGCCACCCACGTGGGAAACCCAGATGCAGTTTCAGGCTCCTGTCTTCACCTGGGCAAGCCCTGGCTGTTACAGGCATTTGGGGAGTGAACCAGTGGGTGGAAGATCTGTCTGTCTCCATTTCTCTTCCTTTCAAATAAATAACTGTAAAAGTAAAATAAAAATAAAAGTTTTCTTTTTCCTTGGTTTGCATCTTTAGCCATGGTTACTCCTATGTTTGGCTTTTTCCTCTTTCCCTTTTCAGTCAAGTGAGGATCTTTTCTTGAATCCCAACTTTTTCATTCCTAGGCTATGCCTAAAATACAAAACTGCAAACACTGCATGCTTTCTTCAGTGTCTTTTCCAGATTCTACCAGGAACTACTCCTGGGAGTGTTTCCTAGTATCTGATCCAGATGGCATGTTAGAATTTGGCAAAACCAGCCGGCGCCGTGGCTCAATAGGCTAATCCTCCACCTTGCGGCGCCGGCACACCGGGTTCTAGTCCCGGTCGGGGCGCCGGATTCTGTCCCGGTTGCCCCTCTTCCAGGCCAGCTCTCTGCTATGGCCAGGGAGTGCAGTGGAGGATGGCCCAGGTGCTTGGGCCCTGCACCCCATGGGAGACCAGGAAAAGCACCTGGCTCCTGGCTCCTGCCATCGGATCAGCGCGGTGCGCCGGCTGCAGCGGCGGCCATTGGAGGGTGAACCAACGGCAAAGGAAGACCTTTCTCTCTCTGTCTCTCTCTCTCACTGTCCACTCTGCCTATCAAAAAAAAAAAAAAAAAAAAAAAAAAGAATTTGGCAAAACCTCTGAGTCTTCAAAATAATTAGCTATCATCATTCTATAGATGAAATAAAGTATTATAGTAGAAAGGAGATTGGGGTGAGCCTCTGGAGATCTGCGGTCTAGTCTCCTGTTCCACTCCCTATCTCCGGAACTCTCAGAGGTCACATAATTGCTATGAACTTGATTTTCCTCACCTGCAAATGAATGTTCTGGTTTAGTGATGTTTCTGGAAGTGTTAATATTTTGTGATTACACGAGGGGACTTCAAAGAGTTCATGGAAAATGGAGTTAAAAGGTAAGTGTATTTTGGTGCAAAAAATATTTGAAATCTGTGCATGTTGAGGGATCTTCCAAAGTTCATGTGTATCATGAGAAAAACTATACAGGGATTTCAAATTCGCACCAAAGCAAACTTATCTTTTAATGAAATTTTTCCATGACCTTTTTGAAGTCCCCTATATGTGTGGAATTATATTTAATAGTGAATTCTGATCAATTTCTAGATAGTCAATCTTCTAGAATAACGTTACAGTAGGACAAAAGTCATCTGTGTGTGTTCTTAGGAATCTTAGTGATGCCTGCTCATAAAAGCCAAGAGTCCAGTGGTTCGTTAACAAGCCTCGTGAGAGAGAACTGATTCAAGGAAAAATATAAAAAGCCCTTACCAGAGCCTCTTTTTTTTTTTTTTTTTTTCCTGCAGAAACTATGAGGATTATTTCATCAAAGCACAGAAAGTGAGACGCCTCATTGCTAATGACTTTGTGAATGTTTTCAACTCCGGAGTGGATGTCTTGTTAACTCCCACCACCTTGAGAGAGGCAGTGCCGTATTTGGAGTTCATCCAAGAAGACAACAGAACGCGAAGTGCTCAGGACGATATTTTTACACAGGCTGTAAATATGGCAGGTGAGGATCCCTCAAGAACCTTCTGGCTTTCTTCCAGTTCTTAAACAGATAGCCTCGTCTTCAGCTTACGTTCTAGACAGATCGTCCGCTAAAAGAAGTAACCGGTATTCCATGATTTTTGGAGTGTGTGTGCATGTGTGTACACACTTGCCACACACACTCACATGTGTATGTTTTCCATTTTTATTTATTTTCATTTTATTTGAAAAGCAGAGAGAGAGACAGACATAGATCTCCCATCCAAAATGCTTGCAACAGCTGGGGCTGAGCCAGAGCAAAGCCAGGAGTCTGGAACTCAATCTGCGTGTTTCACATGGGTGGCAGGTACTCAAGGACCTGAGCCATCACCTGCTGCTCACAGGTGTTCACTGGCAGGAAGCCTGGGCTGGAACCCAGGTACTGCAATATGGGGTGTGGGTGTCCGGAGTGGCATCTTAAATGCTATGCCAAATGCCTACTCTCAAAAGGTATATGTTTTGAAACCTTTCAAAACTATAGGAAAGTTGAAAAAGTAGTATAATGAATACCCACACGCTCTCCTCTTGAATTCTTCTTTGTAAACTGACTGCCTCATTTACTTTCTTTTTCTCTGTCTGTCTCAATGCACACACACACTCAGTGTTTCTTGCCCAGTCGTTTGAAAGAACGTTTCAGATACCATGACACTTTACCCCAAATGCATGACCCTTCTAAGAATAAAGACATTCTTCTGCATAATTACAATCCTGTTATCACACCTAAGAAAACAATAATTCAGTAAGAATCTGAATATAATGCATATTCAGATTTTATCAGTTGTCCCAAAAATATCTTAAAGTTTTTGCTCGGGTTGGTGCTATGGTGTAACAGGTAAAGCTATACATGCTGGCATCCCATATGGACACCAGTTCATGTCCTGGCTGCTCCACTTCTGATCCAGCCCCTTGCCAATGGCCTAGGAAAGCAGCATAAGATGGCAAGTGCTTGGGCCCCTGCGCCCATATGGGAGGTCCAGATGGGATTCCTGGCTTCTGGCTTCAGCCTGTCCCAGCCATGGCTGTTGTGGCCATCTGGGGAGTGAACCAGCAAATAAAAGATCTCTAACTCTTTCAAATTAAAAAAAAAAGGTTTTGCCCTTTATATTACATTTGTTTATGATGTCTTGTTTTTATTATTATTATTTAACAGAGTTAGACAGTGAGAGAGAGAGACAGAGAAAGGTCTTCCTTCCGTTGGTTCACCCCCCAAATGGCCGCTAGTGCTGGCGCTGCGCCGATCCGAAGCCAGGAGCCAGGTGCTTCCTCCTGGTTTCCCATGTGGGTGCAGGGCCCAAGCACTTGGGCCATTCTCCACTGCACTCCCGGGCCACAGCAGAGAGCTGGACTGGAAGAGGAGCAACCGGGACAGAATCCGGCGGCCCAACCGGGACTAGAACCCGGAGTACCAGCACGACAGGTGGAGGATTAGCCTAGTGAGCCTGGCCATGATATCTTTTTAAAATCTAGAACAATCTCCCATCTCTCTTGCTTTTTTTAGAAATATATCTGGCTGATTTTGTTTTTTTGTTTTTTTTTAAAGATTTATTTATTTATTTGAAAGTTGAGTTACATACAGAGAGAGAGAGAGAGAGATCTCCCATCCACTGGTTCACTCCCCAAATGGTCACTACAGCTGAAGCTGGGCCTATCAGAAGCCAGGAATTTCTTCCAGGTCTCCCATGCAGGTACAGGGGCCCAAAGCAGTTGGGCCATCTTCTACTGCTTTCCTAGGCCATCAGTGGAGAGTTGGATGGAAAGCAGAGCAGCAGGGATTCAAACCGGCGCCCACATGGGATGCTGGTACTACAGGCGGCAGCTTTACCCATTATGCCACAGCACTGGCCTCTGACTTTGTTTCAATCATCAATTATAATGTAGGAAACTCAAGAGGAAAAGAAAAGTCTACTGTATTTACCCATGCTTTTACTTATTGTGTTCTTTTTAATCCCTTCCTTTCTATTTAGAGGAATTTTTTTAGCCACTCTTTTAGGATAGGCCTGCTGGTGACAAATTCTCTTAACCTTCCTTCAGAAATGTCTTGATTTCTGCTTTATTTTTAAAGGTGTTTTTTGTTTTCGTTTTTTGCTGGAGGTAAGATCTGGTTCAATAGTTCCTGCCTTAAGCACTTTAAAACTACTGTGCCAGGGCCGGCACCGTGGCTCATTTGGCAGGTCCTCCACCTGTGGCGCTGGCATCCCATATGGGTGCCGGGTTCTAGTCCCAGTTGCTCCTCTTCTGGTCCAGCTCTCTGCTGTGGCCCGGGAAAGCAGTGGAGGATGGCCCAGATGCTTGGGTCCCTGCACCGCATGGGAGACCGGGGGAAGCACCTGGCTCCTGGCTTCGGATTGGCTCAGTGCTGGCCGGAGCAGCCATTTTGGGGGTGAGCCAGTGGAAGGAGGACCTTTTTCTCTGTCTCTCTCTCTCACTGTCTAACTCTATTAAAAAAAAAAAAAAAAAAAAAAAAAAAAAAAAAAAAAACCTGTGCCACTTTCTTCTGTCCTGCAGTCTCTGATCAGAAATCCTCCACCTTTTAAATGTTTTCTTTTAAATGACACTGACTCTTTTTGAAGAGTCTAATCCATTTGTGCTTTACGAGGTCCACTCATGATCTGGATTTATCATATTGGTAACTTCTGATTGGATTTAGCTAAACCTTTTTGGCAGAAATCCTATGTACTCTTCCCATCAGGAAACAGTTATAGCAGCTTGTCCCACTTTGGGACACTAAGTTGATCACTTTGTTAAGGAGGTAGCTGCTATATGTTTTCTTTATCAAGATACATCATTGCTTTTGTCATTTAAAAGGAATTTATAAGTGATACGTGGATACCCGGTGAATAAGCCACTGCTCAGTAATTTTGAATCCAGTTCTAGCAGCCACTGATCATTCTGACCTGAATTAAATCACTGTCTAAAGAATTACCAAATGCCGACATCTCTAATTCTGTCATTCCTATTGGTATTAGTTAGAAGACTTCTCCAAAGAGGAGCTTTTCTCTTTGTTTCTATACGATGTATTAAAAGGAATTACTGTAATCATTATTTTTGATAGTTAAATCATGCTCAATTTGGCCAGTTGGAGCCAAATTGCATCAAGTTGTATGCATCCTCTAGACCTATCCTCATTAATTTTGGAAAACTTCCTTGTTCTTTAAAAAAAATATTTATTTATTTGAAAGTCAGAGAGAGAGGAGAGGGAGAGGAAAAGGGAGAGGGAGAGGGGGAGGGAGGTCTTCTATCTGCTGGTTCACTCCCCAGATGGCCACAATGGCCGGAGCTGCGCCGATCTAAAGCCAGGAGCCAGGAGCTTCTTCCAGGTCTCCCATGCGGGTGCAGAGGCCCAAGGACTTGGGCCATCTTCTATTGCTTTCCCAGGCCATAGCAGAGAGCTGGATTGGAAGAGGAGCAGCCGGGACTAGAACCGGCACCCATATGGGATGCCGGTGCTTCAGGCCAGGGCATTAACCCGCTGCACCACAGCGCCAGCCTCGGAAAACTTCCTTGTTCTATGGCATAACAAGAAATCTCAGGATCTTGTACTTTCTCTGTCCTGGTGCTGGAATTAAAACTACCCTGCGTTAATCGATCTAAAACCTGGAATTAAACTACTGTGCGCTAACTTCCCATTTAATAGATTAGCAAAAATTCAAAAGCCCAGCAACATGCTGTGTTGACAAACCTGTCAGAAAAGCAGCACTCTGGGCAAGCGCTGTGGCACAGTGGGTAAAGCCTCCGCCTGTGGCGCCAGCATCCTATATGGGCACCAGTTCAAGTCCTGGCTGCTCCTGGCTCCTGCCTTTGGATCGACGAAGCTTCGGCCTTTGCAACCAACTGGGGAGTGAACCAACAGATGGAAGACCTCTCTCTCTGCTCCTCCTTCTCTCTGTGTGTAACTCTTTCAGATAAATCAATAAATCTTTAAAAAAAAAAAAATCCAGCTCTCTGTTATAGCCTGGGGAAGCAGTGGAGGATGACCCAGGTGCTTAGGCCCCTACATCCACGTGGGAGACCCGGATGAAGCTCCTGGCTTTGGATCAGCCCAGCTCCAGCTGTTGCATGCATTTGGGGAGGGAACCAGCAGATGGAAGACCTTTCTGTCTGTCCTCTCTGTAACTCTACCTCTCAAAGAAATAAATAATATCTTAAAAACAAAAGAAAAGCACTCATTTTGCTGGTGAGAATTCAAAATAATATAACTATTACAGGGGAATTTGGCAATATCTAATTATAGATGTGTTGATCCTTTGATGCAGCAATCTCTCTTTATCTGACAAACTTTGAAGGATACTAAAAAACATGTACATAAGGTAATTCCTTGTGACACTGCATGACATGGTCAGATATTACAAACAACCTAAATACCGAGCCATAGAGAACTAATTGAATAAATTATTGTAAAACTTTGTCATGGAGTATTGTACAGCTATAAAAAAAGAATAAAAGTCTCTGAACTGATACAAGAGTGATTTTCAAGCTCCACTGTTAAGTGAATAAAGCATGAGACAAAAGCATATCCACAGGATAAAATTTTTTGTTGCCTTTTTAAAGCTTACATGGTCTGGGCCCTGCTGGTACTGAAAGGTAGAAGAGGTCTCTGCTTGTAACGGCGAGCTCATCCACTCACGGTTTCTTTCTTTCCCTCAGGACTGCCGGCAGTGAATATCCCAGTGGCCCTCTCACGCCAAGGGCTGCCAATAGGATTACAGTTTATTGGACCTGCATTCTGCGATCAGCAGCTTCTTACAGTTGCCAAATGGTTTGAACAACAAGTACAGTTTCCTGTTATTCAACTTGAAGAACTCATGGATGATTGTTCTTCAGTCCTTGCCAATGAAAAGTTAGCTTCTGTGTCTCTAAAACAGCAGTGATGAATACGTAATGAAATTAAAATGACTTTCAGAGATTCTCTACCCTGGAGAGTCAAATGATCTTGGCTGGGTTCTTGTAATTAGGTTCATTATCAACACAGTCATTCCCTAGAATCACTTTTTAGAATTCCTGTGATGTAGTTAATTAATTATAAATAATCTGTCAGCACTTATTAAACATCCACTAAGCGTAAAATGCAGGATCTCTATTATAACACAAGATAGCATGTTCATAACAAACAGTGCGTCCTGCAAAATGTTGATTGTAAAGAATGCTTACAGCAAAGTAACGTTAGGGATAAACTTCTCAGAAGTTGCGCATCCTGGTAACTCAAGCACCAATAGAAGCAGTAATTGTATCTCCAGAGGTAACTGGAGAGCCCAGGCAGCAGCTCATTGTGTGGTGAAGCTGCCTCAGGGGATGTTAAAGAGGCACACTAAACAATCAGGCAGGAGTAGTCCTGGCTTCCGAGGGCTGAGCAGAGCGGGCGGCAGAGGGGTTGTGTGTGCCGGTGGCAACGCCACCTGCCGGCACCTGAGTCATGCGGGTTGGGGGGTCCCCGGCTGCAGGCCCTGCTGTTGTTTATCTAAAAACAGAGCTGAAGGCCGGCGCCGCGGCTCACTAGGCTAATCCTCTGCCTTGCGGCGCCGGCACACCGGGTTCGTGCCGGGTTCTAGTCCCGGTCGGGGCGCCGGATTCTGTCCCGGTTGCCCCTCTTCCAGGCCAGCTCTCTGCTGTGGCCAGGGAGTGCAGTGGAGGATGGCCCAAGTGCTTGGGCCCTGCACCCCATGGGAGACCAGGAGAAGTACCTGGCCCCTGGCTCCTGCCATCGGATCAGCGCGGTGCGCCGGCCGCAGCGCGCCGGCCGCGGCGGCCATTGGAGGGTGAACCAACGGCAAAGGAAGACCTTTCTCTCTGTCTCTCTCTCTCACTGTCCACTCTGCCTGTCAAAAAAAAAAAAAAAAAAAAAAAAAACAAAACAAAAACAAAAACAAACAAACAAACAAAAACCCAGAGCTGAAGTGACTGAACACTTGTTTCCTTTCCTCCTCAGGGTTAAAGTTTTTACTTCTGTTCCTGCCCAGAAGCCAGAACAGTTCTCCCACTCCATTCATTCTCCCATTACCAATCACAAATGAGCTCACTGAGGTCTCACAAACATTTGTTGTAACCTAGCAGACCATACTAGACTGAAACTTGGTAGACAGTGGAGGGTGATTTTGGTGAGAATGGTTAAAAATATACAAGTAGTATACGGTATGAAAAACTTGCAGATAATTTGGTGAAGCTGCCAAAGAGAGGTAGCCCATGCAGGATCCTCTGACCCCAGATTCTCTGTTCCTTAAGCTTTCCTTACTCTCCTGATTCTTAGAAGTGTCCTCTATTTGGCCCCCCCATCCCCTTTTTTATTTGAAAGCCAGAGTTACAGAGAGGAGGAAAGAGAGATCTTCCATCTGCTAGTTCACTCCCCAAGTGACCGCAACAGTTAGGGCAGGGTCAGGCCTAGGCCAGGATCCTGGAGCTTCTTTTGGGTCTCCTACCACATGGGTGCCAGGGATCCACGCACTTGGCCCATCCTCCGCTGCGTTCCCAGACGCATTAGCAGGGAGCTGAATCAGAAGTGGAGCGGGGCCGGCACTGTGGCATAGCGGGTGAAGCCACCATCCGCATCCCATATGGGCACCAGTTCATGTCCCGGCTGCTCCACTTCCAATCCAGCTCTCTGCTGTGGCCTGGGAAAGCAGTAGAAGATGGCCCAAGTCCTTGGGCCCCAGCAGCTGCATGGGAGACCCAGAGGAAGCTGCTGGCTCCTGGTTTCAGATTGGCGCAGCTCTGGCTGTTGCGGCCATTGGAGAATGAACCAGCAGATGAAAGACTTTTCTCTCTTTCTCTCTCACGCTCTGAAATAAATAAATAAATAAATATTTAAAAAAAAAAAAAAGTGAAGCAGCTGGGTCTCCTATCGCCTCCCATATGGGATTGTGGGTGTTGCAGGCGGAGGCTTAACATGCTATTCCACAATGCTGGCCCCTATTTGGGCCCCATAAGACCGAAGAGATATTGAAGGGAGTCTGTGCTTAATATTTGACAAAATATACTGAAAGTCATACACTTCCTCACTGTGAGGATCCATCATTGGGTTTCTTTGTCATTGCTAGAAACACTTTGTCATTCTGACCAGGTGTTGCAACAGGCACTTAAAAATTGTTGATAAATGAAGCCGGCGCCGTGGCTCAATAGGCTAATCCTCCACCTTGCGGCGCCGGCACACCGGGTTCTAGTCCCGGTCGGGGCGCCGGATTCTGTCCCGGTTGCCCCTCTTCCAGGCCAGCTCTCTGCTATGGCCAGGGAGTGCAGTGGAGGATGGCCCAGGTGCTTGGGCCCTGCACCCCATGGGAGACCAGGAAAAGCACCTGGATCCTGGCTCCTGCCATCGGATCAGCGCGGTGCGCCGGCTGCAGCGGCGGCCATTGGAGGGTGAACCAACGGCAAAAGGAAGACCTTTCTCTCTCTGTCTCTCTCTCTCACTGTCCACTCTGCCTGTCAAAAAAAAAAAAAAAAAAAAAAAAAAAAATTGTTGATAAATGAAAGTAGAAAGCCAGCTTTAATAAGTTCACATTGGTTAGTAAGTAAAAATTATTTTCTAAATATGAGGTACATAAAAAAATCAGCAGGCTGGCATGTGCCACTGGAGGAATTAAAACCTGTTACCTGTTACTTTGAATTCAAATTTTTTTCTCTGCCCTGGGTTGTGCCCATTCCCAAATAATCTGATCAACTTTAAAAGCTTTATGTGAGGGCTGGCATTTGGTGCAGTGTGTTAAGCCACTTCCCGTGACCCCCAGCATCCCATATGAGCATCGGTTTGAGTCCCAGTTGCTCCACGTCTGATCCAGCTCCCAGCTAATGCACCTGGGAAAGCAGAAGATGGCCCACATACTTGGACCCCTGCCACCTACCTTGGGAGACCCAGATGGAGTTCCCAGTTCCTGGCTTTGGCCTGGACTGGCCCTCCCTGTAATTGATATATATGTCTCCATCTCAGTCTTTCTCTGTGTCTCTCTCTAGCTCTGCCTTACAAATAAATAAATCTTTAAAAAGTTTTGTTATGTGCCAGACTCACTGATGTTTGTATCAATTTTGACTGAACTCTGAAGAGAAGAAATCCTCAAGAGAATTGCATTACTTATACTAAAAGGATACCATCTTCAGTGAAGGCACTAATATGATGTACAAAGCCAACAAATAAATCTTTGCCCTGGTCTTTTTATCTATGTATAATTTGAAAGGAAGAATTTTCAAAGAATATTTGTTAACTTGTGCTTATACCTACTTGAGCTGCACTAACTGTTGGAATCTACAAATAGAGAAGTGAAAGATGTATCATTCTTACATAGTAACACCCAACTCACATGAAATGATACTTAATTTGTTTTTCTTTCTCCTCCATCTTTCTCGTCACTCTAAGAGATCACCTTTTGCCAGGTCTGCCTGGGAATGTGACCATTTCTGTGTCTCAGCTAATTAAACCTCTGAAAGTGTTAGCAACAGGGGCTTCTGAAGGGCCACAGGTGTTGATGAGCTTTTTTTTTAAAAAAAAAAGATTTATTTATTTATTTGAAATTCAGAGCTACAGATAGAGGAGAGGTGGAGAGAGAGAGAGAGAGGTCTTCCATGCGATGGTTCACTCCCCAGTTGGCCGCAACGGGCCAAGCTGCGCCCATCCGAAGCCAGGAGCCAGGAGCTTCCTCTGGGTCTCCCACACACGTGCACTTGGGCCATCTTCTACTATAACCCAGCAAGACAGTAAGCAAAAGTTAGAAACAACAACAAAAGCTTGCTGGAGTAGGGGAAAAAAGTGATGAGATCACAAAACTTGGCACCCTGACACCACACAGACCCAAAGGAGGACGCGGGGAAACCACGTCCTGTTGGCCCACACTAAGCAATACCATGAGTGTCACCTGAAAGCAGGGAGGTGCACTGTACCCTCTGGATGGCCGTGTGACACCAGGTCCCGAATAACTTACCTGTTGTGTTTAATTAGACACTGCAGACACAGTTGAGAACAGAAGAGCTTCCCTGGCTAGTTCATAACTCAAGCAGTATGTACACTAGAACGTAAACCTGAAAATTCAACAGAGGCAAATAACACGAGGGAAAACCCAGCCAACATTAAGTAACCACTACAGGATTTCAAAGAGCTTTTTTATTTCCCTTTATACCACAATGGAATATAAATCCAAAAAGGATTTTAGGCAGTTTATTAAAAATATATTATTACAATGGCATAAAAGTAAATGCCTGTGGAAATCGGTCAAGTGAAAATGAAAGAGGGGAATAAGGCTAAACCAGACTCAGATTAAAAGCAGATGCTAAGGCTAGACAGCGTGTGCACAGTGGGAAATCCCCAGTTGCCTTCCCAGTGGGGTAAGGCCACCAGCTTTAAAAATCACACAGACCTGGGTTTGAATCTATTACTGTCATTTACAAGCTGTGAAACTTGCCTAGGCTTCAGTATCCTGATCTATGAAGTAGGAACACTGTCCCTCATGGGGCGGGATTGAATTTCAGTGGTGCACTGAGAGCGCCTCGCATGAGGCCTGACGTACAAGAACGCGGTAGCTTGGAGACATAAGTAGATGCTCACAATTGTGGAGTGATTTTTCTTACACAGACCTCATGGCAGACTAACGGCATTTAGCCAATTTAATTGAATGATTGCACTAAGGACCACTTATATACCTCCTTGATGATCTGGCTTCCTCTGAAATAAAGGTGAGAATATCAGGAAGAATGGTGGGCTCTCTATTTTTGAAACAGATTTTGGGACCTCCCCTACTCTAAGAGTTTCTGATTCCCTAGGGCAGGGGAGGACCCCAAGAATTTATTTTTAAGATTTATTTATTTATTGGGAAGAATGTCAGAGGGAGAGATGGAGAAGAGATCCTCCATCTGCTGGTTCACTCCCCAAAGCGGCCACCACAGCAGGGCTGGGCCAGGCCAACCCAGGAGCCAAGAGCTCCATGCAGGTCTCTCCTGTGGGTGGCAGTTCCACTGCCTTTGCAGACACAATGGCGGGGAACTGTCTCAGAAGCAGAATATCTGGGATGCCAGCCATCACTCTATGAGATGTTGGTGTTGCAGGTGGCAGCTTCATCTACACCACCATGCCCTGGGCTGCATATTTTTAAAGCAGTTTTGTTAAGCTTTGATGCAGAATTGGCTACCACATGGTTCAAAAACTTGGGGGTCTTCAAAGGCCCTTATTCATGGCCAGCCAAATGAAGGCACCCCCAAAATGGTAACCCCACATAGCTGTGGAGAAAACATTCTCCACAGAGCCAAATCCTTCTTCATAAAAATCAGTTTCATTTCAACATATACACAGATAGATATTTAAGGCCCCCAAATACTGTCTCTTACTGCCATTACTGTAATGTGAGATTTCTTTTAAGTCTTATTTATTTGAAAGAGTTACAGAGAGAGGTGGGAAGAGGCAGAGAGCAAGCTTCCATCTACTGGTTCATTCCCCAGATGGCCACAAGTACCAGCAGTGGGCCAGGCCGAAGCCAGGAGCCAGGAGGCTTTGTGGGTCTCCCACATGTGTGCAGGGGCCCAAACACATTGGGCTATCTTCTGCTGATTTCTCAGGCACATTATAAGGGGGCTGGATCAGAAGTGGAGCAGCTGGGACTCAAACCAGTACTGCTATGGGATGCTGGAATTGGCTGCTTTACCTGCTAAGCCACAGTACCCATCTCAACACGGGGAAAGTTTAAGGTATATGTTACCAACAGCTTGCTAGCTAATATATCCATCAAGGAAAAGAAGTTAACTCAATATTCAGTTCTAAACAATGACACTCATTTCGTGGCTGCTGTCCTTGGAGGAGGAGCAGGGGGAGGGGAAGGGAAAGGAGGGAAAAAGAGTCATAGCACCCTGGCCAAGGAGCATCTAGAACCAAGGTCACGTTGGGGGCCCGAGCCCCAGGAAGCAGTCCCCTGGTCACTTGGAGTTCCTCAGAGAGGAGAAGAAAAAGAAGTCTTTGGTTCCTTGGCCCTGTCCCATGGCTTGAGGGTCAAGACTTCTCCAGACCATTGCATTAATGTATTTAACCTCCATAATGAAATGTGTGCAATTACCAGCCCCACCTTACAGATGAGGAGCCCGAGTGTCAGGGACAATAATAAAATTGCTGGGGTCACCCACCAGTGTCAGGAACCCCAAGTCTTAAGTCACTCTTCTTACTCTGAGTGTCCCCAGAACATTCACTAAGCATAAAAGTTTCTTGTGGTTGAGAGAGGTGGGGGGGGGGGGCAGAAATTTCACTCCATGGTGAGTCTTCCAAGGTGAGTTAGTTGCAAAATGGACCTGCAGATGCATGAATGATATGACAGGATTCATGGCAGATAACTGCCAAAATGATAAGTGATAATTTTAGCATAATTCACTTAGCAGGAAAGGTTCTTTATAGAGGCCATCACAGTATAGAATACTTATCTTTCTGTTTCTGTGACAGGGACATTTGCACCTCAATTAGTCAAAACTCATTTTGAGTCATTAATCTACAGACTAATAGGAAGTGGGGCTGGAATTCAGAGTTTGAAGACTTACAATAACCAAGATATTCTAATACAGTACTGGCTCAGAACCACTCAGAAAGACAAGCATGGGAAAAGATCTATATCTTTTTAAGTACATGCAAATTATTTTCTTAGGGTACCACTTTATTTCCATGGAAATGGCCCTCAGGATGCAGGTAATTGGAGCAGAGTCAAGATGGTACTAATGGTAAAAGAAATGAGACATTATAAAGTAGAAACTAGAAGAATTTAGAGTTTAATTGGATTAGAGAGTAGGGGAGAAAGCAAGGAAAGAAAACTTATTTTTGTCCTGAGAAATGTTCACAACCGGAAAGGATGGTGTTATTAATAAAAAGGGAAAGTGGGGCCGGTGCTGTGGCATAGTGGCCTAAGCCTCCACCCGCGGTGCCGGCATCCCATATGGGCGCCAGTTAGAGTCCTAGCTGCTCCTCTTCCAAGTGCTTGGGCCCCTGCACTCATGGGAGAAATGGGGAAGAAACTCCTGGCTCTTGACTCTGATGGGCACACCTCAGGCCATTGCAGTCATCTGAGGAGTGAATCAGCAGATGCAAGACCACTCTTTCTGTCTCTCCCTCTCTCTGTAATTCTGCCTCTCAAATAAATAAAATATTTTAAAAATAAATAAATAAATGGAAGGCAACAATAATTTGTAGGGACTGAAGATGAATTCTACAAACAGAAGGAAATGCACAGTCAGTGGGAAGAGAGACAGTTAAGTAAGATGGGTGTGGGGAGTCGGAGGATAGACAAGTTTGTAGATTAGGCTCCTTTTTTTCTGTCATTCTATTGTGAAAAAAAAAGCAAACATTAAGCAGGGAACCCCCACATACCTAGCACCTATATCCTGTCATTGCTGCGTCATCCATTTGTTTATCATGTCATGCCCCATCCTTCACCTCTAGCCATGCATTAGTCAACCTTATGTTAAAATTTGTGTATTGAAGTTCACTTCCCCTAATGAGTACATTATGGCAGTTATTGAATTAAATATTTATGATTTTTTGGGTAAACTTTGCATATAATGAAATGCACAAATCTTAAGTGAAATGTTCTGATTTTGACAAATGCTTTCATCTATGCAGCCAAACCACCATCAACACATGGACTGCTGATGTGAGGAGTCAGATGGATTAATAGGTAGTCAGGATGGTCCCATTAGAATTTGGGGCGTAAAATATTTTCTTCCTCCCCTAAAACATTGTCTTTAGCAAGAACAAAAAGGCCGCCCTCCTTCCTTCAGAATCTCCAGATTTACCACAAGAATAGAAAGGGAGCTCTTCCTGAGCTCACAGCTTATTGTGAAAACAAGTTACCTATCCCACCCTTCTGGATGGTCTTTTGTTTTATCAGGAGCAGGCCAGACAGGATGGAGAACTGTAAATCAGGTCTTTTGACGGTTTTTATCCCCGCCTGGTAACTGAATGCCAATCTCATTGTCAAGTTTTTTTCTTCAAAACTGTACTTTAAAACTCTGCTGCCACCAGCCCCTTTGAGCTTTTTCTCTCTTGGAAGCCCTGCATCATGCTACTCTGGCTGGAGGTCTTTGATTCTAATAAATCTTTTTAAATCTCTCTGCTTGTCCCCTTGGAAATTCTTCTTCCATGTGAGACAAAGAACTGAGGTAAAGGTAATAATAATTTCTCTGCCACCATTTTCCCATAACACTACCATCATTTCTGTCATCCCAGAAAATTTCCTTATGCCCTTTCCTAGTCTATCGCTGGCCTCTCCTACCACTTAGGTTTTCTTCCCCAGCTCAACTTCGTTTTGCTTATTCTAGAGTTTCTTATGAATGTGATCTGCACTGAATCACTTAAAAGATTATGAGTGAAATGCATAACCTCAACTTTTGAACTTCAACTGCAATGATTTTAACAAGTTTTGTTTTTCTCAATACAGAGGTAAGAAAAGTAAGAAGAAAAAAACATAACAAAATAAAAAATCACTTGTTATCTCATCATCCAGTATATTAAAACTCAAGACATACTAAATTGGACAGCCCATTTGAGCAATGAATGATTCATGAGTCAGCAGCACTTGGAACCAGAAAGAGGTTCAGAGAACGTAACACCAGGAACATGAGATGTAGCAGGAATGTGGAAGCAAAGCAGAGAAATCACTCAGTTGGCTACAGCTAGCTGTGGTGTGATGAGGAGGGCCTTATTTGGGTATGGCCTGATTGACATTGACGGGCTCCTGTGGTTGTATAACCAATTGCTGATTGGCTCTTTGTGGTTGGCTGAAACTCTTTTTATTCTTTTGGTCAAATCAGTTACAAGAAATGTTTCTAAACTGAGTTCTTATGTGCTTTACCTGATGATGCTGGGCACAGAAACAATGCCATGTTAATGGCCTCCTACTTATTTTGCCTTAACAATATGTATATACATATGTAATTTATTAATAAAATTGGTATGACATTTGACAAAGTTGTGAAAATTCCAGAACTTTTTCATTAGCCTGCAAAGAAACTCTACATCCCACTCCCTCTAATCACCTGGCAACCACTAATTTACTTTCTGTCTTTATAGAGCCTATTCTGGACACTAAATACAAATGGAATCATACATTATGTGACCCTTTATGTCTTCTGGCTTCTTTCATTTAACATTGTCTAGTCCATCTATGTTGTGGCATATAACAATATCTCATTGTTTTCCATATCTGAGTAATATCCATCATTTATTTGTTTATTCATCATTAATTGATAGACATTTGTATTTGTTTCCACTTATTTCCTTTTATGAATAATGCCATTTGAACACTGGTATACAAGTTATCTGTGAGCATATTTTCATTTTGCTTCAATGTATATAGGTATGGATCACTGTTTCATATGGTAGCTTTGTATTTAACTTTTGGAGAAACTGTCAAATTGTTTTCCAAAGTGGCTGTACCATTTTTACATTCCTAATAACATCTGAGGGTTGTAGTTTCTTCAAATTCTTCCCAAGACTTTTTGTTGTCTTTGTTAGAGTCATTCAGTGGGTGTGAAGTAGTATCTCTTTCTGGTTTTGATTTGCATTCCTGTAATGACTAATGATGTTGAGCACCTTTTCATGTGCTCACTAGCCATTTATATGTGAGGAGACTTCAAAACATGTGTTGGAAAGCAGAATTAAAAGATAAAAAAAAAGCATAAAATGTGTTTGTCAACTCGAGTTCCATCAAGGTCAAAGTACTTTTCTAAGTGATAATGCCAACTAGTCTATCCCTTAAAGAACTGGGGGTCCTGGGAGTTTAACCAATAGGGTCTTTTGTCATGGTCAACTGGAAGAAAGCGAGTGTCTTTTAAAGATTTTTTAAGTGTAGGAAACAAAGATGTCAGATGCCAAATTAGCATCAGAAGGTGGATATTTCCTGTTTTCCCATGGAAACTGTTATCAGAATTGCACTGGTTTGATGAGGGAAATGAGAAGTAGCATTGTCACACTAGAGAAGAACTCTCAGGTGAAGCTTTCCTGGGGAGTTTTTGGCTAAGCTTTGACTCAGTTTCTCCAAACACTCTCCTCATGAGCAGATGTTCTCATTCGTCAGCCTTCCAGAAAGTTGCTAAGCAAAATGCCGTGAGCATCCCCAGAACTTTCGCCATTACTGTTGCTCTTGACCACTCTGTTTTGCTGTCACTGGACCACTTCCACCTCTTGGTAGCCACTGTTTCGATTGTGTTTTGTCTTCAGGATCACCCTGGTAAAGTTACGTTTTATCTCCTGTTAGAATTCTTGGAAGAAATCTTTCAGGAACTGGACTCCACTTGTTTAAAATTTCCACTGAAAACTCTGATTTTGTCTGCAGCTGAGCTGGCTGCAAGAGTTTTGGCACCCTTCACGTGGGATGTCTGCTCTTTTCAGACAGCACTTGAGATGTTTGTGATTTTTGGCTATTTTCTCTGACTCATTGGCCCTCTGTTATTGGGGCATGAACAGGATTTTTTCCTCACAAGTGGATGTTAATATTCTCCTGCCCCTTGTTGAAGCAAGCTACCCATTTGTAAGCTTATTTCTTTAGGACACTGTCCCCATAAAACTTTTGTAAATACCAGTAATATCACCATTCTTCCACCTAAGCTTCCCTATCAGTTTAATGTCTTTTCTTGCTCCAATTTTATCAGGATTCACGTTCTGACAGAGCTCTTTTCAATTTACTATCTTATCCTTCTTACTGCCTCAAATGGGATCCCATTCAGATGTGTCACAACAAGTTTGTATGAGTTTATTTTGGTGAAAATTTGTTTGAAATCCATGTTTTCTCATAATGTGAATTGTCCATGAACTTGAAGACTCCTTGTATTTTCTTTAGGGAAATATCTATTCAAATCCTTTGCTTTTATTTTTATTTATTTATCTTAAAATATTTATTTATTTATTTATTTATTTGAAAGAGTTACAGAGGGCCAGCGCCGCGGCTCAATAGGCTAATCCTCCACCTTGCGGAGCCGGCACACCGGGTTCTAGTCCCAGTCAGGGCGCTGGATTCTGTCCTGGTTGCCCCTCTTCCAGGCCAGCTCTCTGCTGTGGCCTGGGAAGGCAGTGGAGGATGGCTCAAGTGCTTGGGTCCTGCACCCCATGGGAGACCAGGAGAAGCACCTGGCTCCTGCCTTAGGATCAGTGCAGTGCGCCGGCTGCAGCACGCCAGCTGTGGCGGCCATTGGAGGGTGAACCAATGGCAAAAGGAAAACCTTTCTCTCTGTCTCTCTCTCTCACTATCCACTCTGCCTGTCAAAAAAAAAAAAAAAAAAAAAAAAAAAAGAGTTACAGAGACAGAGAAGGAGGGGCAGAGAGAGAGAGAGAGAGAAAGGTCTTCTATCCACTGGTTCACTCCCCAGTTGGCTGCAATGGTTAGAGCTGTGTCAATCTGAAGCCAGGAGCCAGGAGTTTTTTCTGGGTCTCCCACATGGGTACAGGGGCCCAAGCACTTGGGCCATCTTCTACTGCTTTCCCAGGCCATAGCAGAGAGCTGGATCAGAAGTGGAACAGCTGGGACTTGAACCACTGCCTGTATGGGATGCCAGCAGTGGCTTTACCCACTATGCCACAGCGCTGGCCCTCAAATTCTTTTCTTTTAAAAAGCTTTATTTGTAAGGTAGAAAGACAAAGAGACAAATAGAGCTTCCATCTGACAGTTCACTTTCCAAACGCCCTGCAAAAGCTGAGGAGGGGCCAGAGCTGAAACCAGGGGCTGGGAACTCAATCCAGATCTCCCAAATGGGTGGCAAGGACCCACTCCTTGAATCATCACTGCAGCCAGGGTCCGCATTTAGCAGGAAGCTGGAGTCGAGAACCAGAGCCAGGAATCAAGGCCAAGTGTTCCACTGTGAAATGTGGGTGTCTTAAGAGGCATTTTAACCACTATGTTAAATCCCTACTGCTTCTGCTTTTTTAAAAAATTGGATGATTTCTTTCTATTGTTGAGTTTAGTGGGTTTTGAAATAGGTATGTGTATTTTAAACAAAGTCCTCACTACATTATTAGGGCATGAACTCATCAGGTTATGAGTATTGTTTGTGATTATCTTCTCCCATTCTGTGGGTGGTCTTTTCACTTTCACAAATTTTTTTTTTTAGAAGTAATAGTGTTTTTGATGAGGTCTAATTTATCCATTTTTGCTTTTGTAGTCTTTGCCTTTGGTACCATATGTCAAACCTATCTATAACATATGTTAGTAAATGATGCGAGATAGGAAGGAATCTAACTTAAAAAATTAACCCATAGCTGTCTATACTCTTTCTTGTATATACTTATGGCTCATTTGAGACCATTGTTGAAGCTTTGTTGATTTTTGTGATGGAGATCCTCAAAGCAGCTGAGGAACACATTCAAAAGAAACAGTGATACCTAATTTTGCTTTAGTCCCACCTTTGTATAACCAGATAGCTTGCTCTCTAAAGCATTTGGTACACGTTGATTGCATTGGGTTGGATCGGACAGGATTGGCAGCTTCAGTGAGGAAAAATGTGAACAATCATGAAATAGCCAACTCTGGGATCCAGCCTTGTTCACATTGTTCCCATTTCTGCTGAGGTCATCTCTGCTGTTGCCAAAATTTCTCTTTCAACACGCTATCAATACAACCGTGGTAATCATGAGTTTTGTTTGTCAAATATTTCTAGTTCTCTCCACTGTCAGACCCTCTTGTGGTCCAGTGGGATCCTGTGCCTGAGTCTAGTGGAAGCATTGTGAAGGGAAGGTCTCATGGCCCTGGGTCACTTTGTTAGGGTTTCACCCTCTGGAGTTTCCTTTTTCCCTTTAGTAGTGGCTGCTCTATCAGCCCACAGCTCTGCGTGACAAAGGTTCACAGAGCTCCTTAGTTAACCCAGTGGGTGAACTGCATGAACAGGAAATAAAACTTTTTCATTTTTGTTGTCCTAAGTGACTGAAATTTGGGGAGGAGTGGTAGTGGAACACATGACCTATATAATAATGTCTGTCCTTTCTACTGCTTTTAGTTCACTAGTCTGCTTTTTAAGTTTTTAATTTATTTGCATCATTTTTTGAAAGGCAGAGAGAGAGACAGGCAGAGAAAGATCTTCCATCTACAGGTTTACTCCCCAAGTGCCTGTGATAGCTGGGGATGAGCCAGGTCAAAGCTAAGGGTCAGGAACTCAATCTGGGTCTCCCATATGGGTGGTCAGGACTGAAGCACTTGAGCCAACACCTGCTGCATCCCAGGGTGTGCATTAGCAGGAAGCTGAAGTGGAAGATGAGTAGCCAGGACTTGAACAGTGCACTCTGATAACGGAACTGGGTGTCTCAAATGATGACAACCCCCTATCCCCATGTCCTGCTTTCCTGAATGGGGAATAAGGGAAGGAGTTCAGGTAGGGCTTGAAAAAACTGGGTCAGGAAGTAAGTTTGGCTCAGCATCCTCACTCTCTCCATACCCATAACAAGTTTAGCTACATTTTAAGGGAAGCCTACCACTTGTAAATAGAAGCTGAGCGTACCAGATATGCTCCAGCCTCTCTCTCAACAGTGAAATGCCTGGAAAACGGACATTTCCTTCATAAGTAAAAGAAACACTGATTTAGTTACATTGGCTAGGTAACAATTACATTGAATAAGAAACGACTTTCAGTAGGAGACAAAGCCTTCAACACAGCCCACAAGGATCGCTATAAAGAGATACAAGGTGAATTCACCAAATTTGATAGATACCATTTTCAATCTTTTCCATGGTCTTTTTTGCCTGCATTTAGCAGACATTAAAAAAAAAAAAAAAAAAAACTCTCGACATTCTTGCATTCATGTTCTTTCCATTTCCCAAATAACTGAACTTTGAGGCCTCAGCAGATTTATGACCTCAGCAAATTGCTATAAATGTTATAGTAATAATATTTTTAAGTAGGTGTATACATAATTTGACAAATTCATCATCTGGCAAGTTGCTGTCTTGAGCTAGAGCTTTTCTGTAACACTGAAGCTTTGCAATCATGACCCAGATGGTCTTAAAGGAAGACACAGCGTTAGCATCATCAAAGAGCTTGCATGCACGCCGGTTTTTTTCTACATGATGATTAATTAGAATTTCAACATTTCTACAAGAAACAATTTAGCAAACCATTTTAAAGGAAATTTAAGTTTATTCCTTTGGCACTGTCTGGAATATAAAACCTCCTGGTGTGAGAGTACTTTCACTAGGAAAGGATCATGCATTTTTGAAGCTTATTAAGTTTCTTTAAAGATTTACTTTTTATTTATTTGAAAGGCAGTTACAGAGAGAGAGAACAAGAGAGAGAGAGAGAGAGTAAGCGAGCGAGCTATCTTCCATTTGCTGGTTCACTCTAGGGCCCCAGTATGGGTGGCAGGGGCCACCAAGATGGCCCCTGGACTGGGGATGGGTCAGTCCAAAGCCAGGAGCCAGGAGCCTCTTCTGGGTCTCCCTTCAGGTGGCAGGGACTCAAGAACTTGAGCCATCATCTACTATCTCCCAGGGTGTGTATTAGCAGCAAGCTGGACTAGAAGGCAGAAATGGGGCTGAAACCAGCTACTCCACTCTGAGATGTGGGTATCTCAAGTGGCAATTTTTTTTTTTTTTTTATATTAGTTAAAATGGACTAAAGTCTACAGCTTGGCTCATTAGTGACATCAGCCATGTTTTCTATGTCCCCAGGGGTTGTTTACATTCAGAAGAGTGGGCATTTGGTGCAGCAGTTGTGACGCCACCACTGGGGGTGGGGAAAGCCCACACTGGAGTGTTTGGATTCAAGTCCAGGTTCTTCTCTGGATTCCAACACTCTGCTGCTGTGCACCCTGGGAGGCAGCAGGTAAGAGCTCAAGCATTTGGGTCCCTGCCACCCACATGGAAGACGTGGATTGCATTTCCAGCTGCTGTCTTCAACCTGGCCCAGTCCCAGCCATTGTAGGCATTCAGGGAGTGAACCACCAGGTGGTGAAGTAGGCAGGCATATAGGTTAAAATCAATTAGGTCTGTGGGCTGGAAGACCACGCCTTCACCACGCCCCTGTGTGACCTCATGCCCCTACCTGGCCATACCTGGGTGCCCAACAGCCAATCAGGTTAATTAACCACTCCCCTTTGGAAGTGGGTTAAAAGCCTGGGACACAGTGTATCCGCCCTTCTCTTTTCCATGGCTTCTTGCCAAGAGGGGGCTTGCTGTACCCCTGTGCCTCCAGGGTACGAGGCCTTCAGGTTACCTGTCCTAGGCTTCCTGGCCTAGATGCTCCTCCACGTGCCTGGTTCCTGGTACTTGGTATGAACCCAGATTTACCCCTCTCTCTTAATAAAGCTCTCACTTTTCTATGCATCTTTCTCACTAAATAAGGGCTTAAAATGTACCATGCTGCTTCATTTATCTGTGCCGTTATTTAGAATTCTTCTCTAAATATTAGGCAAGAACCCTCTTGGGCTTATTAATATTGGGGATTTATTAATAAGCATATGGTGAAATCGTATGGCACCCCAAATTCTGGTAGCATATGTGGCATCCCAGATAGCACTTCTGGGGAACTTTAAGGGGCCACATTTTCATATAGATTTTAGGGGTCATTTCCTATTTCAGTGGGATCAATCTCTCGCTCTCTCTCTCTCTCTCTCCCCTTCCCCCCCACCTGCTCCCCCTTCAAAGAAATAAAAAGAAATTTTTAAAACTTGGGGAAGAAAGATAATCTAGAAACATTTTCTATAGACTATATGAAAAAAAATGCAGTAAAAGCTAAGAAAATTCTGGAAAAGAATAAAAATAGCAATGGGAAATATCCGGATATTAAAACACATTATCTGACTAGATAATAAGATGTTTGCACACACAC
The DNA here is from genome assembly GCF_051225735.1 of Oryctolagus cuniculus. Lineage (NCBI taxonomy): Eukaryota > Metazoa > Chordata > Mammalia > Lagomorpha > Leporidae > Oryctolagus > Oryctolagus cuniculus. Next base: position 64,382,948 of record NC_142871.1, on the reverse strand, counting down.
ATAAACAAAATGACAAAAATGTATTTCAACATCTGTAAGATTTTTTTCTTATAAAGTCAGTATTGGATGAATTATCCCATAAATCATGTTAGGATGCCTGAGTAGTCATCTAGGAAGAAACAGCTTTGTTTCCCTACTTCATTCCTTCCTCCAAAATAAATTCCAATGTATCAACAAAATGTAAACATAAGAGAAAGTTTTATTACAGCATTACTTGTAATAATCAAAGACTGGAAACAACAGAAAAGATTAAATATATTATGATATATCCATTCCATTTAACAGGATGCAACCATTGAAAGAAAATTCGCACTGTTACTATGCCCTGATATGGGGAGGTAGAAGAGTATATTGTAATCTACCATTGGTGTTGATTCAATGTGCTATGGTTTTGTGTGCATACAGAGTATAGACAGGCAACACAAGAAATTAGCTTCCTCTGAAGAGGAAAACTAGGCATTTCTGTACTATTGAATTTGTACAATGTCTGAATTTGTTATTTTTAAAAATAAGTTAATTAATTATAAAAATTAAAGCCTAAAGTTTATATAAATATTGCATCTCCCCCCTAGCTAACAGTATACTGTGCTCCAAGTTTATTGTAACTTCTTATACAAGAGCTGCAGAAAGTCTACAGGTAGCTATTTCAGACTTCAGTAGAGCAGGTTTGAATTTGGCCATCTACTAGATAAGTATTTAGCATGTAATGGAGACCTGACATTAATGTACTCAGTATATCTCAGGTGTAACTTTATATTAGGTAAAGACAAGTTTAAAAAGCAAGCCACAGCTGGCGCCGCAGCTCACTAGGCTAAACCTCTGCCTTGCGGTGCCGGCACACAGGGTTCTAGTCCCAGTTGGGGCGCCAGATTCTGTCCCGGTTGCCCCTCTTCCAAGCCAGCTCTCTGCTGTGGCCAGGGAGTGCAGTGGAGAATGGCCCAAGTCCTTGGGCCCTGCACCCCATGGGAGACCAGGAGAAGTACCTGGCTCCTGCCATCGGATCAGTGCGGTGTGCCGGCTGCAGCACACCGGCTGCGGCAGCCATTGGAGGGTAAACCAATGGCAAAAGGAAGACCTTTCTCTCTGTCTCTCTCTCTCTAACTGTCCACTCTGCCTGTCAAAAAAAAAAAAAAGCCACCAAAAGTAAGTGGCTTGTTTTATAGCAAAATCGAAGGACCAAAGTGGTCCGTAGACATTGCCTGTACACATCCAGATGGGCTAAATGATAAAATGCTGAATGAGTCTGGAGAATTCTCACTAGAAGAGTGCTTCACCTAGTGGAACTGAAATTGCCAGTACCCTCCCCGGTGCTCTGGTAAACAGCTGGCCATCGGTGTTCATGGTTTCCACATCTGTGGATTCAACCAGTCCAGACTGGCAATATTAAAGTAAAACTTGCTTCTGTATTGAACACGGACAGGCTCTGTTTCTTGTCCTTATTCCCTAAACAATACACTATAATTACATATATATATTGGTGTGTGTGTGTGTGTGTGCACAGCATTTACACTGTCTTAGATATCATACATAATCTAGAGATGATTTAAAATATACTAGAGAATATGTGTAAGTTTTACACAAATATGATATTTTACATAAGGGAGTCGAGCATTTGAGATTTTTAAGACTATACTTTTTTTTTTTTTTTTTTTTTGACAGGCAGAGTGGACAGTGAGAGAGAGAGACAGAAAGAAAGGTCTTCCTTTTGCCATTGGTTCACCCTCCAATGGCCGCCATGGCCGGCATGCTGCGGCCGGCGCACCGCACTGATCCGATGGCAGGAGCCAGGTGCTTCTCCTGGTCTCCCATGCGGGTGCAGGACCCAAGCACTTGGGCCATCCTCCACTGCACTCCCTGGCCACAGCAGAGAGCTGGCCTGGAAGAGGGGCAACCGGGACAGAATCCGGCGCCCCGACCGGGACTAGAACCTGGTGTGCCGGCGCCGCGAGGCGGAGGATTAGCCTAGTGAGCAGCGGCGCCGGCTCAAGACTATACTTTAAAAAAAGGATTTATTTATTTGAAAGGCAGAGGGGCAGAGAGAGATCTTCCATCTGCTGGTTCACTTCCCAAATGCCTATAAAGCCAGGGCTGGGCCAGACCAAAGCCAGGAGCTAGTAATTCTACCAGGGCCTCCCACATGGGTGGCAGGGACCTAAGCACATGGGCCATCTGCTTTCCCAGGTGCCTTAGCAGAAAGCTGGATCAGAAGCGGAGCAATCAGGACTCAAACTGGAGCTCCCATATGGGATGTGGGCATCCCAAGCAGTGGCTTAACCCACTGTGCCACAAAGCTGGCCCCATACGCGGGTTCTGGTATCAGCAGAGTCCTGAACCAATCCCGCACGGATATGGAGAGACAAGTGTATATGGCATTATATGCAGCTACCACTGTGAAGATTCTGCTAAGCCTCGACGGCCTCCTCCACTACCCACATTCTCTGTCATACTTTCAAGTTTCTAAATATACACCCAGCAATCTCCATCATACGGTATATCCCACTTGCCAACAGGCAGGGAATACGTCTCATTCCACAATTCACTGTTTGATGGGTCACACCATTTAGATCTTTTAAAGGTACAGTGAGTTTTTCTGGGTCTTGACAGGATGTTCTTGAAACCTGCAGAAATTATTCTGGAACAAGCTCATTAACAGGCAAAGACTACCCCAGAAATGCTATCTGCCATGTTTAACAATTTCTTTATATCAGCAGCTGCTTTAAAATTCCAGACAACTCAATGGAAAATAAAGGAAATCTATTGATAATTAAATGTACTGTTCACTATTTACATTTAGATTTCACTGGTAAAACACAGCCCCTGTGAGACTCAGTTTCCTCATCCATCAAATGGGGATAATAACATCTGCTCTCCTGACCCTGAAGAATTACTGTGTGAAAACAAAATGGAAGGGCCGATGCTGTGGTGTAGTGGGCTAAGCCTCTGCCTGCAGAGCCAGCGTTCCATGAGGTTGCCAGTTTGAGTCCCAGCTGCCCCACTTCCGATCCAGCTCCCTGGTAATGTGCCTGGGAAAGCCGCAGAAGATGGCCCAAGTGCTTGGGCCCCTGCACCCACGCGGGAAACCCGGATGAAGCTGCTGGTTCCTGGCTTCGGATTGGCCCAGCTCCGGCCATTTGGGGAGTGAACCAGCGGATGGAAGACCTCGCTCTATCTCCTTCTCTCTCTGTATCTCTTTCAAATAAATAAATATTTTCTTAAAAAACAAAACAATATGAAAGATTTCATACAATCTCAAGTTGACCATTCCCATTCCTTAACTTAAGGAAAGAGATAATCGGTTCTTTCTAAATCTATCAGATTTGTTTAAATCTTTGTTTCCTCTAACTTTAAAGTTGCCAAGTTTGCAGCACTAAATCAGTAGCTTAACTTCCTGTCTAGGAAAATGGAAATGTAAAAATTAGACGTAAGATGCCTTTATGATTAAAAAATGTTGGAAAAAATTATAAATATATAACATCTCCTGGTGCATAGAGAGAGTGGTGGTACCCTTTAATAAGGAGAAGACTGGGTAGCTGAGTAAATTACACCATAGATGCAGTCTATCTTGTAGATTTTTTTTTAAGATTTATTTATTTATTTGAAAGGTAGAGTTACAGAGAGAGGCGGACAGAGAGACATCTTCCATCCACTGGTTAACTCCCCAGGTTGTGGCAATAGCCAGGGGTAGGCCAGTCAGAAGCCAAGAGCTTCCTCTGGGTCTCCCACGTGGGTGCAGAGGCCCAAGAACTTGGATCATCTCCCACTGCTTTCCTAGGAACACTAGCAGGGAGCTGGATTGGAAGTGGAACAGCCGGGACTCAAACTGGCACCCTTATGGGATGCTGGCATCACAGGTGGCAGCTTTATCTGCTAGACTGCAATGCTGGCCCCATGTCATAGATTTTTTTTTTTAATTTTGAAACAAAAGTTTGGATTTACTCTCTTGGCTTCCTATCATGTAAAAAGAGGGTTTTCATTTTTATACTCCTCAGCCTCGTCTACATATACACATAAACACATTTCTTCTAATGACAGCATCATTTTTTGGTTGGATCAAATTTAGTGTTTCCAAGGAACATAAACCAATGGAACAGAATAGAGAAGTAAACCCACCTATCTCGAGTCAACTGATCTTGGACAAAGGTGCCAAGAGCACACTTCAGAGAAAGTACAGCATTCTCAGTCAATGGTGCTGGGGAAATTGATAACCCATATGCTGAAGAATAGATCCTATTTCCCACCCTCCCTCCATCTCTCACCATGTACGAAATGAACTCAAAATGGGTCAAAGACCCAAACATAACATCTGTAGATATTAGAAGAAAACACAGGGAAAACACTTGAGGACATCACTACAGGCAGCAAGTTTTTAGAATGATATACCAAAACCAAGACAACTGGGATTGTGTCAAACTAAGAAGTTTCTATATAGCAAAAGAAACCAACCGAATGAAGAAACAACCAACAGAATGGGAGAAAAGGATTGCAAACTATTCACAATACGTAATATCCAGAATATATGTTTATAAGAAATCAAACTCAATAACAACAAAATCTCATTTAAAAATGGCAAATGAGTGGCCGATGGTGTGGTGTAGTGGGTAAAGCCACTGCCTGCAGTGCCGGCATCCCATATGGGCTCCAGTTCATGTCCCAGCTGCTCCACTTCTGATCCAGCTCTCTGCTAATGTGCCTGGGAAAGCAGTGGAGGATGGTCCAAGTGCTTGGGATCTGCACCCACGTGGGAGATCCAGAAGAAGTTCCTGGCTCCTGGTTTCAGACTGGCCCAGCTCCAGCCAAATGAACTAATGGATGGGAGACCTCTCTTTCTCTCTGTGTCTCTCCCTGTAAATTTGCCTTTAAAATAAATAAATATTTTTAAAAAGGTAAATTATATGAACAGATATGTCTCAAAAGTAGAAATTCAAATGCCAATAAATTTATGAAAACACAGTGAGCAACATTGCTGGCAGGGATATGCAAACCAAAACCACAATATCATCTTACCCCAGTTAGAATGGCTGCACAAAAAAGACAAAAAATAACAAATGCTGGTAGGATATAGAAAAACAGGAATTCTTACACTTTGTCGGTGGGAAGTAAGTGGGTACAGCCATTATGAAGAACAATATGGAATTTCCTCAAATAAATATAAATAGGTCTTTGATATGATCCAGCTCTCCCACTTCTGAATATACGTCGGAAGGGAATGACATCAACATCTCAAAGCGAACTCAGCAGTCCCACATTTATTGCTGTAAGATTATTCATGGTAGCTGAGATATGGCATCAACCTAAATGTCCACCAATGGATGAATGGATAAAGAAAATGCAGTTATATACATAATGGGAAAATGCCCAGCCATAAATAGAATGATACCCTATCATTGGCAGCAAAATACATAGAACTGGAGGACATTATGTTAAGTGAAGTAAGTCAGACACAGAAAGACAAACATTGCACGTTCTTTTCAAATGTGGAAGTTACGACATTAAAACAGTTGCTCTGAGCATGAAATAGAGGTTATTAGAGGCTGGGAAAGGTAGAGGAGATGGAGGGTAACTGGAAAGCCAGTACCAAAACACAGTTAGACAGAAGGAATAAGTTTCTCTAGGGTTCCACAGCACAGTGGGGTGACCGTAGTTCACAATAGTCTATTATAAAGCTTATGAACATGTCGAAGACAGGAGCTTGAGATCGCCAAACATAAAGTAATGATAAGGAGCTAGAAACATTAATCACTTGATTTGATCAGTATACAATGTGTACACTTACTGCAATACACACTGAACCCCATAAATATGTACAATTACTAAGTGTTAATGCTAACCCTTCTTAATGTTTGAGAATGGAAATGTTAATTAATCAAGAAGAAACCCTGTTTACAGCTGTTTTGCAAGAAGTGGGAGCTTTGCTAAACCTCATTTAAATTGCACCAACTGCCCAAACAATGTCGCTTTTTAATTGAAGGTCTAGGAATTCCATGTGGAAACACACCTTGCATTTATGGGTCCATCTAGAACAATTCTCTTGTACTTCCTATCTCTTACATCAGAAGAGTACAGGCCTTTCATTTGGTAAATGATCATCCATCCGGGTGTGTCCAGTGTCTCCCTACCCCATCACCAGACAAGAGCCATAGGCTGTGCCAAGTAATACTTCCATAATGCCATGCTCTTTCCTGGTGCGTCACATCAGGTGTACAACACAAACCCTTCCCACCACTGGTGCTTCCAGCGCCGATCACTTGTCAGTTGGTTTCTGCACTTTTCTCCCCTGTAACTTTTTTTCAGATGTATTTATTTGTTGGAGAGGCAGAGTTACAGAGAAAGAGGAGAGACAGGGAAAGAGAGAGAGAAAGGTCTTCCATCTACTGGTTCACTCCCCAGATGGCCGCAATGGCCGGAGCTGGGCCGACCCGAAGCCAGAAGTCAGGAGTTTCTTCCGGGTCTCCCACGCAGGTGCAGGGGCCCAAGCACTTGGCCATCTTTCACCACTTTCCCAGGTTATTAGTAGGGAGCTGGATCAGAAGTGGAGCAACTGGGACTTGATCCAAGGTCCACATGGGATGCCTGCACCACAGGCAGAGGCTCAGCCTACTATGCCACAGCACTGGTCCCTAAAGCCACCAATTCTACTTTTTCATTTGACTGGCATTTTGTACAGAAACACTACCGGAAAGTGCCAGTACTTGCTCCTCACCAAACCTCCACTCACCAGCCTTCGCATCCATCCATCACCCTGCCTGCAGCAGCTGCTGGGGAGGAGATGGCCAGATGGTGATTATCGTTGTCCATTATCCCTTCTACAATTATTAGCTGACATCCTACTAGAAAGAAGGGCTTTCCTTTTGTTTTGCTTATGCCACTATGGATTCATGGATCTCTATTTTTTTTTTTTTTTTTGACAGGCAGAGTGGACAGTGAGAGAGAGAGACAGAGAGAAAGGTCTTCCTTTGCCGTTGGTTCACCCTCCAATGGCCGCCGCGCTGCGGCCGGCACACCGTGCTGATCCGATGGCAGGAGCCAGGAGCCAGGTGCTTTTCCTGGTCTCCCATGGGGTGCAGGGCCCAAGCACCTGGGCCATCCTCCACTGCACTCCCTGGCCACAGCAGAGGGCTGGCCTGGAAGAGGGGCAACCAGGACAGAATCCGGCGCCCCGACCGGGACTAGAACCCGGTGTGCCGGCGCCGCTAGGCGGAGGATTAGCCTAGTGAGCCGCGGCGCCGGCCTGGATCTCTATTTTAACCAAGGGTTTCAACCCTGTTTTCTTGTTGTTTATTTTTATGCTCAGTTTGGCCAGGGACAGCCATTCATGCCAGTTCTTTTGGTCTTTGCCATGCCCATGTCCAAAGGATGTTTCTCTGCCCTCAGCCCACTGGGAAATGGGGCGGGGAAGGGAAGCTTCCCTTAAAACTTTTTTGAAGTTTTCAACTGCTTCCAATAATATTTCTGTTTTCCTAAATTCCTTGTTTCTTTCTTTTCTCTTTTGCATGAGAAGCTTTCTTCAGATGCGTGGCCCCCATGGCTGGCTGGCAGCATGTGAGGCCCTGCAAGCCTCTGATGGGAAGATGTGGGTAGCTGGGTGGTGTTGGAGACTGAGCCTCTACCTGCAGCACTGGCATCCCATATGGGCACCGGTTCTAGTCCCGGCTGCTCCTCTTTCGATCCAGCTCTCTGCTGTGGCCTGGGAAAGCAGTAGAAGATGGCCCAAGTCCTTGGGCCCCTGCACCCACGTGGTAGACCTAGAAGAAGCTCCTGGCTCCTGGCTCTTGCCTTCGGATCAGCCCATCTCCGGCCTTTGTGGCAATTTGGGAAGTGAACCAGTGGATGGAAGACCTCTCTCTCTGTCTCTCCCTCTCTCTGTAATTCTGCCTCTTATAAATAAATAAATAAAAATTTTAAAAATTTTAAAAAGATGTGGGTAGAGAAGAGAGAGTGATCATTGACTGACAGATTTGACTTTGGGGTTTTAGGGTCACGGAACATTTGACAATAGCTGGAGACATGTTCGGTTGTCACAGCAGGGAACAGGGCGCTCCTGGCATCTGATGAGTAGAGGTTGGGAATGACACACAGAACAGCCACTGTGGCAAAAAAATATTACAAGGTCAAAACCATCAGCAGTGCTAAGGTTGACAAATCTCACCCGAGAGCATTTAGCGCAAATACTTCCAGCTTCCAGTTTTTCGGTGCTGCCTCATTATTTTTCTTCCATTCTGTTTTTGCGATTTTACACCTTTTAAAACCCTTACTGTCATTTAAGAGTTATTTCCAGAGGGAGCAAATGCAATTATTTAATTGGCACATTTAACCAGAACTCATATGGTGGCATTTGAATTTATATTTGTTGAAAATATTTCAATTCCTGCCTCAAACATTGGCGTAGATGAATGTTTAATGTTAGGAAGAATGTGTAAACCAAAGAGTGAAGCAGAATGCATGTGGAATCAGCTAGAAACGGACTTTGTGTCTCACATTAGACTTTGTACGGCTGTTCCGAGGGGGGTCACTTTTTTTTTAATTTAAAAAATGCAGGGGTGGGCATTTGGTGCAGCAATGAAGTTGCTACTTGGGGTCCCCACATATATCCGAGAGCCTGGTGTCAGTCTTGACTCCTCCACTTCCAATCCATCTTTCTGCTAATGAGCATCCCGGAAGGCCGCTAGTACTGGCCTAGGTACTTGGGTCCCTGCCACCTATGTGGGATTCCCAGATGGAGTTGGAGGCTCCTTGGTTTGGCCTGGCCCAGCCTTGCTATTTCATGCATTGTAGAGAGTGAAGGTAGCAAATGGAAGATCTTCTCTCCTCTCCTACCCTCTCCCTCTTCTCTTTCTTTTCTTCCCTCTCCCTCTCCCTCCCCTGCCTCAAATAATTATTTCACAAAGTTCAGTGAAAACTGAATTAAAAGGTGAGCTCCTTTTTTAAGAACACACAAACAAAAGCTACGGATGACAATAAGTACACCTTATCCGTTGAAATGCAGAAATATGTTTGAGTCTTTGTAGGAGCTGACCAAAATGTCTGTGATGGGCATTGGCCCATTCTCCCACTCCTGCACAGGTTAGAGGTTAAATTCACTCTTCACAGAGGTGTTAGCACTCATCAGCTGTCGTACATGCTGGCATTTGCTTGAACCACAGACAGATCACACAGCACTGCCTGCATGGACTTTGGATCTTAACACAGAAGCCCACTAAGCCATCCATAAAGAGGTTTCCAAATAATTAAGACTACAAAATACCAAATGGAGATGACTGTGCTCCAGGGCTCCATGCCCCCCACAAGGATGAACCTGTCATCCTGTGAGTTCCATGTGCCAATATCCACTCCCACGGGGCATGTTAGTGTCTTTTATTCTGGCATCCTATTTTATTATGTTTCAAAGACTTGTTTATTTATTTGAAAAGCAGAGTGACAGAGACAGGGGGTGAGGAAAGAGAGGTGGGGGGTAAGAGGGAGGGGAGGGAGAGGGAGAAAGAGAGAGGGAAAGAGAGAGATCGATCGATCAATCTTCTCTCAATTGGTTCACTTCCCAAATGGCCCCCACAGCTGAGGCTGGGCCAGGCTGAAACTAGGAGCCAGGAACTCCATCCTTGTTTCCTGCATGGGTGGTAGGGCCCCAAGCCCTTGGGCCACCTTCCTCTGCCTTCCCAGGCACGTTAGCAGGAAGCTGGATCAGAAGCAGAGCAGCTGGGACTCCAATTGCCGCTCCCATGTAGGGTGCTGGCATTGCAAGCAGTGGTTTCAACCATGGCGCCATAAGGCCAGCCCCTTGCATCTATTTTTAAGAGTAATACTTGCATGGAGTCCCTGGCACATTAATAAACTCACTCATTTATTTATATGGAATCAAAACCATCTTACAATTGGAAATTACTAATTGGAAATTACTCTGGACTACAAAAGCGCTTTCAAAACATGTAGTTTTATCCTGATTGTTTTGCCAATGGACTTTGGGAAATTAATATACATTCTCTACGAGGGAAAAAATTAAATTGAGTGAAAAAAACCCAATCGTGGTGATTACCACGCTGGTGGAATAGATTTTCACATTTGTCTGCAAGGTAAGCTTGGTGAGTTTTCAGGGACTCAAATGCATGAACTATAAGGGTACTTCAAAAAGTTAGTGGAAAAGGGAATTAAAAGATAAGTTTATTTTGGTGCAAAAAATCTCAAAAGCCATGCAAGGTTCTTTTATCCATCAACTCTTGAAACAACCTGCATAAGCATAGATTTCAACATTTTTGGCCACAAAATAAACATCTTCTAATTCCATTTCCACTACCTTTTTGAAGAAATGTAATATAGGCTAATATGAAGCTCAAAGGAGCATTTTGCAAATTTATTATCTAAAATATTTATTCTAATGTTAATACAAGTTTTTTTTCCTTATTTTCATTCAATAAGATTTTTAAAAAAGATTTATTTCTTTATTTGAAAGGCAGTGTTACAGAGAGGCAGAGGAAGAGAGAGAGAGAGAGATCTTCCATTGACTGGCTCACTCCCCAAATGGCCAGGAGCTTCTTCCGGGTCTCCCATGTTGGTGCAGGGGCCCAAGCACTCGGGCCATCTTCCACTGCTTTCCCAGGCCACAGCGGAGAGCTGGATCAGTAGTGGAGCAGCCAGGACGTGAACCAGCACCCATATGGAATGCCAGTGCCACTGAGAGCAGCTTTACCTGCTACACCACAGCGCTGGCCCCAATAAGATTTTTAAGATAATCAGAACTTCCCTTTGTCTTTGCCTTAAAATCATACACGTAGTCCCCTGACATTTCTGATGTGCCTTTTTCCATGAAAAATTCCCACAGTTCTCAAATATACAAGAGAAATGTCTCAATAGGTATAACTTGATAAATTTGTACATTCAATATAAAATACTTGCTTCAATGATGTAAATAATTCCATTTACAATTATTTGAAAAGTATTCAAGTGGTATGAAAAGAAAATGTAAGCTTCAGTCTAGTGTTATGATTCTGAAACTAAAATATTTAAGTAGTTCTCGTACTAAAAGTAAATACATAAACATAACACATCATATCTCTCTAATGTCACTTCCCTTTCTCAGAAGGAAAGAAAGTAAAACCAGTTGCATTTCAAATACAGTATATTGGTTGCCTAAGACTCAATCAATTTTTAAGCTACCAAGAAATTTATATCTTTTGGACCTAAATGAACGATCTCTGTGAGTGAGATCCCAGTGGAAAGAACGGGGCCATCAAAGAAGGAGGTACCTTTCTCTGAAGGGAGGAGTGAACCTCCACGTTGACTATGACCTTGTCTAAATAATATCAAAGTTGGTGCACTCAAAAGGCTTCCCTAGCCTTGGCAACTCATGACAAGAGCCTAGGGAGATTACTGATGCCATAAACAAGAGTGTCAATTTGTTAAGTCAACAACAGGAGTCACTGTGCACTTACTCCTCATGTAGGATCTCTGTCCTTAATGTGTTGTTCAATGTGAATTAATACTATTTTACACTTTATGTTCTGTGTGTGTGCAAACTATTGAAATCTTTACTTAATATACACTAAATTGATCTTCTGTATATAAAGATAACTGAAAATGAATCTTGATGGGAATGGAATGGAGAGGGAGCGGGAGATGGGAGGGTTGCGGGTGGGAGGGAAGTTATGGGGGCGGGGAAGCCATTGTAATCCATAAGCTGTACTTTGGAAATTTATATTTGCTAAATAAAAGCTAAAAAAGTAGAGCAAAAAAAAAAAAAGAAAAGAAAAAAGAAAAAGAAATATTAACCCTGCTTTGGGGCAGGACTTTTTTAAAAAATTTATTCATTTATTTGAAATGCAGAGAGAAGGGGATGGAGAAGGGGAGGGAGAGATCTTCTATCTGCAGGTTCACTCCCCAAATGGTTGCAACAGTCAAGGTTGAAGCCAGGATGAAATCAGAAGCCTGGAACGCCACCCAGGTCTCCCACAGGGATGCAGGGGCCCAAGCACGTGGGCCATCTTCTTTGCTTTCCCAGGTGCGTTAGTAGGGAGCTGGATTGGAAGTGGAGCATCTGGGACTCGAACAGGTGCTCATATGGGATGCCGGTGAAGTCGCAGGCTGGCTACACGGCAACATGGGCATGAGAGGGATGGGATGGGCATTTGATGTAGTCTAAGACGCAGCTGAAATACCTGCAACCCACATTGGAGTAGCTGGGATTGATTCCCATTCATGGCTGTTGACTCCAGTTTCCTGCTAGTATAGACCCTGGGAAGAAGCAAGCAATGGCTCAAGTATTTCGGCCCCTGCCATTCACATGGGAGACCTGGACTGAATTCCCAATTTCTGGCTTCAGCCTGACCCAGCCCTGGTCACTGCAGGCATCTGGGGAAGGAATCATTGAATGTGAGGTCTCTCTGCCTCTCTTGCTCTTAATAAATAAATGAATGAATAAATATGTATTAAAAAGTTTAGCTAAGACCTGGGAGCAACATCTCGAGCTCCCATAACTGTAGTGACACAGAGACTATGTTTCCTAGAGCTATGCTAAAGTCATTCCTCAGAGTTAGTTCATTAAATTTTAATCTATAGCATTGATGAACAAACTCATAGAATAAAGGCAATATTTCTATCGTGGGGACCAGTGTTATGGCATAGTGGGTTGAGCTGCCATCCACAATGCCAGCATCCCACATGGTTGCTGGTTCTTGTCCTGGCTGCTCCACTTCTGATCCAGTTCTCTCCTAATGGCCTGAGAAAGCAGTAGCAGATGGCCCAAGTGTTTGGGCCCCTGCTACCCAACCATGATGGAGACCTGGATGAAGCTCCTGGCTCCTGGCTTTAGCCTGGCCCAGCCCTGGCCATTGTGGCCATCTAGGGAATGAACCACTGGATGGAAGATAATCTCTATTTCTGTTTCTCTCTCTCTTTTTTTTAAATAAATAAATATTTAAAAATTGCTTTCTATCTTTTCAAGCACTAGTAAATGAGACTAAAATAATAAATGAAAAATGGCTTCCAACCTTGACTAAAAAAGAACTTTTTCTTAATTGTAAGAGTATCAATCTCAGCCAGCGCCGTGGCTCACTAGGCTAATCCTCCACCTGCGGTGCTGGCACCCCAGGGTTCTAGTCCCAGTTGGGGCGCCGGTTCTAGTCCCGGTTGCTCCTCTTCCAGGCCAGCTCTCTGCTGTGGCCTGGGAAGGCAGTGGAGGATGGCCCAAGTGCTTGGGTCCTGCACCCGCAAGGGAGACCAGGAGGAAGCACTTGGCTCCTGGCTTCAGATCGGCACAGCGCGCCAGCTGTAACAGCCATTTGGGGGGGTGAACCAGTGGAAGGAAGATCTTTCTCTCTGTCTCTCTCTCGCTCTCTAACTCTGCCTATAAAAAAAAAAGAGTATCAATCTCTTCATCAGAAAATGCAGGGGAAATAAAAGAGGAAATGTAATGCCACCCTCCACAGAAAACGCGGGCAACCTGGTTCTAAAGAAACATGTTCTAGGCTCCTGGATAATCTATGAACCTTTGGGGAAAAATGCAAATAGCATAGGGGAAACATGTTTTACAAAAATAACATTATATCTTCCCTTAAAATAAGCCAGGCTTTCAACCCCAGAGACTTGAGGTACTCTGTTTCCTTTGAAAAGCAAAGCCTGCTCTCTGGTTCTGCAGGTCAGTATCAGCCAGTCTTCCTGCTAAGGGCACCCTGGGAGGGAGCTGCTGGGCCATGGCAGCAAGCAAGTCCTCACCGGGCACGCCAGTAGCATCACAGGACAACCTGCTCTGGTCTCTCCTTTTTCCATGGCTTTGCCCGCAAATGCCACACTAGACACTCGCCAGGATAAAAGACCAAGGGCAGACCTCATGGCACAGCAGGTTAAACTGCCACCAGAGAAGCCAGCCTCCCGTACGAGAGCGTCTGTCCACATCTCAGCTGCTCCACTTCTGATCCAGCTTCCTGCTCATGCACCTGGGGAAGCAGTGACAGATGGCTCAAGTGCTTGGGCCCCTGCATCCATGTGGGAGACCTGGATGGAGTTCTGGGCTCCTGGCTTCCATCTGGGCCAGCCCCAGCCCTTGTAGCCATTTGGGGAGTGAACCAGTGGATGGAAGACCTCTCTCTCTGTCTCTGTCTCTCCCTCTAGAGAGAGGCGTAACTCTGCCTTTCAACTAAATAAATCAATCTTAAAAAAAAAAAAAAAAGACAATAGACTAGAAAGGGTCCACATGCCTAGACTAAGGAGAAGGAAGCACAGTTAGCAAGCCTTCCCTGTACTCACATGGAAACACGGGCTTTCTATGGTGCCAAAACCTATGTGACTTCTGAAAAGAGAACTAACAATCGTTAGTGACTGTTCTCATCCCTGCACCTGCCTTCTGTAAACAGTATTGGGAGAGAATCCGATGATCTTTTCAGGAGAGAGGCAGAGATGGAGCTGAAGCACCCTGGCTGGCGTCTGCATCTGTGTGTTCCGCCTTGCAATCCCTTGTGCAGCACCCTTGCCTGTTTACATACTGTCCGTTCCTCTTCCTGCTGTCCTGCAGTGGGCAGTAAGAGCCGGCGCTTGGGAGAAGGCATCTTATTCTTCGCCCAACACGAGCAAGTGAGGTGTTGGGGACTGAACTGCATCCCCCGAAAAGTCCTATATTGAGGGGCCTCTAGAGAGGTGACTAAGGTTTCCTGAGGTCCTACAGTTGAGTTGTAATCCAACATAGCCAGCATCTTAGGAAGAAGAGGAAGAGATGCTAGGGGTGCCCTCATATAGGCAATAAGGTGAGGAGGCCACAAGAGGGCGCCCATCCGCGAGCCAAGGAAGGAGGCCTCAGAGGAACCCCGCCCTGCAGCCACCTTGACCTTGAACTTCCAGCCTCCAACACTGTGAGGCCACCGGGTCTGTGCTACCTATCAGGGGAGCCCAAGCCGAGGAACGGACATGGCAAAGGCATTCCACATAGAACACTGCCCTGAAGGACGAGCTGGGCTTGCCCTGGAGTGAATCCCCACAGCCCAGCATCTTACAAGGCACAGAGAGACACATCCGCAGAAGCTCGCTGGCTACAGCACGATGACACTCAGAGCTTGCCTCTTTACAAGCAATGCTGTCTTCCAAAAGGTTACGTGTTAAAGGCTCTTGTCTGGTGCAGGTGTCTGGTGCGTCTCCCTGGCAGCTCTCGGACAATGCTGTCCGGAATCATTCCCCAGCTCTCTAATTGCCCATGTATTTTCCAGGTGCCACTTTGCTGATCAAAGCTGTTTACAGTTTCACCATGTTTGGGAGCGGAGTGGAGGGAGGGAGGCAGTGTGTTGGCAGGCACTGTCTCTAAAAAACTCGCCTCTTGTTTTCCCTTGGTACGGTTGGTGATGGCGGGAGAGTCCCGAGGGACACATGAAGTAGCAAGCAGGGTGTGATTCCGTGGGGGGGTGGTTCTCACGCATCACTCCCCAGCCATGGATGGAATGCTTTCTCTGTGCCAGCCACCGAGGGCTCAGCCGCCAACGAGTTACATTCAACTTACGTGTGATGTCTTCATGGACGAGCCCTAAGCCTGACGCTGCTTTAAAATGCAACCGGGTGCTTTCACAAAAGCATCTCCCCCGTTCGCTCGTTCGTTCGTTCGGAAGGCTCCACGGAGAAGTCTGGCGATGGTCGGAATGGAGGAAGGAGGCGGTTACTGCAGGAGCATAGTGCAGCACTGGCTCCCCTGGGCAGAGACAATGGCAGAGGCGGAGATGGGGGCAGCCTTGGGAAATGGAAGAGGCCTTGGCGTCCTCTCCACTCCAACCGCAGCAGGCCACAGTTTGGCACCTGTGCTGCGTCCCTGGCATTTTTTCCGTTGGTAGCGCAGTTTCCGACGACGACATGTAAAGCTGGACTTTGTCCTCGTGGTAAATGAACAGAACCATGACATGGGTGTGGTCCTCGTGGTGGCACAGCCTCCTCCCCCCGAGGCTCCACCACTCCTCTAGGGAAGAGAGGTAACTTTAGAAGGAGGGCCTGGCCTTTCCGTTTCTGGGGCAGGAGGGAGAACTGCTGGTGTACACATTGCAAGTCCCAGCTAAGCAACCACACTGAATGCCACCCCATGTGCCCCCCCCAACCTCCAACCACCCCCCAATTGTGGGTCAGAGGATGTCTCCCCAGACAATTCAGCATGGCTTAATTGTGTCCCTGCAAAGTTCAAGTGTTGGGAACTTATTTCCCCCAATTCATAAGTTAATGGAGTTGGAGGTAATGAAGAAGGATGAGGTCAGGAGGCTCTGGTGGCTTTGCGAGGGAGGGGGAGACCTGAGCTGCCCACTAGCCCTGATCAGCCGGGTGGCGCCCTCATTGTGTTGCATCACAGTGGAGAGGTCACTCTTGGACTTTCCAGCCCCCGAACCGAGAGCCAAACAAACTTCTATTCTTTGCCAAATAAACTTCTATTCTCTGCAAATTATCTGCTGTCAGATATTTCGTTATAGCCACAGAAAACGAGACCAAGACAAATACCCAGCATCAACCAGATCCAAAGCTGTTTCTTGGGGGAACTCTTCCAGATCCACTCACATGGAAAACAATGAGCCCAGGGAATGGTGAGGGTTTTACCGTTTCAGGAAACAAACACATCGAGGGAAAATCAAGAGGAAAAATACTGGAGGCAAAAAGAGTGACCATCGGAATCAACATCTTCTCAGAGGCCCCATCTGCAGTGTTTGTCACTGCTGCCATCTTCCAGGGTGAAAGGTTGACAGAGTTCAACAAATAGATTTGACCTAGAGGTGAAGGGCAAGATTGTTCAAATTCTCCAAAGACAACGGCTTCCAGGAACATTTAGAATGGTTTCTTTCTTTTCTAAAATTTATTTTATTTATTTGAAAGGCAGAGTTACAGAGGGAGAGAGAGAGAGATCTTCCATCTGCTTGTTCACTCCGCCAATGTCCACAATAACCAGGGCTGAGCCTGGCGGAAGACAGGTGCCTAGAACTCCATCCGGGTCTCCCCCATGGCTGTCAGGGACCCAAGTACTTGCGCCATCTTCTGTTGCTTTCTCAGGAGCATTAGCAGGAAATTGGATTGGAAACAGAGCAGCTGGGACTCGAACCGGTGCCCATACTGGATGCTGGTGTTGTAGGCACTGGCTGAACTCGCTGTGTGACAATGCCAGCCCTCAGTGGGTTTTGTTTGAATCCTTCAAAACAACAGACAGGCTAGTCTGTTTCCATCACTCTCATGCTCATCTCGGCTCATCTCAGTGTGTCTTATTAGCTTTGTGTTTTGCCTTTACTACCCCCGGCAGTTAAGCTCCTGCCTCTATTGTGATGGTCCCTGTGAACCATACATCCTGACACTCACGCTCTTGTGCAGTTCCATTCTCCTAGAGCTGCACTGACCCTCTGACAGCTCCGACCAATCAAATGTGATGCGAATGGCCTCTCAGGATTTCTGAGCCCAGGCACTATAATGAGTAGGAACTAGGCCGTTTATACCTGGGGGCGAGATGGCCATATTGTGAGAAGTCTGACCATCCTGAGACTATCATGAAGGCTGGAAGCCCAAGCTGGCCATGCAGGGGAGCCACGTGGCCAGAGCGAAGCCATTTCTCCAAGTCAAGAGGCCACCTGGGATGGTTCCACCAGCAGAGGCCATGAGGAGCAGAGGTGAGCCGGCCCTGCGCAACCCCACTCAAATTGCAGACTTGTCAGTGTTACTTTCAGCCGGTGAGTTTTGGGATGGTTTGTACATGGCCACGGAGTGCTCTCCATTGAGTCAGATCAATCACCTCCTTAAAGATCCATGTCAGGTCACCTCTGGAAACAAACCTGACAAACTCAACACAGTCCATCTCATTTTAGAACGCGTGGCAGAACGTGCAGCCTGCAGTCTGCTTTGGTTCGGGTTCATTAATTCGCCTCTCCCTAAGATGAATAATGACAATGGCTGATGTTGAGCATCTAGATCCGGCACTACAGTTGGGAAAAACTATTTTCCCCATTATTTTACAAATAAGGCAACTGAGGCTCAGACATTAAGCAATTTGTCCCAAGGTGGGATCTATACAAGTACACTTCCCCATGGTTTCTTCCTCTAATTGCTTTTGTGACAGGTACTCTGAGCTTTAAGTGCTAAAAAGGAAGCAGATGTGGAAAGAAAAAAAAAAAAAACAGCATTGCACCTGCATTCCAGCAAGAAGGAAGGAAGGAGAAAAGAAATAAAAAGGATCCAGAAATGGTGACATCACTGATCAGCACTGGACACATGAAATCATATAGACTTGCAGATACTGACCGGGCCAGTGTGGTGGTTGACGGGGAGGTTTGCATGAAGGGTACCGGACCTTGGAGATGCGTGCAACATGATCTGCTGTTTTTCATTTTGTTTGCTTTTGTCACAAGCTGGCTCTTACTTGTACTGAACTTGCATGGATTTCTGTCCCTTGCAAAAAAAAAAAATTTCTGGCTGGGACCTCCTCCAAAAGATCATATCTAGATGACCAAAGGAGAGGGCCATAAAATGAGCTGCTTTAAAGTATATTTACTGGCCAGGCAATTTTCTGCTCGGGAAAACATAGGTTTCCTGACAGATTTTCTATTAGGAGAGAAATGAAAGACCATGCCAGGAAACATGAAGTTCTCAGGAAGTAATTTGGTTACAAACATATTTCCTTAATAGGATACAATTTGATTCTAACTCTCATTACCTTGTGACAGGAACAGTAAGACATTGGTTGTTTAGTCAATGACTCGTGAAGCTTTCTCAAATGTTCCCCACTCAGTGGGGGACACAGAACAGATGCCATCATCCATCCCGGCTTTACCGATGGGATGCAAAGGGTTCAGCGACACGCTGGGGTTCCCATCGGCAGCACGTGAGAAGCTGCAGGTTCCTGGCCCAGGCCCCTCTCTCTCTCTACCTCTGTGTGTTATTCCACGCTGTCTTTTTCACCTGTGCACATGTCAAGGAGTTTTCTGTCGGGCCATACTGATTTCCAGGTTCCGTAAGCCTCCTAAGGGCTAAGTGTTTCAAAGAAAGGGACCATTCAAACATGAACAGTTAGGGAATCTCTTCCAAATAGGATGCTTATCATAGCATCATTTCCTGGCAAATGTCTCCTTCTAGGACCACAAGAGAAGCATTCCTGCTTGGAAATGTTTTGTTGAACCTGCTTCTACCACCTTCTATGAAAGTCACTGAGGCTTCCAGTCTTACAATGAAGGCTGCTGTGTGATCAGACTTTTGGGTGCTCCTAACAGTGACCCAGCATTGAGATGAGAAACACAGGGCGACCTTGATCCCTCCCTGCAGATATTCTGGACACCATGTACTTCTAAGCTCACACCTGCCTCCTGCTCAGAGTGGCAAGCTCAGTGTAATCCTCATAGGGCCGTCACCCCCTCCCCCGGAGTAAGAGGCTTAGTCCCATTTTTGTAGCCTTGTGGAACATTTTTAACTTCAGGTTGCCATGGGGAAAGTCACACACTTTGTTAAGCTCCAATAGAAATTTAAATTTGAAAAGAAACTCCAAGCGTATTCCATAGTCAGGAATAATCTGTAACAGTAGTTCGAGTGGCACAATGACCTTCCAACTTCGGCAGGAAAGGTCGGATGCTGTTTTTCAGGGGTTTTTTCCATCCTGCTTTTCTGATTAGGCAAAGCAAACTCCCAACCTCCCTTACACTAAGCCTCAAACTGGCTCTCAGGCAACTTGGACAAATGACTGTTACAAGGCCGGCAGGGGGGCCAGTGCTGGGGCGCAGTGGGTTAATGCCCTGGCCTGAAGCGCCAGTATCCCATATGGGCGCCGGTTCAAGACCTAGCTGCTCCACTTCCGATCTACTATGGGCTGGGAAAGCAGTAGGAGATGGCTCAAGTCCTTGGGCCCCTGCACCCATGTGGGAGACTCAGAGGAAGCTCCAGGCTCCTGGCTTTGGATCGGCACAGCTCTGACCGTTGTGGCCAATTGGGGAGTGAACCATCAGATGGAAGACCTCTCTCTCTCTCTGCCTCTCCTCCCTCTGTGTAACTCTGACTTTCAAATAAATAGATAAATCTTAAAAAAAAAAAAAAGTCCTGCAGGGCTGCCATCTTGCAGCCTAGAGGTTCCACTGCTGGCTGGTCTCCCCTCTGTTAGACAAGAGCAAGGAAGAGATCCAAAGCTCATGGGTTTCCATCTCACAGACATAGAATAGTGCACTGTGCCTTTTTAAAAAATAATTATTTTTGGGCCAGCACCGCTGCTCAATAGGCTAATCCTCCGCCTTGCGGCGCCGGCACACCGGGTTCTAGTCCCGGGCGGGGCACCGGATTCTGTCCTGGTTGCCCCTCTTCCAGGCCAGCATGCTGTGGCCAGGGAGTGCAGTGGAGGATGGCCCAAGTGCTTGGGCCCTGCACCCGCATGGGAGACCAGGAGAAGTACCTGGCTCCTGCCATCGGATCAGCGCGGTGCACCGGCCGCAGCGCATCGGCCGTGGCAGCCATTGGAGGGTGAACCAACGGCAAAGGAAGACCTTTCTCTCTGTCTCTCTCTCTCACTGTCCACTCTGCCTGTCAAAAAAATAAATAAAAATAAATTATTTATTTATTTGAAAGTCAGAGTTACATAGAGAGAGAAGGAGAGGCAGAGAGAGAGAGAGAAAGAGAGGTCTTCCATTCCGCAGGTTCACTCTCCAAATGACCACAACTGCCAGAACTGAGCCAGGAGCCAGGAGCTTCTTCCAGTTCTCCCACGAGGGTGCAGGGGCCCAAGGACTTGGGCCATCTTCTACTAAGCAGGCCATAGCAGAGAGCTGGATGGGAAGAGAAGCAGCTGGACTCAAACCAGCGCCCATATGGGCTGCCGGCACTGAAGGCTGGGGCTTTAACTTGCTGTGCTACAGTGCCGGCCCCTGCACTGTGCCTTTAACTGAGAGGCTTCTAACTTCTTAAGGGATGACTAGAGAAGAAAGTCACACCTTGAGTAGGTGACCTTTCTCAGTCCATTTCTCTGCTTTGTCTTACTGTGCTTTAATCTCCGATTGAAGGCAGGAAGCTGTTAAGTCCTAAAGGACTGTAGGAAATATTTGAAAACCATTCATCTGGATCCAGAGTATAAAAGGAATAAAACTCAACAACAAAAACCAAGCAATCCAGTTAAGAAGCGGGCAAAGGATCCGAAAAGAAATTTCTTAAAAGAAGAAATCCACATGGCCAATAAATGCACAAAAAATGTGCTCAATACCATAAGATACCAGGGAGATGTGGATCCACACCGCAAACAGACGTCATGCCACTGCAGTTAGAATGGCGGTTAACAGAAACCAAAAAATAACAACGCTGGTAAGGATGTGGGAAGCAGGAACTCTTCCCCACTATTGGTGGGAATTCAAATTGCAGAGAACAGTATGGAGGCCTCTCAAAAACCTAAAAACAAATCTACCACGTGATCCAGCTATCTATCTCTGGGCATCTAACAGAAGGAAATGAAATCGGCCCATCCAGGAGCCACCTGTGCTGCCATGTTCCTTGTAGCACTTAGTCACAATAGCCAAGGTATAGAATCAACCTGGGTGCCCAGGGGAGGATGAGTGGACGTATACACACCCAGACACATGCACATACACCCACGCGCGCACACGCATACACACACCTCCAATGGAATATGTTTCGGTAATAACGAAGAATGAATTCTTGATCTTTGCAGAAAAATGGATGGAGCTGGAGGGTGTTGTGTTAAGTAAAATAAGTCAGACCCAGACAAACACTGCCTGTTTTCCCTCAGCTGTGCAAGTTTAAGAAAGTATATTTGAACCTAGACTAGGGCTTACTAGACGCTGGGAAATGTAGGGGCCGAGGGAGGAAGCAGAGGTTGGCACAGTTAGATGGAAGGGAGAGGTGCTAACGTTCCCCGGCACAGTGGGGTGACCACAGTGCACAATAAAGTCTGATCCACTCTGTGAGAGGCCCTGCAGAGAGAGCTCATGACCTCCAAATGCAAGAGAAATGGAAAGGCTAATGACCGGATTTCATCAGTTTCTGCTGTATACATGGGTTGAAATTTTTCAAAGTATTCCATGAAAATGTACAAATATTACACGTCAATTAAAAAAAAAGACCAAAAGATATAGTTCCCTCATTGGGGCTACTATCAGCAGGAATCCAGAAAGTCTTTGGATCTTATTGAAGTAAATTCCAGAGACCAACACACCATTTAGCGTATTTGTTTGAATCAAGACCAGCGTTCATAGAAGGACCCATCTCGATTCACATTTACTTTTTTTTTTTTTAAGTTTTATTTATTTATTTGAAAGTCAGAGTTACACACAGAGAGAGAGAGAGAGAGAGAGAGAGAGAGAGAGAGAGAGGTCTTCCATCCTCTGGTTCACTCCCCAGATGGCTGCAATGGCCGGAGCTGCACCAATCTGAAGCCAGGAGCCAAGAGCTTCTTCCAGGTCTCCCATGTGGGTGCAGGGGCCCAAGCACTTGGGCCATCTTCTACTGCTTTCCCAAGCCATAGCAGAGAGCTGGATCAGAAGTGGAACAGCCAGGACCAGAACCAGTGCCCATATGGGATGCCAGCCCCGCAGATGGCAGCTTTACCCGCTATACCACAGTGCCAGCCCCTCACATTTACTTTTTTTTTTTTATAATTTTTTTTTTAAATTTTTTTGACAGGCAGAGTGGACAGTGAGAGAGAGAGACAGAGAGAAAGGTCTTCCTTTGCCGTTGGTTCACCCTCCAATGGCCGCCGCGGCCGGCACGCTGCGGCCGGTGCACCGCGCTGATCCGATGGCAGGAGCCAGGAGCCAGGTGCTTTTCCTGGTCTCCCATGGGGTGCAGGGCCCAAGCACCTGGGCCATCCTCCACTGCACTCCCTGGCCACAGCAGAGGGCTGGCCTGGAAGAGGGGCAACCGGGACAGAATCCGGCACCCCGACCGGGACTAGAACCCGGTGTGCCGGCGCCGCTAGGCGGAGGATTAGCCTAGTGAGTCGCGGCGCTGGCCCACATTTACTTTTAAATGGACCTAAGGAAACATTGGTCGGGACACTTCCCTTAGAGGCAACATATGTGTGTTTCCTCTTGGGACCCAGATTATCATCGACACTTCCTCTCCCCCCCAGACCCAGCCCTTCAGAGTGAGCTCATGTTCTCACCAGAACTCTGGGTTCCCATCCATTCACCTCAACACTGACAGCCAGGAACAAAATGTGGGTAAACACCGGGGCTCCATCTCCAGTGTCAACTACCAGGCTAACATCCATACTTCCTAATTCTTCCAGCTCCTCTTTGTCCATGGACTTTGGACCTTAGGAAACTGGGATTTTTCTTTCATTCTCTTGAAACTTCATTTACAACTTCTGTGTCATGAAGGAAAGTAATACCCCTGCAACCCCATGATGTTAGAAGGACTTGCTAGGTCAGTTTTTATTTTTCAAACCTCTCCTTGATTGGCATTTTAGTTCAGACAAATCTTTGTTATGGGGCTGTCCTCTGGGATGCAGGGTGTTCAGCAACATCCCTGGCCTCTCCCCATGAGATGCCAGTGGCGTCCCCACCCCTACCCTCCATGTAAACCAGTATGACAACTGCTATGGTTTCAATGTTAACTTGGGTATCCCCCTTCCATATGTTAAAGCTTGGCTCCTAGCATGGTGCTACTGGGAGGTGGCAGACCCTGTAGGAGGTGGGTCCTAGCAGGAGGTCCTCGGGTCACTGGGGCTATGTCCTAGATCCCCTGAGTTCTCATGAGAGGGTTGTTATGTAAGCCTGAGTTTGGGCTCCTCCATTTTCTCTGCTTCCTGGCTCACCACGATACAATCCTTCCCCCTGCTCTCCGCACTCTGCTATTCCACCATGGCCTCTTGGCCAGCTCCTCATCATGCCATGTGAACTTTGAGCCTACAAAACTGTGAGCTAAATCAACCTTTCTCTTACGAATGGGCTGCCTCAAGTATTTTGTTATAGTAACTAAACAAAAGAAATGGGGCTGGCACTGTGGTGCAGCGGGTTAATGCCCTGGCCTGAAGCACCAGCATCCTATATGGGTGCCAGTTTGAGTCCTGGCTGCTCCACTTCTGATCCAGCTCTCTGCTGTGGCCTGGGAAAGCAGCAGAGGATGGCCCAAAGCCTTGGGCACCTGCACCTATGTGGGAGACCCGGAAGGAAGTCCTGGCTCCTGGCTTCGGATCGGCACAGCTCTGGCCATTGTGGCCAATTGGGGAGTGAACCATCAGATGGAAGACCTCTCTCTCTCTGTGTCTCTCCTTCTCTCTCTAGGTAACTCTTTCAAATACATAAATATTTAAAAAACAAAACAAAAGAAATTGATGAACACAACAACCAGAAATTTTCCCAGACATTGCAAATGTTCCCTGAGGTGCAAATCACTCCTGGTTGAAATCTACTGTGCTTGGAATGGGAGCCAAAGTTCTACAGGGACTCTGTCTTGTTTGCATGCCCCTCATGGAACTTTCTGCCGAGGACCGAATCTTGATTCACTTGCAGAAACTCTACAAACACGTAGAGTTTCAGAACAAGAAACATGGAGTAGTCACCATATGATAGGCTCTTTAGTCAATGCTTTCTATACCTTCATTCATTAAATCCTGACATCAACCACAAGTAATATGTACAGCAGTAAATGTACTTATTTCAAATAAAAAGAAACACAGACTTAGCAAAGGTAAGTGATTTGCTCTGATTACCTAGAGCAAGGGTAGGGAACACACACAGCCCACAAAGTCATTTGGTTTGGCCCTGCCAAGGCAACCAGCCACAGGTAGGACTTGAAAATCAGTAAATCTATAACAGGAAAATTTTTCAGCAGAGATTTTTGTATGGCCTGTGCATGATATTATAAATACCCAGACGGCCCTTGGCAGAAAAAAGGTGCCGCACCCTCGAGGGCAGGAGCCAAGCCGGGAATGCAGATGTGGCTTCCAGAGATGCTCTCTGCACCACAGAACTCTCCGCCCCTTTTGCGCGGATGGTAACATTGAAAGATTCAGAGTCCTAACACTGGGCAAAATCCCAAGCAGACTCTGAGTTTGATGGTTTCTCTAAACTCTCAAGTCTGAATGAATTTGTCACCTTTCACTTCATGTTTTTATAAACACCAAGGGAGCAACAGCAGTTGAACAGTGAAAGTGATTTAGGATGAGTCTTCAAATTACATCGCATCATCCGCCACCCTGAGTGGACTGCGGTCCCTCCGGCCCCGCCCCCTTCTCTGCCCCCCTCCCCACCCCCCCCTTCCCCCGCTGCCACTCAACCGGGTTAGCCACACTTCTATTTCCCTTTTAATGTCCCAAACAAGATTGCATTTTGTATTTTAGATATTACTCCCAGGAACAATAACGGGGAACTCCACAGCTAAAACGCTCAGGAGGAAACCAAGTGAATTGAGAAAAGAGAATGGAAAAGGAGAACTGAAAATACAAATATTTTATGGACCCCTTGAAATGAAGCTTTGAAAAACCACACGGCTTTGCCACAAATCACATTCAATTGCTAGCTTAAAAAAAAAATCACACGGGGCATTGGACGTGTCTTTGGTACATGTGAGGCTGAAGTGGTGGCAGTGGATGACTTGAAAACCACACCCCGCCCCTGGTTGGGGCCGGGGCCTTTCAGCTTAGGCTGTTCTGAGATGGTAGAAAAGTACTAGGAGGTTTTCATTCTCTTTTGTTACTGTTCACCTTTCTCCACGCGGCAGACCACAGGGACTGCTGTGCCTATCTGCTCCTCCTGCAGAATCGGGGCCTGCAGCCAGTGCCAAGGAGCCGACATGGAGACATGAACTGTCAGGCAAAGGGCACAGCATCTGTAGGTGAGCCCGCCTGCCCTGGGACTGCCAAACCAGTGCGCCCTGGCACTTGAGAAACTGGCAGGAGCAGTAGGTAGGCCACTCTTACCTTCTCCTGAAGCAGGTCCGAAAGCCGCCCTTCCTATACCCAGAGGAGAGGGACATCCTTCTCCCTGAAGACACAAGAACACAGAGAAGATCTGAACACACAGGCCGGGTCCCCCCAGTAGAAGCTACCCTCTTTGTCCCATCATGCTCACCCCCAACCATCCACTTCATCAAACTGAGGCAAACAGACAGACACGTGCCCCATTTCTCTGGCTCTTCTTTCTGAAGGTTCTCATGTCACATACACCTTACATCCAATGAATGTGTATGTTTCTCTCTGCTAATCTGCCTTTTAGTCCCAGAGGTCTCAGTCAGGAACCTCAGATAAGAAAGGGAGACCCCAGTGCACTGCAGACCAAAGCCCTCACAGTTTTGCTATCTGGGAGCTTAACTGGGATCTCAGGCAGGATTATGGGAAACAGATGTGAAGTTTTTACGGAATAAGACTGGAACATGATCTCGCACTTACAAGGTGTTAACCATAGTGAACCACAGTTCTCCCTGTTCTTTTCCAAAACCAAGGGGTTTAGTTCAGAATCCTGTACATATGAAGAAAGCACAAGACTAGGGACTACCTTTCCTGGAAGATCAGACCTCCTTTGCTCCCCTCTGACCTGGCACAGAATTCTTTGTGGAAAGGGGCATAAGAGTTTTAATATGTTTCAGTGTCGGCAGAGTTGAGTGTTTTTCAAAGGCAGATTGCAACCTGTTAAAGGTTGGTCAAATCAATTCAGTAGGCTGCATCCAACAGTTTACAAACAAACAAACAGAGCAAACACTGGGATCAGGTCTGCTTGGGGGCTCGGCGTGTGAGGAGTGCAGGAAGCAGGGACCTTGAGTCCCTCTCTGCAGGTGCACTGTCTGCAGGTCATTGTCACAGCCACGGGAAGGAGCGCAAGGAAATATAATTTCCACTTCAAGTGCCCGCTGATTTAGTTGTGATCAACACTTTCCCACGCAGTCTAACAGAAAATGCTTATCAACGATCCCACTTAGACCACGGCCCTGCTCCCCTGCATGGGTGCAGATGGACAAGTGACTTTAGAGTGGTTGTTTCTAATGTGGGTACTCCGGTAAAAGGCTGTTACAGTCAAATATTTGAGAAACATTCTTGTAGATTCCTAGTGTGCATTAGCCTATCAAATAACACAGTCAAGACATTAACCTTTGCTCAACTCAATATGTTCCAAACATATTTGACCTTGAAGCCCTTTATTAAACAACCTCTGCTAAGAGCTCTGTTCCCCTCAAATGAACCCTTAGCCCGACACCTCCTTCCTCTGGCTGCCCACAGCCTGCTGTACCTTGAGCGTGGCCACTGCTGTTATACAACCCCCAGTCTCCACTCTGCAGCCCACAGTGGATCCCTGTTGGAGAGGAAGTGAGGTTTGCCAAGCTACCTACTTCATGCGTTGTGGACTTTGAACGCTTGAGAGCCAATTGTCCACTCTTGTGCTCCAGCTCTTACGTAGGAAGAATTTCTAGTCTAAGTTGATTTCTACAATTGCTGTTTGTGGAAACCAGTTGAGCTGAATCTGGTGGTTGCTCCATTGGTCACTGAGGGTAAAGTGTGCTTACTGGTTTTTAAGTGATTTTATATTCCTTTTCCTCTTTCCTCACGTGACGGCTGTACTACAAAGCGTGACCAGTGCACCTGCCTGTGTGTGCTTAGCGCTGTGAACTCAACCATTCAGGCGCCTTCTTCTTCTTCTTTTTTTTTTTTCCATGTTCAAACAAGAGATAAGCCACACTGGCCAGGGCACGTGGACTCTCTCTGGAGTTTATTAACGAACTAAACTTATACAGCATTGTAAAACAGTCAACACTCCAGGCTGTCTGGTAGAAACAGATGCAAAGAGAGAAAACGTTTACTATCCACACGTGGCAGAGCCTCTGCAGGGCAGACTTTCCAACCACGCTGAGTGTGTGGACAGAGTTACATCATAGGTCCAATTCTTCCCACAGCCTCAGCAGCCAGGCTGGCTGCTGGCTTGCAGCTGGCTCCTACGCAGTCTCCTCTCTTTGGCCCCGCAGCTTCAATGTTATCCATGCGGCCACGTCAACTGCTGCTTTGGGGTGGTGGGGGCTGGGGGACCTAGTTCTAGTTCCGTTCCAGAGTCAGCCAGCTTGGCGATTTGAAAGCCACTCTTTTCCACTAACCATTCTGTGTCATTTCACAAACAAATCTCTCTTTCCGGCACCTGGACTGCATAGGTCTCTCTTAAGAGCCGTGGGAACACACACACTCACCAGCCATCTTTGAAGTAAGTCCTGCCATCGTCCAAGTTTCTCCCCAGTTCAGCCTGTTTCTTCTCTACCACTACCCCAGTTTCAATACTTTCATTTTCTATTTTTATTTATTTGAAGGGCAGAGAGACAGAAAGATAGACAGATGGACAAAGATCTCCCATCCACTGGTTCACTCCCCAAATATCTGTG
This sequence comes from Oryctolagus cuniculus, assembly GCF_051225735.1. Taxonomy (NCBI): domain Eukaryota; kingdom Metazoa; phylum Chordata; class Mammalia; order Lagomorpha; family Leporidae; genus Oryctolagus; species Oryctolagus cuniculus. The sequence goes on along the minus strand of NC_142871.1, from coordinate 64,354,691 downwards.
ACAGCCTGGGCTGAGCCAGGCCAAACCTAGAAGCCTGAAACTCAAGCTGGGTCTCCTATATGGGTGGCAGGGACCCAACTCATTGGACCATCACCTGCTGTCTCTCACAGCTCACATTAGTTGGAATAGAATGCAGAGCCAAGACTTGAACCTACACGCTTGGATAAGGGATGTGGGCATCCAAAGCAGTGTCTCAATTTCTGTGCCAAAACTCCACCTCTTTTAAAAATTATTTTTATGCATTTGAGAGGTGGCAGGGAGAGTGTGCATCACTGGTTCATTCCTCAAATGCCCACAATGGTTAGAACTAGGCTGGCCCGAAGCCTGGAGCCCAGTTAATCCAGTTCTCCATGTGGGTGACAGGAACTTGACTACTTCAGCCATCACTGCTGGCTCCAAAGGTGTGCATTAGCAGGCAGCTGGAGTCAAGAGCCAGAGCTGGGTATCAAACCCAGGCCCTCCAATATGGGATACAGGCATCTTTATTAGAGTCTTAACTGTTAGGCTAAATGCCCACTTGATATTTTAATTTCTTCTTAGTTTTCTCACGTATGTTTAAACAGCTCCAACCAGTGAAATACTGTCAGATGAGTTGCTCATTATTGAGGGGGCCCTAGGCATCATGCTACCAAATTCTGCACAAGCTTGCAATGCCAGGCTTGACTCTCAAAAGGTACCATTTGTTCATTTGAACGATAAGTGCTGACTCTAAGTATGTACCAGAAAGTTCTGGGCTCTAGGTTCTATGTGCCAGGCTGTTGTCTTAATGACAACAACACCAGCTTTGCCTTTGTGTTCATAAGCTAAGAATAAGGGAGCTATAATAAGCAAAAGCTGTTAAAGATAGAATGGTAGTGAGAATTGCTCAGGAGAGAAATAAAGCAGTGAAGGTGCGGATGAGAAGTGTTGTGCCGGGGGTGGGGGTGAAATTTTAGATGGGGGTGGCCGGGGAAGGCCACTCCAAGATGCTATTTGTGCAAAGTTCTTATAGGAGTGTAAGAGAGCTGTGTAGGGGAAGTGTGTTCCACAGGATGGGGTTCAGAACATGTCACCTCCAAAACACAGCACCTCGGCATCGAGAGGTCCTTCCTAGGGTCACTGTTATCCCCCCACTTCTACTCTAAGCAGGTCATAAGACCCTTATCCAAATGTCCACCTTAAACCCAAAGGAAACAAATACCCTGTCTCTGAAGACACAGAGACCCAGAGAAGAATCTGAGCAAGGAGACCTTGCTGAGCCCCCTGGCTGGTCATTAGACCATCTCCCTTTGTCTGATCAAACTTACCCATGAAGAGTCACTTCTTTAGCATAAAAACACCAGGTTTGGGACCAGCACCGTGGCATAGCAGGTAAAGCTGCTGCCTGGAGTTCTGGCATCCCATATTGGCGCTGGTCCCAGCTGCTCTACTTCTGATCCAACTCTCTGCTAACGGCCTGGGAAAGCAGTAGAAGATAGCCCAAGTGCTTGGGCCCCTGCACCCATGTGGGAGACTCGGAAGAAGCTCCTGGCTTCAGATCAGTACAGCTTTGGCTGTTGTGGCCATTTGGGGAGTGCACCAGTGGATGGAAGACCTCTCTCTCTCTCTTTCTCACTCTCTCTCTCTCTCTGCCTCTCTGTAATGCTGCCTTTCAAAAAAATAAATAAATCTTTAAAAAAGAAAAAAAAAACAGGTTTATCCATTCCCTTGGGTCTTCACTTCCTTAAGAAGCCTCCATGAGACATAAAGTTTATATTAAATAAATGTGGATGCTCTTCTCCCGTTAATCTGTCTTTTGACTCAGGGGCCTCAGCCATGAACTTCAGATGGGAAGGAAAGATATTTCTTTTCCCCTGCATAGGCCTAGGGGTTTATCCCCAGGGTGTGGTTCTGGTACAGCAGCAGCAGCAGCTGCGGCACTGGGCCTGGTTGGAAATGCACTCTCCAACTACACTCAGACAGCATCAGACAGAGACAGAGAGGGAACAGAAGAGGGAGAGAAAGCCAGAGGGAGGGGGAGAAGAGTGGAGGAGAGAGAGGGTAATGATAGATAGAGATCCTCCATCCACTGGCTCACTCCCCAAATGCAACAGCCAGGGTTGGCCAGGCTGCCGCCTCCAGGATGCCCACTAGTAGGAGGCTGGAATGGGGAGAGGAGCCAGACTTTGAACCAGGTACCCTGATATGCTGCACTGAATGCCTACCCCAGCAACTGTGTTTTAATAAACCTGCTAGGTAGTTCTGATGTCTGTTCACCCTGCAGACCCACCGCCCCCGGGTTGCGTTCTCAGTGCAGGGCTGGGGAAGGCCTCCCGAGGTCACTCGGTCATTTCCTTTGCTCTCCACGGAACCGCGCTATCAGAAGGACAGTCTGTGACTGTTGTTCTTTGACGTTTCCTGCGATGCGATGCGCTGTGGCTGTCGGGGGCTGCAGCTCCCCAGGCGCTGCGAAGCCAGTCCATCTGCCCCCCTGCACCGATGTCACCGGCTCCTCCGTGAAAGAGGCTCCAGTGAGGCTCTGGGACCCACCCGGCCAACTTCCTCCACGCTGCTCACTTCCTCCAGTGCTTGCAAAAATGGCACTGACCGCCCGTGAGGGCTATTTTAAGTTTTGTGATTACAAAATTGAAAAAGAAAAACAACAAACTTTCCAAACCCAGAATGAACAGTTTCAGACGTTCAGACCCGTCACGGCGTTCTTCCTCTCCCTGCAAGTGAAGATGTTATCTTGCTGTTCACTGCGAATCAGAGAGCTCAAGATGCTGCAGGAGCCAGGACCGCTCCCAGTAATGTGGCCAGCATGGAGGGGCCCAGTGACCCCACGCTGCCATAGGAAATGCTGTGGTTGCCTTATAATAAACAACCCCATCGGTCCTCCATGCAACCACACAGGGACGGCTGGGCTCAGCACGCAAGAGGAAGGAGGCCTTTGGACTCTGAATTTGCCCCTCCTCAATTCCAACTTTTTGGTAACTTCCATGGGCCCAAGTAGCCTTTCCAAGGCCAATCCAAGACAGCATTACCTGGGGCTTTTGTCTGATGTCTAGATGCTTGAGACCCTAAAACTAGGGCTTCCAATGCAGGTGGTCCTTCAGGGTTTTAGAATTGCAAAGAGGCAGCCTAAATTTGTTGGTGTCACAGAAAAAATTACTCATGACGTCAGAGCTGCTACCCCCCAAAGAACACTCTCTTATGGAACACAACCAGGGCCCTAGGGTCAGCTTTTGGCAACTGGTCATCCCCCAGGTCCCATTCTCAGTGTCAGATCCTTGTCTCAGGGAGCCTGGTGTTTCTGAGCCTGAATCCTCGTGGTCCAACCTCTCCAGAAAACTTTCTTCCAGGAGGTAGGGCAGGCCACTTATCCGGTGTGAGGTGAGAAAGGTGACCTGGGAGCCAACTGCTCCTTGTATTGATTTTTAATTAATTACCATGTTGTTCATTCCTCTTGGGTTCCTCCATCTTCAGAGGTACTCTTGATTCCTCCAGGTCCTGAACATTTCTAGGCCTGAGCTCACTCCCAGCTTGGGTCTAGCTTTCCACCGTCTGCTGAGTCCATCTGTTTTGAAGCTTCCAAAATGGCACTGCTGACGCCTCTTCTTGTTCGTTTTGTCCTTCAAGGTTATGCCTCTTGTACAATGTCACTCATTTGACCAGAATTTTGGTCGAGAACAGTAGTAATGTTTCCATTCCTTTTGTGAAGTTTAACCAGTAGTTGTTGGTATTTTATTCAGAAATTTGCATTCCCTGAGTAAGATCACTTTACAATTTTCTATTCCTAAAATATGTTTTATCGGGTTTTTGCATGACACTTCTGATGGTTTACAAAATGGTTGCCTTTTCATCTTCTTCCATAGCCTGGTGGTTTGAATAACACAGGATTTATCTGTGTTAAAGTTTAGATAAAGCATGGCTATGAAGCCATTCAATGGTGGATTTTTAAAACTGCATATCTAATCTATTCTATGGTAATAAATCTGCTGAAGTTTTCTACTTCTTCTTGAATCCCTTTTATTACTTTAGATTTTACCAGGAAATCACCCAGTTTCAAGTTTCTTGTAGTATTCTCATGCAATTCTTTTAATCTGTTATATCTTCTTTCTCATTCTAGCAATTATAAATTTTTCATCTCTTATTGTTTTTCTTAATAGGTTTTTGAGGGGTTTATCTATTTTGTTAGTCTTTCTGAAAATCCCATTTTGATCTTTTTTCTATTGTTTTATGGGTTTTTTTGGCATGAGCCTTTATCTCCATTAATTTCCTCTTCTTTTTATTCTTTTTTTTTTTTGAGAACACTGCTTTTTTTGTAAGTACTTTAATATTTATTTTCATTTTACTTGAAAGATCTCCTTTTTTGATGACTCCCCAACTTTAGTTGTGTTTCTTATATAGATAGGTTGTAATTTTTTTTAAAAGATTTTCTTTATTTCTTTGAGAGGTAGAGTTAAAGTCAGAGAGAGAGACAGAGGGAGAGGTCTTTCATCTGCTGTTTCACTCCCCAAATGGCCACAATGGCCAGAGCTGGGCCGATCCGAAGCCAGGAGCAGGAGCTTTTCCTGAGTCTCCCACATAGGTGCAGGGGCCCAAGGACTTGGGTCATCTTCCACTGCTTTCCCAGGCCATTAACAGAGAGCTGGATAAGAGGAGCTTCTGGGACACAAGCCAGTGCTTATTTGGGATGCTGTTGCCACAGGAGGAAGCTTAGTCTACTATGGCACAGCACTGGTCCCAATAGGTTGTATTTTAAAACTCAATCTAATGGCTTATTATTTTTTAAAATTTACTTGAAACAGCGACTGAGAGAGAAACAGAGACAAAGAGAGATCTTGTATCTGCTGGTTCACTAGCCAAATGCGTACAACAGTTGGGGCTGGGCCAGGCTGAGGCCAGGACCCAGGAACTCCATTCAGATTTGCCACACGGTGACAGGAACTCAAGTACTTTGGGACATCATCTACCGCCTCCCTGTTGAATTAGGAAGAAGCTGAGGCCAAGACTTGGTTCCATATGCTCTGATACGGCATGTGGCACCCCAAGTAGCAACTTAATCCCCTGTGCCAAAATCCCTGCCACTAATAACTTATCTTTTAAACAATTCAGTCATCACATTTTATGCGTGAGTTATGTACTTGGTTTATTTTTCTATTTTTTCCTATAATTTATTTTTCTTATTTTTTTCTTTCCCTTATTTTAATTGGTTTGAACAAATTATCCCTCTCTCGTTCCATTTAGGTACACACTTGTGCACTAATATTTGAAAAACAGATACTAACTACTGATTGGACATCTCTGTCCCCAAAATCTGAAATCCAAATGTTCTGAAATCTGAATCCTTTTGAATTCTGGGATTGACACGGTGTCACTGACTGGGTGCCTAGTTTAGGCTTGTGTGGCCAGGCAGTTTCTGTAAGTTCCCAATTTAATGCCATCCTCCTACCTGTCAATCAAAATGCCTCCTTTCCCAGGATACATCTGCTTCTCCTGGGATCTAAGGGGGAAGCAATGAAAATACAGATATTAAGTTCCATGTGGAGGTACTCTACATTTCCCAGATGGCTCTAAGCGTGTAGAGGAAACCCCCCTACCTCATAAGCAGCACAGAAAGCTGGAGGGAGCTCTCACTCGCTCTCACCACAGGCCATGGCTGCAGGTGCTGTTCAGGTGTCGCTTTCTCTCTCCCCCAGCCCCTCCCTCCGGGCAGTCCTCTGACCCACTCATGATGGACATTTCCCTGCTGGGGCAGCCCATACTTGAGCATGAACGTATGCTTGTCTCTCTCCCTGCTCAATAAATCCTGTTCTTATTTGTGTACTTTCTCAATGTCTGCTCTTAGTCATTTTGTCTTCATATGAGACAAGGACCTGGACTACAATGAACACACCTAGGCCCACATCAGCATGACATCACAAGTGGAAAATTCTACCCTTAACTGTTATGTGCGCTAAAAGCACTGTAGAAAATTACCTCCAGGCCATGTGGATAAAGTATAAGGTGAAACATGAATGAATTTTGTGTTTGGGCTTGGGATCTGTTTCTAAATTATTATTATATATATATGGAAATATTACAAAGTCTGAAAAAATTCCAAAACGGGTAAGGGACACTCCACCAGTAGCTGCCTTGCTATTCCCTCTCCCCCACTGAGGAGCGGCCTCCCGCTTCTGACCTCTCCCTCCCACAGGAAGAGAGCTTCAGAGTCATTTTGCTGTCCCCGCCCCCCCTTAGACTCCTGGAACCTTGTTTACTTCTCCTTCCACTCCACACCCAACAGTTGCTACTTTCTCACAGAATCCCCTAGACTGCTCTCAAAGCTCTGTTTTGCTGGGGATGAGTTTTGCATTTCATAGCTGATAATGCGCTCTCTGGCTGCTGGCCCTTTCTGAAATGGGATGTTATTTTCCTCATTAGGCCTCAGGGTACGTGCGTGTTTGCACGTCTTAAGTTTGGGAGCTTCGTAGATGGCAGAAGGTGAAGAAATCACAGCCCTCACAAATGGAGGCGTAGAAGCCCCAGCACCCTGCTAGGCACCTGCAGAAACCCCCTGCCCACCCGACTTCTCACACTGCCCCAGCTTCAGGGTAGGGCCCAGCCCCTCCCCACCCCCTCACTGGGCTCCTGCTTGGCCTCCTGGAGTAGGAAGCCCCAGCACAGTCCCACTGGGCCTGTGCGCACTTCAGCCCTGGCAGCCTAAGTCTTGGCAGGATTTTGCTGCCTCCCATGATTCACACTTTGATATACAGACACTGGCCTGGCCCCCTGGGAACCCCTGGGAACTCTGCTTGGAACCCCCTGTAGCCCAAGGCCTCACTGGCACCCAGCCACCACAGGAGCTGGCAGCTGTTTGACCCGGGGAGGAAGAACGTTAGGAGTAGAGGGTGGGAAAGATGGAGCCTGTATCCAGGGTGTCATATTCCCAGAACACATTTTGGGTCCCCCTACGTGAATCCCGTAGCCATTAATCCTACAGGGAAGCCTGGCTTCAGGATAGGCCGGCTCCACACCTGGATATCAGCTCTTCCCACCCCCAAGGCTCAGGTTAATCCGTCTGGGAGACAAATGCCAGCTCTCCGTGGTTCTGCGCCACATTTTCAGGCACCACTGCAGGCAGAGATAAGACGGACTTATTGTACTTACCCTATGGAAAAAAAAAAAAACACAAACCAATCTGCATGGCTTAGAGGGAAACGTAAGTCTCTCCTAACCAGGCTTTATCTGATGAGATGGCCACCTGCAGCGAGGAATCACTACCAGTCGCCCCTCAGAAAGTGGAAAGATCGGGCTGGTTCAGGGACGGAAGATTGAGTGGGCATATTATTAACCTACATGGAATTGGGTTTCTCTTTCAATAAAGATTCCCATTAAGGCTGAAAGCAATACAGGGAGAACAGTGCAGCACTAACCACCCGCTGTCTGTAGGGAGGTATGCTTGTGTTACACCTGGCTGGGCACCCCATTCTCACTTTGCAAAAGGCAGTAACTTGAGGTGCACCTCTGCCGTCACTGTGTCCTTCAGGTGATGGCCCCAAAGGGATCCTGGCTTGGAACCAATCAATACTCTGAACACGGCTCGCTTATGTGTCAGCACACAACAAGAAGCTGGCGATGACTAACCAACTAAGTATGACAGGCTCTTCCGGGGCCTTCATATGTGATGTGTCAGCTGCTTTTGAATTGTGATAGCAAATAGGAAGGTATGACCACAATATGAGGGGCATCTTCAAAAAGATCATGGAAAATGTGTATTATGAAAAAAAAAAACTATGCATGGAAAAGATTTTTTTTAGTCCAAAGTAAGCTTAGCTTTTAATTCCATTTTTCATGAGCCCTTTGAATGACCTGGGTCTTTCATTCAAACTGTGTCTCTCAAGAAGAGGTGTCGGTGCCCTTGTCTCCCTTGGGTGGCAGCGTCGGGTCCTGTCATGCCAGGCAAGAAGCAGCCAGAAAGTTTCCGTTCTATTTCCAGTCTGATGAAAATTTGAGCCCTCCTCTGTTTAAAGACTTAAGAAACAAGGCACACACTGCATCAGGCCTCAGCTTTGTTTTGTATGACCAACAGATGATTTTTGATTTTTTTAATGGATTCACTCTCTACCATTAATGAATAAAAGGATTTAGCGTAAAAAAATCTGGACTTGTCTCCTACTCATCATCTAACTGGCTGCTGACTTAGGAGTGCAGTTGGGTAGAAACAGTCACCACAGATCTGTCCCCACAGTGCTGGGAAACCCTGGGTACTTAACATCACAATTTTAAGCCTTTCTTAGGTATCAGAAAATGGGGGCCAGTGGCTTGCCCAAGGCCTTCACCCAGTGTTTTTTTTTTTTTTTTAACTTTTATTTAATGAATATAAATTTCCAAAGTACGATTTATGCATTACAATGGCTTCCCCCACATACCGTCCCTCCCACCCACTACCCTCCCCTTTCCCACTCCCTCTCCCCTTCCATTCGCATCAAGATTCATTTTCGATTATCTTAATATACAGAAGATCAGCTTATCACCCAGTGTTTTTTCCAAGGTACCTGTGAGAGAGGGCCTAAGCGTGTTAGCCAAAAGTGCTTCTGTTGTTCACAGGCAAGGCCAGCGCCAGGAGCTGCAGGGGCAGGGACCAGGGTGCCTGCCTCACCCAGCAGATGCGTCTGCAAGGACGACCCAACTTCTCTTCCTGCTTCCTCAGTAGACAATGCCAACAGCTCCATTTCCTGGTTCCTGCACACCTGCCACTTTGAATCCAGATGAGAAATTCCAAGAATCCCTTAGAACCCACAGCACATCTATGGCTTGGAGAACCTCTGTCCAGATCACAGTGCCAAGGGAAGTGACACATCCTGGAACCTGGATTTCCCCCGCCCCCTCCTTAGGTGGGAAATCTTCCTGATACATTTAGAGGGAACACCAAGCCCTAGGGGACTTCGTGCTGATCTGAATTGCTGAACCCCCAAAAGACAAAAACAACATCAAGTCTTCAGAGCGCACTGACAGAGGAGGAACCCGGCAAGCTTGCTCAAATGTAAATTACGATCAGAAGCTCCAGGGAGGGCCTGGAGATGCTGCATCTCTGATCCCCTCTTGGGTGATGTCCACGTCACTGGTCATAGACCATGGACCACACTGGGGGACACTAGAACCACCACCCATCTCTGCCCAGGGCCAGGTCCTACTCTTCTGAGACACCCTGGCCTGTTAGCTTTTCCTTATGCTTCCTTGCGGCCACCTCAGTGTATCCCTATCAGCCCCCAACCCTCTTCCACTCAAGGATAAAGAAACTCTGCCTTTGCTTCTTCCCAACATTCATTTCTCTCCCTCCTCTCTTCACGTTTGCCATGCCAGGAAAATAAAGGTCACCCTTTGTTGACAGCTGGGTGCCAGGCACTGTCCCAAGTGCATTACTCATATTATTTAACTTTCACAACAGCCCTATAAAACATATGGTATTATTACGTCATTTAGTTTAGATTTATTTATCTGAAAGGCGGAGTGAGGAGCAAGAGGGAGAGACGGAGACACATGGAGAGAGAGAGAGAGAGAGAATCTTCCATCTGCCAGTTCACTCCCCAACAGGCTACAATAGCCACTGAGCCAGGAACTCCATCCAGGTCTCCCACATGGTGGCAGGAGCCTAAGTACTTGGGCCATCATCTGCTGCCTTCCCATGTGCACTAGCAGGGAACTGGATCAGAAGTGGAGCAGCTGGGACTCAGACTGGTACTGACATGGGATGCCAGTGTTGCAAGAGACAGATTATTTTGCTGTGCCACAATGCCAGCCCCTATTACTGTCATTTTAGAAATAGAAAATTAAGACTTGGGATAGAGAAACCTTGTTCTCAACCAGGAAATAACAATGATTAGAATTTGGGTTTGCTTGAGACCAAAGTCTGTAACCTGGGTATGACATCATGCTCACATGAGGTGGAATGGGCTAGAAGTCAGCTGGCCTGAGCCAAAGCAGTGGAGTGTCACGAATTCTACAGTGATGCTTCCAGCCCTCTTCGCTGGACCTCTCTGAAGCAGCTGCCCTCGGGCCAGCGTCCACCCACAGTAAAAGAGCTGTTGTAGGAATGCTCGGACCAGGTAGGATAGAATAGGATCTACACAGCAGGGCAGAAATAGCCAATAGTGAAACTCAAACCTGCTCATATGCCCACATTTTCAATGTAACTTTTGTTAAAGGACTAAATTCAAGAACAATCGAAAGATCTCACTGGGCTTTATTTTCCAGGCTAGATATTGGGCAGCACTTCATTCCATAAAACAGTGAGTGTTGCTACAGGCTGAGCACAAGAGTTTGGTTTTACAGAAAGGGCTAAGGAGAGCAGAAACAAAAAACCAGCAGCAGGCTGGTCATTTTAAGTTCACTGTCTTTGGAAAGTGTGCACGGGGAACAATGGAGAACAACAGGAGAATGACTGATTGGTTAACTGTGGGTTATTTTAGGGTACTTTTTCTCTTGTGTGGACGTCATCCCGTGCCAACGGAAACCACTCTATCAAGGGAATTCAGCCGCCGTCTCTCTCATCCTGATTTCTCACCAGCTTAGTTTTAGCTTGGTGAGGTGGAACTTGAGGAGAAGTGACTCTGTTTACGCACAGCCTTGCTCCATTCAGGAGCTTGTTCCAAAAGAATGATCTCCTGCGATTTTTATTTTACACCCTTAAGTTGGGCCCATGACTGTACACAGAGTCTATCAGCAAGAAAGAAACCCCTACACTGGCCAATCACCCATCTACATGGTGTCTGAAGGGCAATGTCAGGTCTCCCAGCAGTCCACACAGGGTCCTCCTTGAACGGATGGTCCATTCCCTTCTCCCTAGTTTCTCTTCTCTGACTCCATCAGCAGTACCCCTTTGCTCTTTCACCATTCCTTGGTCCTTCCTCAAGAACCTACTTGAGGGTCCTGGCTTCCCACCTGGGAGCATGTGCCCCATCTGAAGACCTGTGTGTCTTTCAAATTCCTTGCACTTTAGTCTCTATGAGACAGACAAATTTTCTCTTGCTTATGTTGGCTCGCTCCATTCCCTGACAACCAGCCAACATTTTTCTTCTAGATGGAAGATAGATCAGAAAAATAAAAATTAGATCAACACAAATTATGGAGCATGGTGTTTTCCACTTTTGAAGTGAACATGTAATTAAGTTTGCTTCAGGCCAACTCATGAGCCCCTAAGTGTTTCAAATTGAAAGAGAGACGATGCCTGCCTCTTCTTATCTCTCCCTCTTTAAACATACCAGATGGGAAGACAGAATTGCTGGCGCTCACTGCCCACTGGACTCTGAGTATGCACCCCTGCTCGCATAAGGACGAAGGTAATATATCTCGGTGCTCTGTAGCTGTCTGGTTTGGCAAAAATGTACTCGTGTATCAACCTGCTTGCGTGCCATCTTCCTCAGTGCCACAGTGGAGGGCGCTCCCCCACACCTGGCCCTTACAAACCTGACGTCACTTATTTTCTGGGAGTTGGGGAAAAATACAACGAAGAGTGTGACGAGAGCAAACAACGGAAGAGTTTTCTCGCCATGGAGTCAGGAGACCATGAAGGGAGCAGGACTCACACAGGATCCCCGCTGCTGCCTGGAATGCGAAGTGTGGCCGCCTATGCCCTCTTACCAAAGGCATCTGGAAGGACCTGACCGACTGGACAATTCCACGCTGCCCAGAGGCTCGAGATGCTTATCAATGGGTTACCGGATTCTTGCTTTTATGGACATTTCCATTCTGTTCATTCTTTTCTTTATCGGCTGACTTCACATAATCCCTGTTCCCTTCTGAACATTCAACAGCTGGTGTAGCTCCCATTTTTCCTGCTTTCCGAGCCTGCAATCCCTAAGACCCCAAATAAATAAAGTCCTTTCTTCCTTTGCAGAGTTCCTGAGTTTGGATTGGCCCCCAGCATCACCCACAGTCAGCACAAACCATTCCTGCAGGAGGATTCCCAAGCCTTGTCCTGAGGGATTGCCTTGCCCGCAGGAACATATTCTGTGATGGCTAATTTTAGGTGTTGGCTTCATTTGGATTAAAGAAACCTGGAAAAGTATTATTTAGGTTGTGTCTCTGAGGGTGTTTCCAAGTAAGATGAACACATGAGTCTGAGTGGACTAGGGGAGAAGATTCGGCCTCAGTGTGGGCGGTGCCATCAGGTCTGGACAGAATAAATAGGGAAGGGGACTTGGTCTCTCACTCTGAGAGCTGGGATGCTCTCCACTCCTTCCTTGGGCACCAGTTGCTGGCATCTGAACTCCAGGACCTAGACCAGTGGCTCCTTTGCTGGCAGCTGGGCTTCTGGCCTTGAGCAGAGAGTTACGTTCTTGGCTTCCCTGGCTGGAAGGCCCTTGGACTTGGATGGGGCCATGCTACCAGCATCCCAGGGTCCCCAGCCTGCAGATGACCTGATGTGGGACTTTGCAGCCGCCATAATCCCATGAGCCAATTTGCATCGCAAACCTTCCTTCGTACGACTGCAGACATGCCTTATCAATTCTGTCTCTCTGCAGGATCCTAACACAGTGCTCTTCCCCTGGAACCTCCTTCTGGCCTCAGGAACAAACGGCCTCTATGCCAACATCATAATTGAAAATCTTTGTTTCTTTGGCCCTGACTTCCAGGCCTGACTTCCCTTTAGCATTGAGCTAAGTTTTCCTTTATTTAATAGCAGTTGTTGGCTTAAAAAAAAATGACATAGCATTTTGTGTCTACCATGTTCCAAGATAAGGGAAAGGAAAAGTAGCAGGAAGTCCAGAATCAGAATCCTCAAGACAAGTTTGAGGGAACATCGTATCGTACCTCTTGCTCCCTCTGCTAGCCACTAGGATGTCTGTCCATCAAGAATGATAAAAATGCAACATGGCTGACATAAACCAAATTGACCATTCGGGAATCACCAGGTTGCTGTGGAAAATACTGGTGGACACCTGGGTATAGAGGATGGTGGAGACTATAATCCTTTCCACCATCTCCTTGTCCCAAGTAGCTCCATATGATGAGAGCCAGTCTTAGGCCAGTTTTGCCAAACATACAAACCTTTATTAGCAAGCAGACACACACACAAAATCATTGTAGAATTCTCCCTTTCATCTTGCTCAAGTCCCCTGCTCAGGTATCAGTAAGCACCGTACATGAGAGGGACACAGATCCCACCACAATATTGTGTCGGCAGCTCATGGCTTCTGGTAGGGTCAGGCAGCAGAGGCCCCCACTCAGGCAGCAAGGCCAAATGAATTTCTGGACCAAGGGGTAAGACTCAGGAGCTTATTGCAAAGGTACTCTATTCCCATGCAAGGATGGGGGGATCTTGAACAATCTTCTACAAACCTCACGGCTGGACTATATTCATATAGCTGATAAAAAGTTTCTTATATCACCCATGGTGACTGACACACTCCCCAGTATAGACTTCTGCACCAATGTGTACAAAACTTACACAACCACTTCCACATAGCAGCTTCCTGATTAGGTTGTATCAAATGCCACCCATGACATTAGAGTTAATATACACATATCCACATCCTAGATGGCATTTATACAGGTGCCTTTTCAGTCACCACAGATGACTTTCTCACATGTCCTACCTGCAAATCCACTCTCTTTGTACAACATGGTGACTACAGTAAATAACAATGTTTGTACTCTTGAAAATCACTAAGAGTACACGTTAAGTGTTTTCATCACAAAAAACACAGTATGTCTGAGAGAATACTTAGATTAATTAGCTCAATGTAGTTATTCTACAGTGTGTACACATTTCAAAATACCATTTGCTACACAAATACATACAATTTTATTTAATTGTGTCCATTAGAAATAAATTAATTGGGTGGGTCTGGCATTGTAGCCCCATGGATTAAGTCAATGCTTGTGATGCCAAGATCCCACCTGAGCACGAGTTCAAGTCCCAGCTACTCTGCTTGTGATTCAGCTCCCTGTAATGTGCCTGAGAAGGCAGCAAAAAATGCCCCACGTCCTTAGGCCCTTGCCACCCATGTGGGAGACAAGGATGGAGTTCCTGTCTCCTGACTTCAGCCTGGCATAAATCTGGCTGTTGCAGCCATTTTGGGAGTGAACCAGCAGATGGAAAATCTCTTTCTCTCTCTCTCTCTCTCTCTCTCTGACACTCTGCCTTTTAAAAATAAATAAATAAATATTCTTTAAAAAATAATTAACTAAAATATTGGATATCTTGAACCTCTCCACCACTCCTATCTAACGTATGACTGGACACATTAGAGAAATATGCAAATACAATTATACTATTTTTTTTGAATTGGCATCTCATCTCAATGTTTGGTCTTTATAGAAAATGTACTCGAATGGAATGCAGAGAAACGAAGGCACATGCAGACAAGGTGGGGAAAGAAATGACCCGGACCTTGGAATTTGTTTCAGCTTAATTAAATGATTACAGCATAGCAGAGTTTGCTAAAAAGGACGATGAGGCATGGGCTGGAAGGGAGACTGGCGGCACAGGGGCGCTTCCTCTCTGCCAAGGAAACGCAAGGCATTTCAGAGGTGAGAATCCCTTCTTGGGCTTTGTGTTTTGAGTTTACTGAGCTAACTAACAGTGGCTCACAGAGCCACTGCTTAGGTAAAGGACACAGTGAAAGGGGCATTCCCTGGGGCAGGTGTTGAGGTGCAGCAGGTTAAGCCACAGACTGCAATACACATATCACCTACTGGAGTGCTGGAGTCCCAGCTGCTCCACTTCTCACCCAGCTTCCTACTAATGTGCCTGGGAAGGCAGCAGATGATGGTCCAAGTACTTGGGTTCCTGCTACCCATGTAGGAGACAGACAGAGTTCTGGGCTGCTGGCTTCAGCCAAGCCCGGCTCTGGGTGATGCAGGCAATTGGGAAGTGATCCAACCAACAAATTTCTCTCTTTCTCTGTCACACCCTGCTTATCAAATAAATAAGTCTTTTTAAAAAATTCACCCTTCATTTGTTCATCAAAACAGCCAACAGTTTTTTTTCCAGATTCATTTAACCCTTGTAGACAACTCAGACTTTTGTCCCCTGTGGCAGGGACAATGACTCACTAGATCAACAACCCACTGCTTTATCAACTGTAGGAACTTATGCCTCACCCCCTTCCACTCACAAGGGACATTTGCTTTGAATGATAAGTTAACAGATTAAAAGAGCAGCATAGTTTCATTTGACAAAACCTCCAGGAACACATTCAGCACTATTCCCTGTTCTTTTACTTAATTATCAGTTGATGCTATTGAGCTTTCATCTATATACAGAAAGTGGTAGTGTGTGTGAAGAGCAATGAGCCAGGAAAAAAAAGAGACACTTGGGTTCTTGTCCCAGCTCTGTCACTAAACGTGCGAAAACCTGGTCCCTTCTCTGAATGGAGATCAGACAAGCTCTAAGGTTTCTTCTGAGATGCAGCACTCAGGCCTTTAATGATTATTAAGCACCTCCCATATGTGAAACATTGTTCTAGGCTGCATCTAGAGGCTAGAAGAGTGCACGAAGGAGACAGGCAGAGGCGGACATTTGGCTTATTAAGGGGCCGGTGCTGTGGCGTAGTGGGCTAGGATTCACCTGCAGTGCCGGCATACCATATGGGCACCGATTCAAGTCCCAGATGCTCTTCTTCCAATCCGGCTCCCTGCTAATGCACCTGGGAAAACAGTGGAAGATGGCCCAGTTTCTTGGGCCCTGCACTCTCATTGGAAGCCCGCAAGACGCTCCTGGCTCCTGGCTTCAGATCAGCCCAGCTCTGGCCATTATGGCCATTTGGGGAGTGAACCAGTAGATGGAAGACCTTTCTCTCTGTCTCTCTCTTTTTCTTCTGTATAACTCTGCTTTTCACATAAATCAATCAATAAATAAAGTCTTTTTTAAAAAGATGCTTATAAAGATGCTTATTAAGATGTCTGTATCCCTCACCAAAGTGCCCGGGTTCAATTCCCAAATTCAGTTTCCTGCCAACACAGCTCCAGAAAGGAAGCCAAGATCATTCAAGTAATTGAGTTCCCGCTACCCATTTTAGAAACCTGGATTGAGTTCCAGGCTCCTGGCTTTGGCTTTGGCCCTGGCCCAGCCCCAGCTGTTGCAGGTATTTGGGGAGTGAGACAGTGGATGAGTACACACTCTCAAAAAATTATTTTCTAAAAAAGTTTAACATGGGGCCAGTGTTGTGGCATAGCAGGTAAGGCCCTTGTCTGTGATGGTGGCATCCCATGTGGATCCAGTTTGTATCCCGATTTCTCCACTTCTGATCCATCTCTCTGCGAATGGCCTGTGAAAGGCAGCAGAAGATGGCACAGGTGTTTGGGCCATTGCCACCCACATGGGAAACCCAGATGAAGCTCCTGGCTTCAGCTGGCCTAGTCCTGGCCATTGCAGCCTTCTGGGAAGTAAACCAACATTGAGGATCGCTCTCTCTCTCTCTCTCTCTGTTTCTTCCCCTCTCTCTGTAACTATACTTTCAGACAAATACATCAATCTTTCTAAAAAATTAATATAAGAGGGGCCAGTGCTGTGGCGTAGCGGGTAAAGCTGCCGCCTGCAGTGCTGGCATCCCATATGGGCGCCGGTTCTAGTCCCGGCTGCTCCACTTCCAATCCAGTTCTCTGCTAAGGCCTGGGAAAGCAGTAGAAGATGACCCAAGTCCTTGGGCCCCTGCACCCATGTGGAGACCTGGAAGAAGCTCCTGGCTTCAGATTGGCACAGCTCCGGCCATTGCACCCATTTGGGGAGTGAACGAGCAGATGGACGATCTCTCTCCTTCTCTCTCTCTCTCCTTCTCTCTCTGTGTATCTCTGACTTACAAACAAATAAATAAATCTTTTTTAAAAATTAATATAATAAAAAAGGAAGAGGCAAGCACAGTCTCTTCAATAAATGGTGCTGGGAACATGTAGAAGATTGAGATTAGGCCCGTATCCACTCCTGATTTCTCACCATATACAAAATTTAACTGAAAATGGATTAAAATTTAAAGGTAAAACATGGAACTATAGAATTATTAGAAAAAAACATGGTAGAAACATTTCTTGGCATTGGTGTGGGCAACATTTATTGGACAAGAATGTAAAAGCTCAGGCAACAAGGGAAAAAATAAACAAGATTATATCAAACTAAAAGCTTTGGCACAGCAAAGAAAATAATCCACAGAGTTAACAGACAATATACAGAATGGGAGAAAATATTTGCAATCTGGCAAGAGATTACTACCCAGAATATATAAAAAACTCAATAGTAAGAAAAAAACCGCAAAACAAATAATCCAGTTTAAAAATTGGCAAAACATCTGACTAGACACTTCTCAAAAGAAAATATACAAATGGTCAACAAGGATATGAAAAAATGTTCAACGTCACTAGTCATAAGGAAAATGCAAATCAAATCCACACTGAGATTTCCTCTCATTCCAGTTAGAATGTTTTCAATAAAAAAAGACCAAAAAAGGCAAATGTGGCAGGAATATGAAGAAAGCAGAACTCATACATTGTGGGTAGAGATGTCAATCAGTATATCCACTCTGGAATATGTATGAATATTCCTCAAAAAAAAAAAAAACCAACTAAACATAGAACTACCATATGGTCCAGCTATCCCATAACTGGATATTTATTCAGGTGAAATGAAATAAATATATCAAAGAGACACCACAATCCCATGTTTTTTGCAGCACTAGTCACAATATCCAAGACATGGAACCAACTGAAGTGTGCAACAACGGGGGGGAAATGTGCTGTATATCTACACAATGGAATACTACTCAGTCACTAAGGACACATCCTATCACTTGCAGTATCATGGATGGACCTGGAAATCATGCTAGGTAGAATAAGTCAGACACAGAAAGGCAAATACTGATTGATCTCACTCACATGTGGCAATGGAGAAAGCTGAGCTCCTAGAACTAGAAAGCAGAATAGTGACTACTAGAGGCTGGGAAGGCCAAGGCAGGGATGATGGGTACAAAGTCACGGCCAAAGAGGAGGAATGAGTGTTGGTGTTCAATTACACACAGGGTGGTAATAGTTCACAATACGGTACAACTTGAAATAGCTAGAAGAAAGGATTTTGAGTGTTCTGATCACAAAGAAATGATAAGTGTTTGAGATGAGGTATCAGCTAAGTATCCTGAATTGATCAATACACTATAAATGGGCCAAAACATCACATGGTACTCCATAGAATTGTGCAATTATCTGTCAATAGAAAAAGAGAAAAGAGAGATGAAGTGCCCAGCCTCATGGAACCTACATTCTGATGGGGAAAGAGAAACAGATAAATAAGAAAACAGTATGCACGGTATGTCACATTGTGCAATAATTGCTGTGGAGGGACATGAAGCTCACAAGGGGAACAGGCTACTATTTCACGTTGGTTGGTAAGGGAAGGCCTTGCCTATAAAGGGGTATTTAAGTAATACGAGCAAAGCCCTCAGGTAGGAAGGTGCGCAGGCAGGCAGGCAGGCAGTGCGGCTGGAGAATGAGGGGGAGAACACAGTGGGGAACGGGCCAGAGGGTGTGTGGCTGGGGCCACGGAGGGCTTGCATGCAAGAACGTTCCTGGACCTGAACTCTGAGAGATTTGACAATCCAGTGGAGAATTTTTGACCTGAAACCTCCCATGCTCGGGCTTATATTGAAACAGAATCTCTCTGGCAGCTGATGATAAGGCTTAAAGTACAGAAACAGGCCTGAAATGACAGTGGCTTAGACCAGGTTGGTAGCTACAGAGGTGTTAAAAAATAGTTTCTGGATACTACAACTTACAGTTACGAGAGAAGGGAGCAGTCAAAAACAACTGCAGGATTTTTCCAAGTAGAATAACAAAGTAGATTTTCTATGTGCATTTAGCTTGGGATGTATTAAGAATGAGATGCCAAATTAGCACCCCAAGAGACGTTTAGTAGACCATTGTGTATACAAATCTGACATTTAAGAGAGGCTTCAGACAGAGACAGACAGCAGGTCTAGATGATGTCTTGCCAATACCTATCTGGCACAGCCGGGCAGCCACCCCAGCAGGAAGAGAGTGGCAGGCAGACTCTTAAAGTAGCCTCGACAGCCTCTGCCTCTGTGTTTTCACTCTTGCACGATGTCTTCCTTGTAAATGCGGAACTATGACATGCATAGACTAAAGGTGACAAGACATATGCGACAATGTGTTCACGGTGATGGGTTATGTTCCGTAGGATCACAGTGCCCATCTTGTTAGGGTCTGTCTTCCCCTTGCTGACTGCAATCCCAAGAGGAAAAGAACTGCTGGTCTCTAAGAGTTGAGAATGGTCCCCGGGCAGCGATCAACTAAAAATGGAAGCTCTTGTTCCTATAACCGTAAGGAACTGAATGCTGCCAGCCATCATTGAGTGGAACAGCAGGTCCTGAAGATTCTCCCTTGTCAGAAGATGCTCTGGCTTGGGTTTGGATTAGGGCAGATGTGCTAAAGAGTTAATGTCCCTAGGAGCAACTTTTAACCAATGAGTAACAGAAGTTAGACAAATACTCCAAATTCCACAACCCATTGGCTTATCTGAGGCAACTAACTTTATGAGGTGTTTATCTTGGCTCTCAATTTTGGAAGTTCAAGTTCCAGGTTAGGCAGCCCCACTGGTTTGGTGTCTGGTGGGGCAGGGAAGGAAGATGGCAGGGTGGGTGCAGAGGAAGGATCATTGGCAAGTCAGGAGAGAGAGAGGTGGGGGTAGGAGGAAGGGCTGGGCCCAACACAGGTTTTTTTTTTTTTTTTTTTTTTTTTTTTTTTTTTAAAGATTTATTTATTTTACTTGAAAGTCAGAGTTACACAGAGAGAGAAAGAGAGAGGTCTTCCATCCGCTGGTTCACTCCCCAATTGGCCACAATGTCCAGAGCTGCACCTGCCAGAAGCCAGGAGCCTCCTCTGTCAGCCATGCGGGTGCAGGGGCCCAAGGACTTGGGGGCCATCTTCTACTGCTTTCCCAGGCCAGAGCAAAGAACTGGATTGGAAGTGGAGCAGCCGGGTCTCGAACCAGCACCCATATGGGATGCTAGCACTGAAGGCAGCAGCTTTACCCGCTATGCCACCATGTCAGCCCCCA
Organism: Oryctolagus cuniculus; assembly: GCF_051225735.1. Lineage (NCBI taxonomy): Eukaryota > Metazoa > Chordata > Mammalia > Lagomorpha > Leporidae > Oryctolagus > Oryctolagus cuniculus. The sequence continues at coordinate 64,334,683 of NC_142871.1, read as the reverse complement.
ACACAGGTTTTTGTAATAAACTTCTCACAGGAATTATCTTCTGAGGGCACACCCCCAATGACTTCAGGCCCTCCCACGAGGCCTACCTCCTACATACCATAATTAGATTAAGTTTTCACCCTCTAAGCATAGTCAATTTATGACTTTAAGGTTAAAATGTTGGGGTCTGCATTGTGGCATATTGGATAAAGCTGCTGTGTGTGATGCTGACATCTGATATGGGCACCTACTCAAGCCCCAGCTGCTCCATTTCCAATCCAGCTCCCTACTAATATGCCTGGGAACACATCGGAGGATGGCCCAAGTCCTTGGGACCCTGCACCCATGTGGGAGACCCAGAAGAAGCTCTAGGCTCCTGGCTTTGGTGTAGCCCAACCTTGGCTATTGTGACTATTTGGGGAGTGAACCAGCTGATGGAAGACCTCTCTCTTTCAGATTATGCATTTCAAATAAATAAAGTAAATCTTAAAAAAAATAAGATTAAAATGTCTGCATGAGTTTAGGGTCCACATCATATTCAAACCACTGTAAGACCCAAGGACAAGGAACAAGAACAGGAGAGAGAGTCAAGAAACAGATAAAAATTTGAGTGGATTTTGATTATGACAAAGGAAGCACCAAAGAGTAATAGGAAGGGTTGGATTAAGACAGCAGAATAGGGAAGGAGCTTACTAATTTAGTCCAAGAGAAGATAGTTTTGTGTTTTTTTTTTTTTAAGATTTATTTATTTATTTACTTGAAAGTCAGAGTTATATAGAGATAGAAGGAGAGGCACAGAGACAGAGAGAGGTCTTCCATCCACTACTTCACTCCCCAGATGGCTGCAATGGCCAGAGCTGTGCCAATACAAAGCCAGAAACCAGGAGCTTCTTCTGGGTCTCCCACATGGGTGCAAGGGCCCAAGGACTTGGGCCATCTTCTACTGCTTTCCCAGGCCATAGTAGAGACTAGATCGGAAGAGGAGCAGCAGGGACTAGAATTGGCACCCATATGAGATGCTAGCGCTTCAGGCCAGGGCTTTAACCCGCTGTACAACAGCACCAACCCTGGCTAAGATAGTTTTTTAAAAGTGGAGAGAGTTCAACCTCAGGGAAGAGTTAGATAAAAAATGATAGAGGAAACACCACACAAATTAGAAGGACACTGTGGACCTACGTGGAGGGTGCAGATGCACACAACTCAGGACTCCAGCAGCCGAGAACTGCAGCACCAGCTCTGGAGTGAGGTGAGACAAGTCTGCAGCAACCCAAGCCACTGGCGATAAAGCTATGGGAAGAGCCTGGCAGGAATCAGCTTGGAGCCCTGTGGAGGGCAGTGTAACTGCCAAACTGGAGGAGAAAAAAGGGGGGGCTAGTTTCTCTCTCCCCAAGAACCCTGTAACCAGCATCCTGTAACAAGCTGATAGAGGGCAGGTGTCATTATAGACATATGTAGCAACTGTGCCAGCTCATGTCCATGCCCAGCAACCAGCCGAGTAAAGACTCCTGAGTCTGGCTGGGACAACTGACAGTGGGCTGGGTACTCATGACTGTAGAAGGCTTGTGTGCCAGGACTGAAAACACTGTGGCTGTGTGGGAATGCAGAAGAAATGGATAGATTCCTAGACACACACAACCTACCTAAATTGAGCCACAAAGACACAGAAAACCTAAACAAACTCACAACCAAGATGAAAATTGAACCAGTAATAAAAATCCCCCCAGCAAAGAAAAGTCCAGGACTGGATGGCTTCATTGCTGAATTCTACCAAACATTTAAAGAACTAACTCCAATTCCTCTCAAGCTATTCAAAACAATTGAAAGGGAGGGAATCCTCCCACATTCTTCCATGAAGCCAGCATCACATTAATTCTTAAGCCTGAAAGACATAGAACAGAGAAAGAGAACTACAGATGAATTTCCTTGATGAACATAGATGGAAAAATCCTCAACAAAATTCTAGCCAATTGAATCCAACAACACGTCAGAAAGATCATTCACACAGACCAAGTGTGATAATCCCAAGTGTGATTTATTTATTGTGATTTATGCAGGGATGGTTCAACATTTGCAAATCAATCAATGTGACACACTACATTAGCAAATTGAAGAATAAAAACCATATGATTATCTCAACAGATGCAGAGAAAGCACTTAATAAAACACCCTTTCAAGAGGAAAACTCTAAGCAAAATGGGTATGGAAGGAACAGTCCTTAACACAATCAAGGCAATTTTTGACAAATCCATGGCCAGCATCCATACTGAATGGGGAGAAGCTGGAAGAATTCCCACTGAGATCCAGGTACAGAGAAGAATGCCCACTTTAACCAATGCTATTCAATATAGTCCTGGAAGTTTTAGCCATAGCCATTGGGCAAGAAAAAGAAACCAAAGGGATACAAATCGGGAAGGATAAAGTCAATCTATCTCTATTTGCAGATGACATGATTCTATATATAGGGATCCAAAAGACTCCACCAAGAGATTATTGGAACTCATAGAAGAGTTTGGAAAAGTAGCTGGATATAAAATCAACACACAAAAATCAACAGCCTTTGTGTACACAGACAATGCCAAGGCTGAGAAAAAACTTCTAACATCAATCCCATTAGAAACCTGCTGAAGTGAAATGGACACTATGAGAAACAGTGACTTGATCAGCTCTTGTCCTGACTGTTGATGTACAATGTAATACTTTATCCATTTTAGTATTTTTTTTGTTCTAGTACTATTGGTTGAACTCTGTGATTAACACACAATTATTCTTAGGTGTTTAAATTTTAACTGAAAAGTGATCCCTGTTAAATATAAGAGTGGGAATAAGAGAGGGAAGAGATGTACAATTTGGGACATGCTCAATCGGACTTGCCCCAAATGGTGGAGTTAGAAATGTGCCAGGGGATTCCAATACAATCCCATCAAGGTGGCATGTACCAATGCCATCTCACTAGTCCAAGTGATCAATTTCAGTTCACAATTGATCACACTGATAGGTCTAAGAGTCAAAGGGATCACACAAACAAAACTAGTGTCTGCTAATACTAGCTGATAGAATCAAAAAGGGAGAGAACGATCCATCATGGGAAGTGGGATACACAGCAGACTCATAGAATGGTAGATGTCCTAAATAGCACTCTGGCCTCAGAATCAGCCCTTAAGGCATTCAGATATGGCTGAAGGGCCCATGAGAGTATTTTAGGCATGGAAAGCCAAGACACTCTGGAAAAAAAAAAGAAGACCTAAATGAAAGATCTCTGTGAGTGAGATCCCAGTGGAAAGAACGGGGCCATCAAAGAAGGAGGTACCTTTCTCTGAAGAGAGGAGAGAACTTCCACTTTGACTATGACCCTGTTGGAATAAGATTGAAGTCGGCGAACTCAAAAGGCTTCCATAGCCTTGGCAACTCATGACTAGAGCCTAGGGAGATTACTGATGCCATAAACAAGAGTGTCAAATTGTTAAGTCAACAATAGGAGTCACTGTGTACTTACTTCTCATGTGGGATCTGTCCTTAATGTATTGTCCAATGTGAAGTAATCTATAACTAGTACTGAAACAGTATTTTACACTTTGTGTTTCTGTGTGGGTGCAAACTGATGAAATCTTTACTTATTATATACTAAATCGATCTTCTGTATATAAAGATAATTGAAAATGAATCTTGATGGGAATGGAATGGGAGAGGGTGTGGGAGATGGGAGGGGTGCGAGTGGGAGGGAAATTATGGGGGGGGGGAGCCATTGTAATCCATAAACTATACTTTGGAAATTTATATTTACTAAATAAAAAAAATTTAAAAGAAAAATCAATCCCATTTACAATAGCTATAAAAAAATCAAATACCTTGGAATAAATTTAACCAAGGATGTCAAAGAGCTCTACAATAAGAATTACAAAACATTAAAGAAAGAAATAGAAGAAAATACAAAAAAAAGGAAAAATCTTCCATGTTCATGGATTGGAAGAATCAATATAATAAAAATGTCCATATTGGGGCTGGGGCTGTGGTGCAGCAGGTTTAAGCCCTGGCCTGAAGCGCCGGCATCCCATTCAAGCACCGGTTCTCATCCTGGCTGCTCCTCTTCTGATCCATATCTATGCTAAGGCCTAGGAAAGCAGTGGAAGATAGCCCAAGTTCTTGGTCCCCTGCAGCCATGTGGGAGACTAGGAGGGAGCTCCTTGCTCTTGGCTTCGAATCAGTGCAGCTCTGGCCATTACAGCCATCTGAGGAGTGAACCAGTGGATGGAAGATCTCTCTCTCTGTCTCTACTTCTCTCTGTAACTCTGTCTTTCAAATAAATAAATAAATCTTTTTTAAAAAGCTCACATTACCAAAAGCAATTTATAGATTCAATGAGATACTAATCAAAATATCAAGGACATTTTTCTCATATATAGAAAAAATGATGCTGAAATTCATATGGAATCACAAGAGAGCCTGAATAGCTAAAGAAATCTTGTGTAGTAAAAACAAAGCTGGAGGCATCACAATACCAGATTTCAAGACATAATATATGGAAGTTATAATCAAAACAGCCTGGTACTGGTACAAAAACAGATGAATAGTCCAATGGAACAGAATAGAAATGCCAGAAATCAACCCATGTATCCACAAGCAACTTATCTTTGACAAAGGAGCTAAAATCAATCCCTGGCTTAAGGACAGTCTCTTCAATAAATGGTGCTGGGAAAACTGGATCTCCACTTGCAGAAGTATGCAGCAAGACCCCTACCTTATGCCTTACACAAAAATCCACTCAAAATGGATTAAAGACCTAAATCTATGACCTGATACCATCAAATTATTAGAGAACATTGCGGAAACTCTTTAAGAGTTCTTGGAAAAGACCCCAGAGGCACAGAGAATCAAAACCAAAATTGACAAATGGAATTACATCAAATTGAGAAGTTTCTGCACTGCAAAAGAAACACTCAGCAAAATGAAGAGGTCACCGATAGAATGGGAGAAATTATTTGCAAACTATGCAACTGATAAAGGATTAATAAGCAGAATCTATAAAGAGATCAAGAAACTCTACAACAACAAAACAAACAACCCACTTAGAGATGGGCCAAAGACTTAAACAGACATTTTTCAAAAGAGGAAATTCAAATGGCCAACAGACACATTAAAAAATGCTCAGGGTCACTGTCTATCAGGGAAATGCAAATCAAAATGAGGTTTCACCTCACCCGGTTAGAATGGCTCACATACAGAAGTTAACAAACAACAAATGCTGGTGAAGATGTAAGGGTAAATGTACCCTAATCTAGTGTTGGTGGGAATGCAAACTGGTAAAGCCAATATGGAAGACAGTATGAAGATTCTTCAGAAATCTGATTATAGACCTACCATATGATCCAGCCATCCCACTCCTGGGAATTTACACAATGGAAATTAAATTAGCATATTTTAAAGAGTCATCTGTATCCCCATGTTTACTCAGCTCAGTTCACAATAGCTAAGACATAGAATCAACCTAAATGCTCATCAACTGAAGACTGGATAAAGAAATTGTGGAACATGCACACCATGGAATGCTACGCAGTGGTAAAAAAAAAAAATCCCGTCATTTGCAAAAAAAAATATGGATGAAATGTGAAAACATCATATCTGACTTAGTGAAATAAACCAGTCCCAAAGGAACCATACGTTCTCCCTGACATGTAATAACTAATAGAGCACCTAAAAGGCAATCTGTAGAAGTAAAATTGACACTTTGAGAAGCAATGACTTTGAATAGCCCTTGTCTTGACTGTTGAGGAACAGTTTTTTCTCCATACTATTTGTTGAACTCTTTACTTAACATAGAGCTAATCATATATGTATAAATTTAACTGAAAATAAATCTTAGTAAAAAAATATGAATGGGAATAAAAGAGGGAGGAAGAAGGGGGGTGAGAGTATGGGTGGGAGAGTGGGCACTTTGTGAAGAATCACCATATTCCTAAACATGTAATTATGAAATGCATGACGTTTGTAAAGCTGTATAGCTCTGCATACATTCCTACAGACTTACTTCTAAGGGTACAGTTTAAAAACTTGCCATGGGACGCAAAATCCCCTTAAGTCTGGTGGTAAAAATAGCATTTTAAGTGTTAACATGATCATATAGATAGGATTAAGTGTTTGGTAATAATAATAGATAAAATTAAAAAGGAGTGAATGTTCTAACACAGGAAGCAATCCACACAGCTGACTCATAATAAAATGACAATTGCTTTAAGGTAGCACTCTGACTTCAGAATCAGCCCTTAAGGCATTCTGGTCTGGCTGAAAAGCTCATGAGAGCATTTCAGGCATGGAAAGCCAAGACACTGTGACAAAAAGTATCCTACATTAAGGACCTCTGTGGGTGAGACCCCAATGGAAAGAAGCGGTTATCAAAGAATGATGTACTTTTCTCTGGAGGGAAGAACTTCCACTTTGCTTATGGTCTTGTCTAAATACTGAAGGAGTTTGTGGATTCAAAAGGCTTCCATATTCTAGGCATGTCAAGAGCCTCAGGTGATCACTGACATCATATATAAGAGTATTAATTGTTAAATTAACAACAGGAGTCACTGTTCACTAACTTCACATGCAGGACCTCTGTCCTCAGAGAGGTGTATCATGAACCTTAATAGTAAAACTTCTCAAAGTTTTACTTTGTTTTAGTGTATTAAGTGGAGGATATTCTTATGCCTCTTAAGTTATAGTTATGTCTAAGTGTTCACAAAAGATGTATCATTCTTGAACTCTTCTTTAAAGTTAATTAAGTTTCTGAAACAAAAAAGAATGCTTTTAAAAAAAAGTGAAATCAACTTCAAGATGTGATGATTTTAAACAGCCCTTGTCTAGACTGTTGAGGAAGTTTTTCATACAATTTATTGAGCTCTTTACTTAGCATAGAGTTAATCTTCTGTGTATAAAGTTAACAGAAGATGCCAGTGCTGTGGTGTAGCAGCGTGCAGTGCCGGCATCTCATATGGGTGCCAGTTCGAGTTCTGGATGTTCCAGTGCTCCGCTATGGCCTGGGAAAGCAGTAGAAGAGGGCCCAAGTCCTTGGGCCCCTGTATCCATATGGGAGACCCAGAAGAAGCTCCTGGTTCCTGGCTTCAGATCGGCCCAGCTCTGGCCGTTGTGGCCAGTTGAGGAGTGGACCAGCAGATGGAACTTCTCTCTCTCTCTCTGTCTCTCTCTGCCTCTCATTCTCTCTGTGTGTAACTCTTTCAAATAAATAAATATATCTTAAAAATCTTTTAAAAAACAAAGTTAATTGAAAATAGATCTTAGTAAAATATAGGAGAGGGAGGAGGAAGAGAGGTGGGAGTGTGGGTGGGAAGGCGGGTACAGTGGGAAGAATCACTATGTTCCTAATGTTGTATTTATGAAATACGTAAGTTTGTATTCCTTAAATAAAATGTTTCTTTGGAAAAAAAGAGTAATAGGAAAAGAGTGGTTATTTCAATAAATGGTATTAGGTCAATAAGATATTCATATGGGAAAAAGCACTACTTGACCTCTACTTTATTCCATATACAAAAATCAATTTCAGTAGATTGTAGACCTGAATTTGAGAAATAAAACAAAGATTATAGACAATAATTCAACCTGTTCAGTTGGTGACTATTATTACTCCTGCTGCCCAAACCAGATTGTAAATTCAGGTCCCAGACTAAGTTCCATTTCTCTGCTATTTCTCATGGCTCTCATGGCTCTTTGTATAGTGAAGGGCCCACCTTGAACCAATAACGCTTCAGTGATTTGTGAACTCTCAGAAGTAAACCTGGTAATTTTAGGCAAGACGTTCAGTGTTCTCCGTCACCTTTTCCCCATCTGTGTGAACTCTTTCCTGTGTATTTTTATACATGTCCCTTATTTCCCTGAGATTTTACTATAACGGGCCTCAATAAATATTCATGAAATCAATAAATGACTTAGAGGGGAGCTACACACACACACATACACACACACTCAAATATTGTCCCCATCTGGCAGGTGCAAGAAAGTTGTTAATCCTGGCAAAATATCACTATAGGTATCTTTGTAGAAATAACACTTTAAAGTATTGTTAGCCATTTACACTTTAGCATGAACAAAGCAACTGAAACAGTTCTGTTAGGAGCAATTTGGGACCCCCCAGGGGTCTAAAGGAAGACTCCTGTGAGGTTCCAGAAGAGGAGATTTGCAGGTACCAAAGAGTGGTTACAGCTCCTTGGCAATTTTGTCTAAAGCTCCAGAATGCTGGGAAGCAAAATCAAAGAAGAAACAGCTGGAGTCATCCTCACCGTGTTGTTCCGTGGCACTGATCTGCAAAGCAGCCCGTCCATTCTCACGGAAGGTCTCTGTCTTGGAATGCTTGCCCTGAGCTTACATGATGTATATTAACTGTGCCTGGTCCCCTTTCCCGGCCCAGGACAGGGAGCCACCAGCTTGTACACCGAGCCTGGAGAAACGTGCCCTGGCTCAGGCATTTGTCAGCCCCTTGATGCCTCCGCCCACAGCAGTCTCCTGGCAGCAGCTCAAGTCCAGCCCTGGAGCCCCGGGTACAGGCACTGTCTGGATATTGAAGGTCCACCAGTGCCTGGAGGAGGAATGGCCTGTCTTGATGCACGTGGCTCCACTAATTTGGACAAGAAACACAAATCACCGTATCCCTTAGAGTGGTGTGGCCTGGAGAAACTCGCTTATAAACAGGATGCTATCAGGAATGTGGATTCTGTGGTTCCCCTCACACTTTGTTTTTGTCATTGTTGTATTTTTTTATGTTTTTTTTTTTTTTAAAAATGTATTCTCATATATTTGAAAGGCAAAATGCGAGAGGGACAGAGGCAAAGAAAGATCTTCCATCCACTGGTTCACTTCCTAAATGCCCGCAGAAGCCCAGGCTGGGTTAGGTCAAAGCCTGAGGCCTGGAACACGATCCATTCTCCCATAAGGGTGGCAGGGGCCCAAGTGCTTGAGCCATCTTCTGCTGCCTCCCAGGGTGCATTAGCAGGGAGCTGGACCAGAAGCGGAACAGCTGGGACTCCCGTATGGGCGCTGGGGTCTGAAATGTTGATTTCAGCCACAATGAAGGCTTCTTCATCCTTGCCTTCCTGAAGTGAGAGTTCTCATCTTCTCTTCACATCTTACCCTCCTGCTTCCAAATTCATAACCCTACACCCCAAAGCATTGTTCAGCTCTGACTCATGTCGCTCTGGGGAATTAAAAAAAAAAAAAAAAAAGCCTGCCACTCAGCTTATGGAAAACTAGAAAGTTTGAAGACTTTGCTCATTGCTGTCACAAAAGACAGCCGTGCCCTTGCACGCCACTCCTCTCAGGGTCACACTCAGAGGCAGAGTGTGGATCATGTGTTGGTGACCAGCGCTCACAGTGGGGCCAGCACTGTGGTGCAGCGGGTTAAGCTGCCACACGAGGAGTGCTGGTTGCCCGGCTTTCTTCTAGTGCATACCGGGAGGCAGCAGGAAACAGTCCACGAGCTTGGGTCTCTTCCACCCACGTGGGAAACCCAGATGGAGTTTCTGGCTCCCAGCTTTGGCTTGGCCCAGACCTAGCTGTTGGGGGGCATTTGGGGAGGGAATCAGCAGACAGAAGAGAGATTCACTGACCAACTGATTGATCTCTCCCCTTCCCCCATCTCTTTCTGTTGCTCCCTGTGTCTCTCCCTGTTTATAAAACAAATAAGTAAATTATAAAGAAAAAGAGCTCACAAGAGGAAGAGATCTACTTTATGCAAATGATAAAAGGTGAAGAATCATTCATGGGAGAGCAAACACTGTTGAAGATTCCTGTAACAACCAAAACGTGTTAGGAAAATCTCCATGGTTTCTAGCCACGGCTTTCAATAAGTCACAAGTTCTGCTAATGTGCTAAGGCTACTTGCCTACATCGTAACTTTAGGAAATAAAATTTAAATTGCAGTTAAGTATGCGGCTCTCACGGGTCTCTGAATTCCACCCTAGGCTCTCCGGACAGTCTGCACACCTTGCGCTAGGAACGGCCGCATCATTTGGGTAGCTTCTAAGCTGCCATTTTCAGAAAACTCAAACTGGCTCAAACAGAAAAAGAAATGCATGATTTTACCTCTTGGTAAGCGTGGAGGTAGGGCAGGCATTATGATCTCAGCCCAGGCGTTTTCTAGCTCTCTGCTCAGCCATTCTCAGGTCTAATTTCCCCTGGTTGCAAGAGAGCCAGGTCGCAGGGGGAGCATGCATCAGAATGTGACGAGGTCCATCAGGGAAAGAGAGGGAAGGATGGGGACACCTCCCAGAGGTCTCCGGGCAGACCCTGTGCCCCACCACTGACTGCTCACCCTGAGCAGTTATACTCAAGAGAATGGGACCACGAGGACTGATGGACGTAGCCAACTGGAAGTTGCCTCGACTGGGGTCCCTGTCCTCTGAGGAGGGAGCGCTGCAGCCTCTGAACAGCACTGAGGTCCCGTCTGGCAGGGAGGGGGGGGCCGCCGTGACACTTGGAGACACAGAAGGGCTGGGTCCAATTGTGAATCTTGATGTATTTGGCAGAGGGAGAAGGAAGCTGCTTCTTAAATTCAAAATAGGATGCAAGAATAGAAGTGCATTCTGCTGGCTTTATTTGTATTCTTTAGGATGAAAAGGACACAAGCTGGTAAGAAGGCAAAACCAGAGAGAGGCACAGGGCCTGGTATCCAGGGGCCCAGTGAGATTACAGGCTGGGCTAGAATCCGTGAGGGTGTTCACAGGTGCGGGAGGCAAGGGCGAAGAAACAGCGTAGGGGAGCTTGCTGAGCAAAAAGAGCTCTTCTCACCCAACCCAAAGGACTCATGGGGTCACATGGGGTCCCCAGCAGTGGACTGGTGAGTAGATAGTCTAAGGAAGGCCAGACTGAACCAAGCTAGCAATTATGTTTTAAAAGGCTGAAATCCCAAAGTGGCACAGCAGGTTAAGCCACTGCCTGCAATGCTGGCGTCCATAGAGGAGCACCAGTTCGAGTCCTAGTTGCTCCACTTCTGACCCAGCTCCCTGCTAATGTGCCTGGGAAGGCAGCAGAAAATAGCCCAAGTCCTTGGGCCCCTGCCACCCACAAGAGATGCTCAGATGGAGTTCCAGTCTCCTGGTTTCAGCCTGGTCCAGCCCCAACTGTTGTGGCCATTTGGGAAGCGAACCAACAGATGGAAGATCTATCTTCTTCCTCTTCCTCTTCCTCCTCCCCCTTCTCCCCCCTCCCCTCCCCTCCTCCTCCTCTTCCTCCTTCTTCTTCTTCTCTCTCTCCCTTTCTGTCACTCTGCCTTTCAAAAAAAAGTCTTCTTTAAAAAGCTGAAATCCTGTTTTAAGTATATTGCTCTTTTCAGCAAGCCTGGGGTACAGAACCAGGAGATGAAGCAGCTCCTCTTTAAATGTGTTATTGCCCAGGGAGGCGTGCCTGCTGGAGAATGCAACACACCATGGAGAAGAAACTAGCACGTCCATTCTAGATTGTTCCAGTGGAATGTAGAGTCCACTTGAATTTTGCTAAAGCAATGCCAAGCTGTGTGTGTGTGTGTGTGTGTGTGTGTTTCTCCCTTCCTGTGAGTTTGAGTTTCCTATGGGCTACAAAAAGCATTTTCTACTCCCAAGCACAAGGCCATCTCTGTCAGACAGGTAGGAAAAAGGCTTCATCCCTCTCCCCACTCTCACTTTTTTATTGCAACTCTTCCCCTTTGCACTCTGAACAAGCCAGAGAGGTGCTCAGCCCAGGTGGAAGCCCAGTGCCTCTCCTCTGGACGGCAGGGCAGGAGCCACCCCTGCTCAGTCTCGGTTTATGTTTCCATCACCCAACAGGACTGAGCTCTGGGCTGAATCACAGAAGAAGAACGTGTCAGTACTGAACATGTACAAGCTTTTCTTATTCTTGTAGCTACTCCCTGAACAATACAACAGCTATTTACATAGCACTTACATTCTAGCAGGTGCTGTTAGTAATCTAGAGATGACTTAAATATACAGGAGGATGTGTGTAGGTAATATGCAATACTATCCCATTTCTTAGAAGGGATTTGAGCATCTACAGATTTGGGTATCCAAAGCGAGTCCTAGAATCAAGTCCACACAGGTGCCAAGGGACAACTTTACTTCTCTAGGACGCGGTTAGCCCAGCACAGAGGAAGGAGCCCAGCTCCTCTGTTACAGGCCGAGCTCCTGAGAAGAAGCATCACCTGCTCCAATAGACGATGGCTGCAAGTTTTTTTTATCTTATTGTTTGAGAGGGAAGGGGGGAAGCAGGGAGAGAGGGAGAGTGAGAACACACAGATTCCCATCCTCTGGTTCACTCCCCAGATGCCAAAATACCTGAGGCTGGACTGGGCCAAGGCAGGGAGCGGAGAACTTGCTCCACATGGCTGGCAGGAACCCAACAACCTGGGCCATCGCCACTGTTTCCCAGGCTCTGAATTAGCAAGAAGCTGGAGTCAGGAGTTGAAGCTGGATGTTGAGCCCTGGCACTGCAATATGCTACATCTAGGCTTCGAAATCCCCGGCTCAAACACCTGCCTCAACCATTTTTTTCTTCTAAATTTTTTACCCATCCATCCATTCATCCATTCATTCATCTACCCACTTGGGACAGAGAAAGACATGGGCTGGGGGAAAGCACACCCGTCCACTCATTTGCTTCTCAAATGCCTGCAAGGGGCTAGCAGCAAGGAATCTGATCGAGGTCCCTCACATAGGTGACAGATGGAACTTTCTGAGCTGTCTTTGACCCTGCACTCTAGGCCTGAGATGAGTGCAGGGAGCAGGAGTGACCACCACCCAACACATAACTTACACACACACACGTGCACACATAGCCTGGCCTCAACACACCAGGACGACCTGTCAACAAGGCGGGATTCGCTGGCCAGAAACCCCATTCCTCATGGTCACTAGGCCCCTGTCCCAAGCCCTATCCCACGTGGCCAGGGAGAATACCTCCTTGGTGTTCTTAGATCTGATCTCTCACAAAGCCTGTGAGCCCAAGTATGGGTGCCCACAGGTCTACGGTAGGCAGCCTTCCTCGAGGTGGGATCTACTTAACTCTTTCTGAAAAGGTGAGAATGAGTTAAAAGTTCACCTACCTTCTCCCCAATTCTTTATGCTATGTGGTACTCAGTTTTCTCAGGGAGCCCTGTGGAGAGGGTAAACCTGGAGGTAGGTGCTACAGTGTCCCCTCTCAGCCACAGAGGATGTGTTCCAAGATCCCCAGGGGACGCCGGAAATTACAGGTGGTACCAAACCCTGGATATAAGGATTTTCCCCATGCACACATACTGTTATCATCTTAACCATAACACACCCTGTGATGGTAACTTTTGTACTTTAAGGTGCAAAACAAAACTAGCACAAATTTCTTTTTTCCTTTTTCACAATTCCACAGACAGATTTCCTATTGTAGATCTCATCAATCTCAGAATACAATTTTTTTTTCTTTCCTTAAGCTCAAAACTTTGTTTATCTTAAAGACGCACTTAATGACATCTCTCTGGCATCTCTGAGTGACCAGCTTACCACTCTTGTGCTTTGGGGGCATTATTAAGAAAAAGAGGAGTCACTTGAATGCAAGCATTTCCATACCATGATAGCTGATCTGCTAATGGAGATGGCTACCAAGCGACAATAGGAAGAAGCATACAGACATGGATATCCCGGACAAAGCAATGATTTATATCCCAGGTGGGATGAAGTGGTACAGAGAGATTTCATCACGCACCTCAGAAGCACGTACAATTTAAAACTTACTAATTGGTTACTTCTGGAATTTTTCATTTAATATTTTCACATCATGTTGTCCTCAGGTAACTGAAACCCAGGAAAATGAAATCACGGATTGGGGTGGGGGGGACTATTGTTATAGGCTATTCTTCCCGACATGGCTTCTCCAAGCACACTTACCCAAGGCCCAGGTCAGGACAGGCTGGAAGGCCAGTGCAGTGTCTGCCCTTGAAGCGTGACCTGACCCCCTCAGTGGTGCCCCCTGCTTCAGGCACATGCCTGTAGTTTGTGGTGTTGCAAGGCTGAGAGGTAGCAATAGATGGGGCGTCTGGGGCATCGCTTGCCACAGGTGCAGGCAATGAGAGCGTGCATAGTCCACTGAGGGTTTAAGAGCAATCATAAAACCAAGTCAAAACCAATTCTACATGATGTCACTCGGCAAATATTCCTCCCTCAAAATAAAAATTTTGGAGGGGTCTAATTTCTAAACAATTCCTGTGGTTGTTTTTGAGTTTTGATTATACAAATGTACGCTTCAAATTCTGCAAATTGTATTACTTCTCCATTGACACGCATTGTCCTCTACTCGAAAGCCAGGTTTGGAGGGCTCCCAGGTGTACTGGCTCTTGACACACACTCACCTGCACGATCTCAGCTGCGCCAGGACACATCCGGAAAGGTCAGAACCCTGCGGGGTTTCCACTGTGGGGCAGCTGTTTGTCCAGGCCCTGGATCCCACACATACCTGTGTGCAAACAACATAACTGAAACAAACAAGAACACAAGGACTGCAAGGACAAAGCAATAGAATTTCAGTTACTTCAATACTTTCATTCCGGGTTACCACTTGGAGTTTTTATTACAAAAATGTAGCAATCAAACAGTACAAAAGGCGAGGTTTAACATTTTTTAACCTTCTCTTAGATTTGAAGGGAAATTTACAAAACATAAACTAAACCATTATAAGGTGCACATTCAGCCGCATTCGGTACATTCATGGTGTTATACACCCTCCTCCCTATCTAGTTCCAAAATATTTCCATCATCCCCAAAGAAGGCTCTGTACCCATTAAGCAATTACTCCTTATTCCACTATATTTTTGATTGGTAACTTCAAATTTTAGTTTATACATGGAATATTTTACTATTTTTAAAATAACATATATATTTAAAGATTGAATGATTTATTTGAAAATCAGAGTTCCAGAGAGAGGAGAGACAGAGAAAGAGAGACCTTCCATTTGCTGGTTCACTCCCCAAATGGCCTCAATAGCCTGGGCTGGGCCAGGCCAAAGCCAGGAGCCAGGCGCTTCCTCTGGGTCTCCCACGTGGGTGCAGGGGTCCAAAGACTTGTGCCATCTTCCACTGCTTTCCCAGGCCCATTAGCAAGGAGTTGAATCGGACATGGAGCAGCCAGAACTCAAACCAATGCCATGTGGGATATCAGCACAGCAAACAGCTTAACCTGCTGCGCCACAGTGGTAGCCCAAAATAATATATTTAAAAATTGAAATTGACTCATTATTATTTTTTGCTATAAACTGTATTGTTATCATTCCACACTATAACCAATAAATATGTAGGGTACAAGTTTTCTCATTTTTTCAAATACCACATTATTGTTATCAAAAATTTAATCCTGGGGCAGGTGTTTGGTGCCTGCAGCCCATACTGGAATGCCTGGGTTCAAGTCCCACAGCCCCTTCCAATTCCAGCTCCCTGCTAACACACACTGCGGGAAGCAGATGATGGCTGGAGGACCTGGATCTCTGCCACCCACGTGAGAGACCTGGATTGAGCTCTGGGTTCCTGTTTCAGCCCTGGCTGTTGCAGGCATGTGGGGAGTGAATCAGTAGATGGAAGATCTATCTGTCTGTCTACCTCTGTTTCTCTCTCTTTCAAATAAAAAGAAAATTAAAAAATATATATATAATCATTTTCTTTTTTCCTTTTTATTTTATTATAGTATGTATTTCATTTAATTTTTATTTTCTACTGACATGACTACATATATGAAGTTCAATTTTAAAAAGTTAGAGATTCTGTTTCTTTTCTGGACCATATTATTATCCATTCCGTTTGATGATTACTTCTGAAGATAATTTTGTCATATGATGAGGACTAATAAAAACGGACCTATTCAGAGTATAAAATAAGCCAGGTACGCATCAACCATAGCCCTAGAAATGTAGCCTGGTCCCTGCTGGGTCATTAGCGTCAACTCAGCTGTCCCTGCTCTGCAGCTGGAGTCACTCCCATCCCTGTGCTGCCTGGCCTGTGCTCTTAATTCACGCGTGCGCAATGTAGAAGGAGGAACAACTCTCTCCTCCACCTCTTAGGCTCTCCAGCTGGAGCCCTGCGAATCAGACTGACAGAGGCCGCCTAAAAGCAGAGGGAAAAGCCAACAGTGCATTAACACGTGCAGCACACGCAAAGATCAGTGATGAGTAGCGCAAAGAGCGGGTTAGAACTTGGGCGGACAAACATGCCACCAAGTACAACGCATCCAGAGAGAAGTGACAGGACACTGGAAGGAGACAGGCACGGGAATGGGGCTTCAGGCCTCCAAAGGCAGCAGACACATGGAGGAAACTAAAGGAAGGGTTGTTGCTTGGGTGAGGTTTGCTGTACAGATTCATGTCTCGCGGTCTCTGGACTGATAAAACTGGGACCTGGAAAACTGAGCTTGCGTTTGGGCAGATGGTGAGAGGAAGGGGAGCAGACGTTTTGGCCTCTGGTGCTTCTTGATTGTCTTACCCCAAAGCGGCACACTTGGGATGGCGGACTCAGACGACGCCCCTGCAGCAGCTCCCCCTAGAGGGGACGCTGCCCCTCCAGCTTCTCCCTGTCCTCCGGCGCCTTCCTTCACAGGCAGCCCATGTTTCCAGCTCTCCTGGCTTGGCGCTAGCAACACTTTGGAGATCCCCTTCCAGAAAACCAGCTGGGGCAGGTGAACTCAGCACGCAGCCTGGGGCACATCCTGACCCTTGGCCCACTGTGGGGCAAGCCCCAGCGCACCCCAGCAAACCTCACGGAGCCTCTTAATTTCACCTGCTCTCCAGAGCAGACAGGCACAAAAACAAACGACCCGGCGAGTATTGCAAAATATTCTCTCTCACGTGCCTGCTGTGCCAGAGGCCAGAGGACTGCCTGACTGGTTCTGTGTGTGTGTGCACTGGCATGGTCCCACCTGCAGCACTGGGCCTTAGTGATGAAGGATCATTTGAGCTAGCTTATCCCTGTGGTTGGAGGATTCCGTGTGTTAAAAGCTTAGGTAGGGGCTGGCACTGTGGCTTAGCAGGTAGAGCTGCCACCTGCAGTGCCAGCATCCAATGTGGGTGCCAGTTCGAGTCCCAGCTGCTCCAGTTCAAGTCCAGCTCTCTACTAAGGCCTGGGAAAGCAGTGGAAGATGGTATAAGTCCTTGGGCCCCTGCACCCACGTGGGAGACCCAGAAGCAGCTCCTGGCTCCGGATCAGCACAGCTCTGGCTGTTGGCAACCATCTGGGGAATGAGCCAGCGGATGGAAGACCTCTGCTTCTCTCCCTCTCTCTCTGCCTCTGCCTCTCTGTAACTCTGCCTTCAAATAAATAAATCTAAAAAAGAAAAAAAAAAACTTAGGCAGATGTCTTACTATTCAAAGGGATATTAAGGGATATTGAGATAATATCATCCATCATCTACTCCCAAAGAGCCCAAGAGAAGTTTTTAATACCCCATTTTGCATACAGCATTCCAGCGAACCTCCCCGCTCGTGGAAATAAATTCCCCACAGGGATACGAAAGCTGAAGCTTGGGGCCTGCTTAAGCCCCTTTCGAAGCTCTGTGCCCAATTCTGTGCCCATCGTTTCTACTCTTTCTCCTAAACAGGTCTGACAGGAGAACAACAAACTCTTTCCCTCCCATTTAGTTACACCCTCACAACACAGTGGGCTTCTTGGGCCAGATGTGGAGGGGTGGTCTCCCCACACAGACCAGCTCGTCAGCAGGCACCAGCTGGGTGTCTACCTGGCAGTAGCATCAGATGCCACAGGTTAAGGGGGCAGTCCCACGGGACTGCCTCCCCTCTACTTCAGAGGCCAACTGCAAGCCCCAGATTGAGCCCCGCACTCCCCACCAGTGGGTGATCAATTGGGAAGCCCACAGTCACTTCCTCGGGTACTAATTTGCTAGTAGAGAGCAGCCCCCAGAGCTCAGGGCCACGCTTCACTTACATCTACCTATTTACTGCACGGGATATTACAAAGGATGTGGACAGTCAGATGGAAGAGATGCCTAGGGCAAGGCATGGGGAAAAGGCAAGGGCGTGCCACCCTCCAGGCACCTCTCTGTGTTTTGCCATCTGGAAGCTCAGCTGAGCTCTCTAACTTGGATTTTCTATGGAGGCTTCCAACTTGAATTATGTATGGAGCATTGATTAAATCAGTGACCATTGGAAAGAGTCGACCTGAGGGTTAGGGTTGAGGCTGAAAATTCTGACCTTTTCTGTGATCAGTCCTTATCCTGAAGCTTTCCAGGGGTCCCCCAGCCATCAGTCATCTCATTAGCACGGAAAGAGACACCATTACTTTGGAGATTCCACGAATTTCAGGCACTGTGTGTTAGGAACCAGTGACAGGAACCAAATAAGAAAGGGCTTAAGAGTTCACCGAAAATTCACATTATTTTTTATTCCATTTTCCCACAGTCTTTTTGAAGCCCCCTTGTATATCTTTCTTATTACATCACAGGTTAAGACCCCGTGTGATAGTCTCCAAATGGTATAAACATCAATATCCCTTTCATGGAACTGCACGAGAATTTCCAAGCGACCTATGCCTCCGAGTGGAATTGTTGGGCCTTAGGTTATCCACACACTTAATTTGCTTAGCTAGTGCCAGATCATTCTGCAACCTGTGCTCTCTCCGGCAGTGGGAAGAACGCCTTTCCCCACACCTCTCCAGCACTTGACATTGTCCAGCCTGCTGACATCTCAGTCTCACAGCTTTCCACAGCCTCAGAGCGTGCAGTGATCTCTCATTGCTCTGGATCGCATTCCTCTGATCGCTAACGGGTGGTTTCTCTCATATCCTTGTTAGTGATTCCTGTCTTTGAATATTGTGTTTATAGACTTCCTGTTTTGAAACTGTAATTGTTTGGATGTCTTACCTGTTTTCTTTTGGTATACTATCTTTTGTTGCATGTCAGGAGTTCTTTGTATATTCTCAATATCAATGCTTTGTCACATTTACACATTGTAAATCCTTCTCCCTGTCATTTATTTCTCAAATGCAATTCAACTGCGGTATTACTTATAAATGGAAACCTTTAATTTTATGTAATCAGATCTGCCAATTTGCCTGATGGTTTGTACTTCTGAAGTCTTGTTTAAGAATTTTTTTAACCACCATGGGTTTCAACACTGTTTGCCTACTACTTTTATAATTTTCTTTTTGTATTTAGGTCTTTAATTTATTGGGAATTTTTGTATGTGTTAGATAGGAATCCAACGTAGCTCTCTGAATCCTTTGTTTCTCTGCCTATTTTTCCACCACCATCTACTAAAGAATTCACCCACCCCCTACCAACCTGGAGTGCCAATTCTACGTTCTGTGCCATGTAAGAAAGAACTTTAGTGTCTCAATGTCTGACAGACAATTATATCCTCTCTATTCTACCATTTCAGGTATTAGCTACATGTGGAACTTACATTTCCCTGTACATTTTAGGATAAGTGTGTTGAGTTTCCAAAAAATATTTACTAGTATTTTGATTGGAATTATACTGAAATTATAAGTTGATTTGGGGATAACTGACATCTTTAAGTCATGTAATTCAAGGTCTGACACGTCTGTGAGAGGAGATTTAAGTGGACATTCACAGATGTCTTCGCCAGGTTCCCAAACGCTGTCCTTACCCATGGCCTGGTTTGAATTTGGGGAGGCAGGGCCGCAAAAACCCATACTGATCAAGGGGGACTCAGGTGCAGGGGGAACCCGGGGTGGGGAACCTGGGGCTCTGCAAACATGGAGGAGAGGCCCTTGTCTGCTTTGCGCCTCAGGGACTGGGCAAGGGGTCAAGGAAGGGAGAGTCTCAGAGACCCATGTGGCAGCAGTGAGGAGAGGAAGCAGCCAAGCCCTGCCGACTTGTGGGATGCAGACAGTGAGGCTATGTGGGTCTGGTGACTGGAGACCGTGGTGGGATTCAGGACATGCATGGCAGATCCCGCACGTGACTATGAGGCCATGAACGACTTCGGCTGAGCCAACGTCAGCAGACGGTGAGGACAGTGGTTAGCTGGGTACTCCCTCTCACCTGTGCCCTCTGTGCAACAGGGTCTTCGATGGCCTCCAGTGGGAAGACACCCCAGGGGTGGGGAAAAGTCCATATGTTGACTATGTATTTAGAGGATTCTGCATTTTATTTTTTATTTGTATTATTTTAATTTGAAAGGCAAAGAATCAAAGACAGAGAAAGATCTTCCATCTAGCAGAATAACAAATAATCACAGGAAGGCAGGTTTATTCTCCAAATACTTACAATGGCTGGGGCTGGGGGCCAGGGCAAAGGCAGTAGCCCAGACCTCAATCTGAGTCTCCCACGGAGGTGGCCGGGACCCAGGTGCTCGGGCCATCACACTGCCTCCTGGGGTATGCCTTAACAGGAGGCTGGAATGGGAATGGAGACAGGACTCAAATCCAGGCACTTGGATATGGGGTGTAGGTACCCCAAACAGCACCTTAACCACTGTGCCAAATGTCTGACCTGGATCTGGGTTTTATTTATTTATTTATTTATTTTTATTTTTATTTTTGACAGGTGGAGTTACAGAGAGAGAGGCAGAGAGAAAGGCCTTCCTTTTCTGTTGGTTCACTCCCCAAATGGCCGCCACGGCCGGCGCTGCACTGATCCGAAGCCAGGAGCCAGTTGCTTCTTCCTGGTCTCCCATGTGGGTGCAGGTGCCGCAAGGTGGAGGATTAACCAAGTGAGCTACAGCGCCAGCCCAGGATCTGAGTTTTAAAGGAGAAGTTATTTTGAGTTAAAAAGTTCAGTTTTGTTGGGGCCGGTGCTGTAGTGCAGCAGGTTAACACCCTGGCCTGAAGCACCAGCATCCCATATGGGTGCCGGTTCTAGTCTCGGCAGCACCACTTCCTACCCAGCTCTCTGCTATGGCCTAGGAAAGCAGTGGAGGATGGCCCAAGTCCTTGGGCCCCTGCACCCACATGGGAGACCCAAAAGAAACTCCTGGCTCCTGGCTTTGGATCAGTGCAGCTCCGGCCGTTGTGGCCAACTGGGGAGTGAACCAGCGGATGGAAGACCTCTCTCTCTCTGCATCGCCTCTCTCTGTGTAACTCTGACTTTCAAATAAAAATTAAAAAATATTTTAAAAAATGTCAAAAAAAGTTCAGTTTTGCGGATATGAATAGTTGTATTTTATTTTTACCCCAAGATGTTGAACTATAGTAGTTATAAAAATTCCATGTCCCCTACACAAGGGGTCTTCAAAAAGCTCACGAAAAATGTGTATTTTGAAAAAACTATGCATGGATTTCAAAAATTTTTAAAGCAAAATAAACTTAGCTTTTATTTTCCATGAACTTAAAAAAAAGTTATTTATCTATTTGAAAGTTGGAGTTATAGAGAGAAAGGGAGAGACAGAGCCCCTTCCATCCATTGGTTCACTTCCCAGATGGCCACTGTGGCCAGGACAAAGCTGGGAGCCAGGAGCCTCGTCAAGATCTCCTACATGGATGGCAGGGCCAACACACTTGGGGCATTTTCTGTTGCTTTTCCCAGGCCCTTAGCGCAGAGTTGGCTGGGAAGTGGAGCAGCCAGGACTTGAACCAGCACACACATGGGCTGCTGGCATTACAGGCAGTGACTTGACCTTCTATGCCACAATGCCAGCCCCTTTCCATGAACTTTTTTTACAACTTTAAGTTTATATAGACTGGCTCAGCAGAAGAGGTCTGGGGAATTAAATAACTACAATAAGGCAAGTAAACAAACGGAGGCATAAAGGAACCCACACTTTGCTGCCTATGAAAATGAACCCACGCAGACAACTGTAAACTACTGCACCCTTTGCAGGCCTTGCTCTGGTTCTGAATTTAAATGAGTCCCCTGAGGGGAGGGGGCAGCAGCATGCAGACCCAGCAGCACGCTGGCTGTGACGCTCTGTCCCAGACAGAATGTGCATCCCCTCCGGTGGCCAGGCAACACGCTGCTAGCCTGGGGAGATCGCTTGTCCTGGGGGAAGAGACAGGTGTGGCTTTTAAACATTCCCTTTTGTGTGCGGATTAAAATGCCTCTGCAGAAAAGATAGCTCCTACTGGCAGAAGATACACTGCTCTGAAGTCCTGGCTGGCAGCGTACTCTGTGTGCGATGTTTCTGCTCCCTCTAGCACAACCGAACAAACAGCCACCTCTGCCGGCCCCTCACCAGCTCTAGGCAGGAGAGCAGTGCGGGCAGTGTGCTTCTCTGAAGACAGCCTCGTCCACGTGGTCTTTGGGCATCAGCTGCTGCTCTTGGTTGAAACCGAGCTTCTCTCTCTCTAATGCCTTTGATGTCAACTTCAGTGGACTCAGACTCTCGCCTTTCACCCAAAGTTCCTCTTCCTCTACTTTGATGATTGCAGCCCAACTCCCCGCCAACAGTTAATTCATAAGGAGGGGTGCATGGGTTGGGTTGGCCTCACCAGACCCCAGATCACCAAGATTCAGAATTCAATGAGCACCTCTCTAGTTAACATCGCAACACCAGGCTCCATAGTGAGAGGCTTCACAGGAATGCCAGGTCTTGATCCAAGCAATAACCAGTCTACCCATGGACCACAGGCAGACCGGAGCTCACTCTGCCATCACAGCACTCTCAGGAGAACACGCCAGCCATCCCATGGTTGACCAATAAAGGGAAGGCCACAAGCACAGTGGACCAACCACAGACCTGCATGTGAGCCAATCACACATCGCTCAATCCCAACTCCAATTCCTAAGATTCAGCTCCCTTAATCCCTTGGGCATTGAACAACAGCTGCTTGGTTCCTTGTTCTGTACATTGCTAATAAACACTACTTTCTGCCATCACCCCCAGCATCATGGTTGGCTGGCTGCTTGTTGGGGAAGCAAACACCGGCTTTATCTAGGATTCTACAACATGCTCTACCTGCCAAGGGGACCCTGTCCTGCCACCAACTGAAACTCTTGGATCCAGGCAGTCTCTCCTCCTAAGACAGCTTTCTGTGAATCTGCTGGCTGGCCATCAGGCTCCTCAACACTCCCTTTGAACAGGATGGCTCAGAAACTTAGACCAGACTGCCCTTCCCACAGCTGGCTCCCGGCCCTCTCAGCCCCGCCAGCTGGCCTCCTTTGCTCTTATGCTCCCGTGCACTGGGGACATGAAGTTTCTCCGGGAGGCTCAGAACCACTCCATGCTTCACCCTGGGAGGAGAGGCTCCAGTCTTCTTCACCCTAGGAGCTGCCCACGTTGATCTGAGACATCTATTCTACACCTTGTTCCCCGAGCAGTGAGATGTGGCAGGAAGTGGGGATCCCAAATGGACAACGGTGCTTTCATTCTCTGATTTGGTACAGCCCACAAGCAACAAAGGGTTTTACATTTTTTAAAAGGCCAAAAGGAAATTAAAAGAAGAGGGACCAATATCGTGCCGAAGTGGAGGAAGCCCTACTTCCTAGTTGCTCAGCTTCCAATCCAGTTTCCTGCTAATGCATCTTGGGAGGCAGCGTTTGATGGCCCAAGTGTTTGGGCCTCTGCCATCCATGTAGGAAAGCTGGATGGAGCTCCTGGCTCCCGGCCTCAGCCTGCCCAGACCTGGCTGTTGGAGCCATCTGGGGAGTGAACCAGTAGATGGAAGATCTCTCTCTCTCCCTCTCTCTGTCTCTCTGCCTTTCAAACAGTTGGGTGGCAGGAGCCCAGGTACTTGGACCATCGTCTGTTGCCTTTCTAGGCCCGTTTTCAGGGTACTGGATTGCAAGTAGAGCAGCTAGGGCTTGAACTGGCATGACGTCACAAGCAAATGCTCAACCTGCTGTGCCACAACGCTGGCCCCTGGATCCACATCTTGAAAAACTAGAGTGCTCCTGTAAATCCATAGAACAGGATGTGGCCCATCCTTTGCTCAACTGTGAAAGAGCCAAACTGAAGACTCTACAACAGAAGACAGGTCAGTGTGTGGGCTCGTCTGTTCACCTAGGCTTTGAAAAACTCATTCATTCAACATCCAGCTCCTGAGAACCTACTACCTACCAAGCATTGTATAGGCAAAGAGCTACAAAGACACTGAGGGTCTTAAAATGCATATTACAAAACAACAACAACAACAACAAAAACTACCCCTGGATTCCCTTCATGCCAAAATAAACTCTTTTCTTTTTGTGTGAACTTTCTGTAGTGCCCTTGCATTTGTCACAATCCCTGTGCTCAGAGAGGACACAGTAAATTGGCAGGGTTTTCTTGGTCACAAAGAGCTAATCCAGGTGGGCTCGCTCAGGACAGGGATCTTTTTGTAATCGCAACCAGGGAACAGGAATGGAGCTGGTCTTTTGCAGATGGTAGGATCAGGTCCTGGGGGGCAGGCCTCAGAGCACTGGGACTGGGGGCCACTGTGTTTCCAGGAGACCCTCAGGCTCCTGGTAGGAGTTGGAAGGATATGCCCTTGACCTAGTCCAGCCTCCTCTGAGCTGCTGCTTTCCCTGGTCCTGGACTCTCCTTTCCTCTGTCAATATTCTGCAGCTGGGGCTGGTTATGATTCACTGCGGTCCCAGCTCTAATATTCTAATTGCTAAGCATCCTACTAAGTCGTTTTTTCCCTTGACAATCCCCTGTTTAAATTTCCAAGGAATAAATGGCAGTTAACCTAACCCAGCTTTTATGTTTGTGTGCCAGGCTGTAAGTTGCTGCCTTTTGGTTAGATGACTGCTCTGAACCAATCTACTCCAGGGGCAGGGTCCTTCAGGGTAGAGTACAACCACTTAAAGCTGTTCTTTTGAATTTCTTCTAATAGACAATATGGAGAACTTTTTTCATGGAAAGAGGAACATAAAATTAACCTTCCAGCTTCCTGCTAATGTGTGCTGTGGGAGGCAGCAGGTTGGGGCCTTGCTGGTCCCTGCTTTGTTCTGGCCCAGCCTTGGCTGCTGTGGCCATTTGGGAAGCAAAATCTCTCAATCAATCTCTCTCTCTCTCTCTCTCTCTCTCTCTCTCTCTTCCTTTCAAATAAAATAAAAACTTCATGATTACTGTTATGATATCATAAGCCAAATTCACTGGGAAAGCTTGGGCACATACACTAGGAAGAGAAAAGAAGCCATGAACAGGCAAGGTTAGAGCTAGGGGGAACCTCTTGTCAGCATGGTTTGCTCTTCCAGGGTAACCAGAGGAGCTTCAAGCTGTGGATTGAAGCCAAAGGTTTTCCCAGTAGCTCCAGGCAGGAAGACAGGGCTCTGGGTAATGGGTCCACTGAGAACCAGTGACTGGTTGAACCTCACTGGGGAGAGGCTCCAGTCCCACTGGAGCCAGGCAGGATCTCCAAGTTGTTTGAACAAAATCACTAACCCCAGTGCGAAACTAGAGGGTTAAACAAATATCTAAGAGGCTCATTTCTACAGGATGTCCATGGTGTGTGTGTGTGTGTGTGTGTATGCACACATGCATATACAGTGGTCAATCTTCTACAACTCTAGGCACACACATAAGCCACAATAATGCAAAGGATCAGTAGTGGTACAAATAACTTGAGACCCCCCCAACCTGTGACCCAGCTTACACCCCTAACTGCACAGAGGCTGACAGTGCAGGGCATGGGGCCTGGAGATGAAGGGCTAGAGAAAGTAGCAACAGAGGGATGAGTGATGATTTGGGGCAGTGGCCACAGATGACCTCAGCTGTGGGGAGCAATCCGGACTGGACTGAGTTACTGGAATTAAGACTTATTCTGTGCATCTGCTCTCCCACAATATGGCGCTGGGAGAGAAGTAAACAGCTTCCGCACAGCTGCCTCCAGTTCAATCAATAAACTGTAGGACTTGCTCCTGATTGGAGGAGAGCAGCGTACTCGGCGTGTGGGCAGCCGAGTTGGGATTGGCAGAGGAGGACTATAAAGGAGGAGAGAGACGGCATGCACCAGGAACATCTATGGGGAACATCTAGCTGAAGGAACACCCGTGCAGCCCCCGAGAAAGCCGGCCGGCGGTGTGCCGCTCCCCTGTGGAAGTGGGGAATGTGGCCAGGGGGAACTGCCCTTCCACGGAGGTGGAAGGGATAGTAGCCAACCCGGGAAGAACCAGCAGCAAACCCGGGGAGGGCCGAGCAGACGAGAGAACAGCGCAGGGTCCTGTGTTGCTCCTCCACGAAGAGGGGGAGCGACACTCAGCTGACCGTGACATAGCATTTATCAGAAGCAAACGGGGAAAGTAAGGACACTTGGTTCACAGAACCAAAGTGTTCTGGGCCCATCGGATACCTTTCCCTTCAACCTGAAGTTTCCCACCCAGCTGAGGAGGCTGTGAGGGAACCCTCAGTTACAGCCTACAGACCACTCCACCTGGGGAAGGAGCTCCCCTGAGGACTGCTAGGAGCAAGCAGAGGAAAGCCCTAGAGGGCCAAGTCACTCTCTTTCCCTTCCCCAGAGAGCAGGGCCTCGTGGGGAATTCTAATTGCTCTTTAAAAGTCTGAGCTGCTTCTGTGGCTTCCATTAGTTCACCATGAAAAAGTGATTTAGGTGGCTGCTCCAAGTGCTTTAACCATCTTTATCCGAGTCAACAGCAGAAGCTTGGTTACTTGGGTAACCATTGATAGGAGTGGCTTCTCACTGGGAAAATGGATGGTCTGTTCACTATTCCTCTACTATTGAAGGCAACAATACATGGACAAGTGGGTTGGCTAACACGTCAGGGACACTCACACTCTTACATAAGCTCAACGTGTGCTCCCAGCCAGCCCCTCACTTGTCACCTTTTAGAAGGACATGGGAAGAGTAATTCTGAAACGGTCCTGTGTTCAGCCATGAATTCAGTTCACTTGATGCTAATTAAAATCTGGCCTTTAGAATATCATCCTTTCACCCTTAAAGAGTATTTTGTGCAAAGTATAAAGCAGGCACCTGGCCGGCACCACGGCTCACTAGGCTGATCCTCCACCTGTGGCGCCGGCACTCTGGGTTCTAGTCCCGGTTGGGGTGCTGGATTCTGTCTCGGTTGCTCCTCTTCCAGTCCAGCTCTCTGCTGTGGCCAGGGAAGGCAGTGGAGGATGGCCCAAGTGCTTGTGCCCTGCACCCACATGGGAGACCAGGAAGAAGCACCTGGCACCTGGCTTTGGATCGGCACAGCACATGGCCGTAGCAACCATTTTGGGGGTGAACCAACAGAAGGAAGACCTTTCTTTCTGTCTCTCTCTCACTGTCTAACTCTGCCTGTCAAAAATAAAATAAAATAAAAAAATAAAGCAGGCACCTGAAATGTCAGGGAATTGGAACTTCCTTGAGTTTACAGAACCAGCTACGAGAACATCTTTGGACTTTTCCTCCTAATAAATGCGCACATGTGGCAGCACTTGTGCCAACAGGTGCTTTCGTTATCACATGAGGGGGGGATGGGGCTGCTCAGAGCCACGACCGGCTGGCCAACCTCGGGGATGCAGAGATGGCATATTCTCCAGAGGCTGGGCAGCGTTCATTCATTCATTTGTCCGCTTGGCAAACCTTTCTTACATCACTTCCATTGGGCAGGCACGTGCTGGACACTGGGGGTTCAGGGTTGCGTGGTCTCCTCCCTGCAGAAGCTTATGGTCCAGGAAGCAAGTGATCACGCAAGTAACAAGCAGCAAGAATGATAGAGAAGAGAGACACAGAGAGACAGAACATCTGGGAGTGGGAGATTCAAACAGTTCCTTCTTCCTGCTGGAAAAACATTCAAGTACTGGATTTATTGCTCAGGCCATTGGTGTGATCGGACCCTATTACGGAATTTGCAGCTCAGGGGCTTGTGGTCATCCTCCTCCCATTAGTCTGGGGCCACATGGACACCTGGTCCCCTCCTATTTTTATCCTGGAGGGTACTGGGGTTCAAATCCTCACGATGCAGTTGGCACATTTCATCCCCAGAGACCGAAGCAGGAAGAGGCTCAGTGCCTTACCCAAGGGCATGTACCGAGTCAACAGCAGAAATGGGGATAAAACGCAGTCACCTGGCACTGGGGCCGTCTCCCCTTCCCCTGACACATCATCGGAGGGGGAAAACTATGTTCCGAAGTATCAGATAGCTTTGGTCTTTTGATGACTGCGCAAGCCAATGAGCAAATAACGAGAACAGTGGGTGTTAAATTTCCCTTGACATAACCCCTTTGGAAAATGCAGTCACGGACGCAAGAAGAATGCGAATGATGTTACAACCCAAGCAAAAATAGTTTAAAAGGGCCTCAGAGGGCTGGCCGAGAGGAGGCCTGGCTGAGTGACAGCCTAAGGGAGAGCCAAGGAAAGAGTCAACTGTGTGATGTGTCCTGGAGGTCGCAGCCGGTCAGGACAACCGCACACAATTCAGTCTGTATGTGGGTGGCCCGGCGTCGTTTCCCATCCTCTTAGGCATGGGGCAGTAAGACAGCCACTGCTGCAGCAGAGCTGTCTCCCTTGAGACTTCGGGAAGCCGACACGTGCCTGAGGAGATCACAGTTGCCACGTCCTTGCTGAGGTGAGAGAAGATGGTTTCTGCCTTTGGGAATCTGGGCTCTGCGACTCTCTTCTCTCCATGACAAGGAGACTCAGGAGAAGACTGGCCCATGAACTGTGAATCTACGGACCCCTCTCTCAGACATCCACAGGAACAATGCAAGAATGGGCTTCAGAATGTTAGATCGTGAACTCTCAAAGTTATGCGATTGCTTACAGAACTTGTTGGGATCCAGTTTGACTTGACGGTAGCCATCTTGGTCATTATCATCATGTTGCTGACGGTCATCCTAAACCCAACAGAATAAACAAAGTCATTAAGGAAATCTGCCGGGGCCAGCACTGTGGCATAGCAGGTAAAGCCGCCACCTGCAGTGCCAGCATCCCATATGGGCGCTGGTTCAAGTCCCAGCTGCTCCACTTCTGATCCAGCTCTCTGCTATGGCCTGGGAGAGCAGTAGAAGATGGCCCAAGTTTTTGGGTCCCTGCACTCACATGGGAGACTGGAAGAAGCTCCTGGCTCCTGCCTTACAATCGGCACAGCTCAAGCCATTGCAGCCAACTGGGGAGTGAACCAGCAGATGGAAGACATCTCTCTCTCTCTCTGCTTCTCCTTCTCTCTGTAACTCTGACTTCCAAATAAATAAATAAATCTTTTTTTAAAAAAAAAAGAAAGAAAATCTGCCGACTGTTTCATCCTGGGTGCTGACGCCTGAATGTCTCTTTTCTGATACCTGGAATATTAATATTTCTTGAAAAACTCCAGGGATACTTTGGGTAGCCATGGGCAACCTGTGTCTATAAAATGCCTTTCCTCCTGTCTTATGGCATGGGAATCCCATCTTACGACTGCCCAAGACACGCTTCTGTGTAATCCTGGCTTTTCTTTGGCTCTTTCTGTGGTCTCATGGCACCTTCTGCCCATGGTAGCCTGTTCTCCAACACTGGAGTTTTCCAAAACAATTGGTGAGCCAGACAAGGGACCGAGGAAATGGGCAAGAGGAACTATGCTTCTGTAGAGGAAATCCCAGGATAGGGAGGGTCCTTATGCGGATGCTTGCAGCCCGCTGTGTGAGCACAGGGACATCCTGAAAACCGCTGTTGGGTTTGGAGCCCTTGTTGCCTGAAGGTCACCTAACCCACTGAGGTCAGGAGGGCAGCAGATCACCACTGTGGTGGGATGCACATTGCTGTAGGCTGTTCTGACTGATGTACCAGTGGCGGCAGAGGTGAGGGTAAAACAGCTAGGGAGGAGGACAGCGCTGAGATGGATGGAGAGGAGGATTCTCAGACCTATGAGCCCTGCTTTTGTGCCAGACTGCTTATGCTACAGAGGGCAAGGACGTGACATGAGCAGCGGCTGGCAGGAGACGGAGCACCCCCCCCCGACACACACCTTGCAGGATCTTCTTAGAATCAGCTCAGGGTACTGAGCAGGTATCAGCAATGAGGCTGGCTGTGTTCGAAGGGCCTGATGAGGCAGCTTTTAACACTGGTATGACAAGCAAGCTGTCACAAAGTACTCCCCAGAATAGGACAGTCCCCCTTCTCGTTCTCCTTGGCCTGGTTGTCAGAAATATGTGTGTGTTGGTGAAGTGATAGCAGTTTTGGGGAGATCAAACACAGCCACGATAGTCTGGGTGCCTTGTTCCTCCCCACACAGGGAAGAGAGGAAAACACACTTAGTCTGGGACAAAGAAAAGTAAGGACCTGGGTAACAAGAAAGCAAATGTGGCACCATCTCCTTGGTGCTTATATTTCCAAGAAAACAAACAAACAAACAAACAACCGATCGTTATGATGGTTGCTGAATGAAAAGACCTAAGGCCCACAAAGCCAGCTGAACCCTCATATCTGCTCTCCCATGGAGGCAAAGGACTGGGCTTCAAGTCAGGCATTGCCGTTCACATGGGCAGGGACCGAGATTGCAATGGGGGCAACCAGTGGCCCCACGGAGAGCTCACCATCCACAGTACCCCTCAAATAAAGAGCACTCACCCTAAGAGACACCAGTGCCAAATGTATTCTAATCCATGACCATGCAGAATACTGCCCAGGGCCGGGGCAAGACCATCAGGGTTAACCAAGTATTACTGCATTCAGGTACCGTGTATCTACTGCACCATGTTCATTTTTTCAGTGTCAGACAATATTGTAGGAAGGGGCGACTTGCTGGGGCAGGTGCTCCAAGCTTCTGAGGGAGAACTTTGGCTTAACGTCAGGGTGGTAAAGGCTGAACTGAGAGAAGAGGCACAGTGTGGTCCCAGCAGCCTCCCTGCCCCCCATACAAAGTAGCAGAAATTCCCTGGTGGCCAGGGCCAAAATGGGATATACCATGAGGGAATGGAAGAGGGTCGGAACACTACCGCCTGCCCACAGTGCTTTAACAGCTTTGACCAGCCCATAAGAAAGTCGGAAGGGATTTAAAGATTGCAGATTACTCAGAACTTCACAAGTAGTGTCTCCGATACATGCTGCTGCTCCTCATATTACCCAGGTACTGGAAAAACTCTCCCCTTCTCTGGGTTCTATTCCAGCTGCTTTGCATCTAGCTAAGACCTATTTCTAGCTAAATGCAAGCAGGTACATGAGATCAGTTGGGAGGGCAGGGCTGCCCCAGGTGTGTCTGCGTAGTCTGACTGTGTGTCACGGCCTGCTGGCCTGGGACCTCACCCTGCTCTCATTTCTTTTCTTTTCTTTTTTTTAATTTTTTGACAGGCAGAGTGGACAGTGAGAGAGAGAGAGAGACAGAGAGAAAGGTCTTCCTTTGCCGTTGGTTCACCCTCCAATGGCCGCCGCGGCTGGCGCGCTGCGGCCGGCGCATCGCGCTGATCCGAAGCCAGGAGCCAGGTACTTACCCTGGTCTCCCATGGGGTGCAGGGCCCAAGCACTTGGGCCATCCTCCACTGCACTCCCTGGCCACAGCAGAGAGCTGGCCTGGAAGAGGGGCAACCGGGACAGAATCCGGCGCCCCAACCGGGACTAGAACCCGGTGTGCCAGCGCAGCAAGGCGGAGGATTAGCCTAGTGAGCAGCGGCGCCGGGACCCTGTTCTCATTTCTTACAGCCCTTCCTGGTTTCATTGTGCCAATGACGTCACGCTAAGTGGTGAAGGTCATGCTCTCCTACAGGACGCAGTGAAAAGTCTGTCCCCACCTCCAGTGAGGGGACAGAAGATTAATTCCTACCCCCAGATTCAAGGTCCTAGACCAACCATACAGTTTCTAGGGGGTGGTTTGTTCAGGCAAGACCCCTTTAGTAATAGGAATAGTGCTTGATAAAGTACAAACGTTCCCTATACCTCAGACAAAAAAAAAAAAAAAAAAAAGGACATGCAGGTTCTTGTGGCATTCTTGGGTTATTGGCGAGCTTTCATCCCCTATTTAACTCAATGCCTTCACCCGTGACACAGGTTAATTTAAAGGGGAACACATGAGACTTGGGTGTCCCCCCAACAGAAAGCATTTGAAAAGACAAAGGTTCGATAGCGTAGGCAGTGGATATCCCTCCACCTGGCGTGTCAATCACCGGATGTCACCAGTAGAGCAGATGCTCTGGCTTGGGCCCTCTGACAGCAGCGGGGACAAAGGGCCTTCTGGGTTTCTGGCACAGCTCCGGAAGGGAGCAGAAACTAGAAACACGTCTCTAGAGTGCCAGTTCCTAGGGGAGCACGATGTCCTGTGACAGGTGGAGACGCTGAACAAGACTTTCCCGGTCACAGTGCCCACAGACCTCCCTATCAGGGCATGGGCAGCCGACCTGTTTCGCCAGCCTCTGTGTAACCGTAGGCCCCTGCACAGCCTCCTGCCTGACATAAGCGTCCTGTCCACCTGCTCACCGACTCCAGTTACTTAGGGAAACACCTCGGCACCGCAGCTGGCTGTCTCACTGCCTGTGTTTTCACAATCACAACAGGGGCGGCTCCCAGACCCCCAAATGCTAGGCCTAAGATGGGTCCAGCAGAGGGAACCCACGTGTCTAGACTGTGCCGTGGTACAACCTGTCATTGGACCCGGCCTGGTTTGAGAGTTGTACATGAATCAGAGCAGCCAAGGGCAGAGCTACAGGTGGTGTGGCTGGTAGTGACTTAGGAGCCATGGCCGCTGGTTGTTTGTCTGACAATTGGGGGGCAGTGTACCGAGGCCTATCACTGCAGATGGCACAAAGGTGTGCAGAACAATGTCTGTGCCACGGCGGCTTCTCTGGGGACCCATCATGCAACAATGAACCTGGGAGCTGCTCCAGGGGCCTGAGCACTCCCAATTGTGTATCACACACCTGCTCATGCTGAGACCCCTGCCCCTGGAAACATGGAGGCAGATGCCTGACTGAGGCGCAGGCCTGATCCTGACCCAAGAGCAGATGCGGCCGCATTTTATCTTAGTAGCACAGCTTCAGAAGAAGACCCCAGTGGAAACAGCAGCAAAAACAGCATCAGGCCACAGCTCTGGGCAAAGAAGAAAGGTTTAGTGGAGATTTGTCATGGCAGATCCGCACTGTGCAGCGAGACAGTGCTCTGTCAGACCAGACAGCGGCAGCAGCTGGGGGCAGGTGCAGTGGGGAATGTCACCAACGCTGGCCAATAGGATGGGGGAACTTAACAGTGAACTTACAAGTGCTGGAGGGGGGGTGGCCTGTAGCAAAACGGGAAAGATTACCACCAAAATGTGAGGGGACTTCATAGAAAACAGAATTAAAAGGCTTATTTTTGGTGCAAAAAAAGTTGAGATCCATGCACAGTTTTATTATAAAAAGTTCATGGAAAATGTGTATTACAAAAAAAAGAAAGAAAAAGAAAAAAATCTATGCATGGATTTCAATTTTGTTTTTTTGTATGAAAATATGTCTATCTTTTAATTCCATTTTTGCAAAGACTTCTTGAAGTACCCTCGTGTAGGGACTTGGTGGCAGCCACCATCCAGTGTCAGGTATGTTTGTGCCTCCAGCCCTGCCACTAGTCCCACATGCAGGCACAGATACACTGAGGTGTCAAGCTGCATGGGATGGACAGATTACACTGGCCTTGCCAAACAGTAAAGAACATAAGTATGCTTTAACCTGTGAGGACACAGCTGCTGGCCTTACACACCAGCCTTTCCTAGCAAGAGAGCTCATGAAACAGACGGTCTCGTGGGTATCCTTGCCTCCTTGGTAGTGACCAAGGCATCTGTTTTGCAAGATGTGCTGCATAGTATTGGGATTATTTTATATTTTTTAAAGGTTTAAAAGCAAGATTAGAGTCAGAGACCTCCAGCCCGAGTGGCATGGACATATTGGGTTTAAGCACATGATATATCATAGCACTTCCATCTGACACATAACTCCCAGGCAACAGGGTTGCTGGAGAAAAGAAAAATCCAACTTGTTAAAAACTCCTAGTATGGGCTCCAATAGGTAAACACACCTTCACCAGCTGGATTGAAGTCCTGGGAAAAGCATTTATAGATTTAAACCTATAAATGCCTGCCCCTCATGAGTACCTGGGGACTCCAGCCCCAAACACCTTCCACGTCCAAGTTCACATCCAGATGCTGTGTTGCTGGAGCTGGTGCATGAACAGAAAGCATTACTGTTTCAAACCCTGCAAACACTAAGCCCAGGAGAGGGGACAATTAACTGTGGACCCAAATGGTCTAATTCCCCCAGGGTGGATGGGATGTTTATAGCCACCACACACCTAAGTTGGTCCCCACTGATGGATGTGACTTATGCTCTGAGTGGGCTAAAAGAAATGCTATGGGCAAGAAAGTCAGCCTCTAGGCATGACATGCTGTTTCACTGTTTCAGGAATCACTGATGGCCCCATCCTGTTGGTCAGCATTGGTGGTGTGCCCCACTGTACCTGCCTCTAGTTCCTTCCTTGGGAGAGATGCTAAGTCATTGGTTTGATTCCTGGTCCTCTTGGTGGGAAAAGCTGGTTGTTACTGTGATTTTCACAGTCATCATTTGTCTCTTTTCTTGCATGTGTCTTTATTGCTGCTCTGAACACTGCCTATAATCCAGACAAGGGGCTCCAAGACACAGCACCAAGATAACGTCAAAACCTCTCACAGGCTCATGGCACATTCCAGAAGACAGGAATATACAAGGTTGTAATAGTTAGCTACAAGGGTGGATGAGGGGATTCAGTTCCACACAACTGCAGTCATTTGGTGATAACCAACACTTTGCCCTTTAGGTGACCCTGGCAGTCATCCCGATCCCTATGGGATAAAGTCACTAAGATAACCTTCCAAGTGGTTTTGTGCTGGGTACCGACACCTGCAGTGTTTCTTATCTGATGCCTGGAATGCTCACATTTCTTGAGAAAGTCCAGGCACTTTCCTTTTAGCCATGGGCAACCTTTGTCTATACACTCTTCTCCTGCCTCATTGCCCAGGGATTCTCTGTCCTGCTGTCACCTGCTGTCCATAACCCCTCACAGATCGCCCTCTGTGTAACCCCTGGATTCGGCTACCTCCGTCTTTGGTCTGCTAGCATCTTCTGCCTTTGGCCACTGGTTCTCATACTCCAGGGTTTTTCTGAAACAGAATTCTGTACTTATTCTCTTTTAGGTGGAGTTTCTATGAGTTTCTTGGCCTCAAACAGTGACCGTACAGTCTCCCCTCCACACAGCTCTGCTCTATGCTGAAACAAGGTCAAGTCTCTTCCTAGTCCTTCTTCACCCCGGGGCAGCACCTAGATTCGGGTTCCTTTAACAAAACAAAACAGAGTGGGTGGGTTTCTGTGAGAGTTAGGTCTGTGTGTCAGTTTGAGCTAACAGATGCCCTCATAGCTCATAAAACATTAAGTCTGGGGGTGTCTATGGGGTGTTTCTGACTGAGATTAGCATTTGAATTGGTGGTACCAGTGAGTAAAGAAGATCACCCACATGCATGCAGGTGAGGATTCTCCGATCCCTTGAGGGCCCAGATAGCACAAAAAGGCAGAGCAAGAACAAATCTGGTGTGTGCTGGAGCTGGTGCACCCATCTGCTCCTGCCCTTGGACTTCAGCCCTCCTGGTTCCTGCACCTCCGGACTCAGACTGGGACTCATGTCATTGGCTCTCCTTCTCCAGCTAGCAGATGAGGGGGCTTCTTAGCCTCCTTATCCTGGGATCCAAGCTCTAATAAATCTTTCTACATATCTACGTATTTATATATATCCTATTGGGTCTGTTTCCTGGACAGCCCTAATACAGTTTTCTTAATACCTTCCTGTTTGAAAGAGAAAAGGAGGTTAGAGAGGACAAGATTGTCCTCTGACCCTTTGCTCTACTTGTAGGCCCTGTTTACTGAAACACTTCCATGGGCTTCATTTGACAAACGCAACCAAATACGATGCATCAGTGTGGTGGAACATTTACCATCCAGATTCCTGGGCGATGCAGGATTAGAAAGCTCAGTGGGCCTGGCTGTGCTCACTTCCCTCCAATTCTCTCTCCTCATCTAGGAGATACTCAAGCATCAACAGGTGGATTGTGTGGGCAGAAGCAAAGGTAAGCGAAGAATAACCATAAAGTGTGTAATCCTTTCCCGTTTTCCAAAGATGTGTTAACATGGAAACAACTATCTCTAGGCCAAATTTTATAGAAGATGCAAATCCTATGGAAATCCTATGGGACAACATTCTACCTGGAAGAATAAACTCTGATTTTCTGCAGGTCAGTGCCATGGAAGAGCCTGGAGCCATCTGCAGAGACAGGTGGATAAACGCAGTGGGGATTTCTTTCCTGAGATCTAGTCCCACCCATCCAACAGCTGCCTGACGTCACCCAGCATGTCCGAAACAGAACCCATGGCGTCCTCTTCCCACCCCTCCAACAGGCTCCCCAACAGCTTTCTTTACCTCGGTGACATCACCATCTTCTACTGGGGTCCAGACCCACAAACCAGGGAATCGTGGTTTGAGGCTTTAGGCTTTTCCCTCTCACCCTCCCCACTGTCCAATAAGCTACCAAGTCCTAGGACTTCTGCCTCCCCAGTCTTTTGCATGGCTATCCACTTCTCTTCATTCTCACTCCCTGCCTCTATCCCAGCAGAGGCTCCCAGCAGCTCTCACCTGGGTCACTGCATCCAGCTCCTCACGGGGGCCCAACCTCCTGCCTTACCCTCCGTCTGGTTCCTACGCCAGAGGAGAGCGATCTTTCTAAAATGCAAATCAGAACCCTGTCACTTTCCTGCCTAAGAACCATCACTGACTCCCTCTGGGAAATAAAGGCCAAACAAGGCTTATAAAGAACTTCATTGTTCCAGCTGGTTCCTCTCTTCGGATTCTTGACTTGCCACTCCTCCCCTCTCCTACACCATGAGAACCTGGAGGGCCTGAGTGAAACTGCCTTGCAGGCTCTCTCTGCGTGGCCTCTGTCCACCCTTGCCCCGGGCTTGCAAGGCTGCTGGCTCACACTCCTCGCCTGGCCCTTCAGAGCTCAGCAGAGAAGCCCCTTCTGGACCTCTGTGCCCCATTTCAACGCTCCCTCCTCCTGTGGGAGGAATGCACATGTCTTTGCATTTGGCTTTATTTGCTATTAAAATGCACGTTCTTCATAGAAAAGGCAAAACTCTAGTGACAGAAAACAGATCTGTGGTTGCCAGTGGGTGGGGGTGGGGGAGGAGACTGACTGCAAAGCAGCCTGAGCAAAGTTTTGGGGGGAATAGATTGATTTTCTGTCTTGATTATGGTGGTGGTTACACTTTTGCATTTGCCAAAACACATCAAAGTATACATGTAAAATGGGTGAATTGTATCATCTAGAAAGGTTTATACTTAGGACAGTGGCTGACCCATAGTAAGTGCCTACAAGAATTAATGGATTGGGACCTGTGCTGTGGTGTAGTTGGTAAAACCGCTGCCTGCAGTGCCGGCATCCCATGTGGGTGCTGGTTCGAGCCCTGGCTGCTCCACTTCCAATTCAACTCTCTGCTATGGCCTGGGAAAGTAGGAGATGGCTCAAGACCTTGGGCCCCTGCACCCGCATGGGAGACCAGGAGGAAGCTCCTGGATCCTGGGTTCGGATTGGTGCAGCTCCCACTGTTGTGGTCATCTGGGGAGTGAACCGGCGGATGGAAGACCTCTCTCCCTCTCTCCCTCTCTCCCTCCCTCTCTCTCCCTGCCTCTGCCTCTCTGTAACTCTGTAACTTTTTTTTAAAAAAGAATTAATGGATCAATGAGTGAATGGATAAATTAACGGATAGTGTGTCTTCTTCCCTACTGTTTGGTCCAATTGGCATACACTTGTTTTTTTAAATGTAGTATGTTATAAACGACATTGGCATCTCATGAACGGGACTTGGATTTCTTTCAGTGAAACCCGTATGCATCAGACCTGCGCCAGCTTTGTGGGGCCAAATGTTTCCTGGATGAATGCAGGAGGGGGAGCAGAAGGCATCACACTGCTTCAGGATCGCAGTCCTACTAGCCACAGGCACAGAGAGGCTGCGAAATACCACTTAGAGATGGCTATGGCAGGACTGAGGACGCTGCCCTGAAACTTCCTTTCTCTCCCAGGCTGAGCAGGGTTCTAGATGCACCGCATCCTCTTCCTAAGAAACAAACTCCAGCTTTGCTCCCAAACACCTGGCAGCTCAGGGGAAACGGACTAGGAGCTTCTGGCCAGGCTACCACATACGCCCCGCGACCAGACACGGAGAGGCCAACTCGAAACAAGCACCTGCTCTAGCCCGAGACAACTTTGACCACAGGCACAGGTTGTGCTCGTGCTTTTAACGGGGTTAACCCTTGCTCAGATGCTCAAAGTCAGGAGTACTTTCTGTTTATGGAAGCCTATAACAGAGATCCGTGCTAAGAACAGAAGAATGGGGCTGGAGTTGTGGCGTGGCGAGTTAAGCTGCCATCTGCAGCGCCGGCCCCCCATATGGGTGCTGGTTGAGTCCTGGCTGCTCCACTTCTGATCCAGCTCCCTGCTATGGCCTGGGAAAGCAGTAGAAGATGGTCCAAGTCCTTGGGCCCCTGCACCCACGTGGGAGACCTGGATGATGCTCCTGGCCCCTGGCTTTGGTCTGGCTCAGCCCTGGCCGTTGCGGTCATTTGGGAAATAAACCAGCAGATGGAAGACCTCTCTCTCTCTCTCTCTCTCTCTCTCTGTCTCTCTCTGCTTCTGCCTCTCCCTCTTTTTCTCTCTCTCTGCAACTCTGCCTTTCAAATAAATCGATAAATCTTTAAGAACAGAAGAGTATTTTGAACAGGAGAGGATCAACTTGCTCCTTTTCCATTTGCAGATGAGGAAGGTGGTTCGGCAAGATGACGATGAGATGGCCAGAGCTAGACCCTTGCTTCTGCCCATGACGGGCAGCTGCCAGCAGCCTCTTCCCTGTCCCCCTTGGCGCCATGCTTGGCTTGTTGGTCTTAAAGCACCACTGTGTGGGCCCCACTCTCTTCCTTCCAACCATCAGTGATTAACAGTGTTTGCTTGATTTTTGGAAAACAGAGTGAATCAAAATAGTGAATCTCAGAATTCAAGCTTCCTCTCAGATTTTACTCTTGAACAAATGAAAAGAACAAAAGGAAAAGGCAAATGTGCCAATTTTTCTGACGATCACAGAACCTCTCACCACCTCCCCTTTAAAAATTTTCTTTCTATTTACTTGAGAGGCGGAGAGAGAGAGAGAGAGAGAGAGAATAACAGACTGAGAGCACTCCTGTCCACTGGCTCACACCCCTAAACTTTTTGCAACAGCTGGAACTGGGCTGAGCTGAAGTCAGAGCCTCCATCTGGGTCTCCCACATGGGTGGCAGGGACCCAACTACTTGAGCTATCATCTGCTGTCTCCCAGAGTACCTGTCGGCAGAATGCTGGAGTTGGGAGCAGAGCTGGAAAAGGAACCCAGGCACTCCAATATATGGGACATGGGCACCCTAACTGGTGTCTTTTTTTTTTTTTTTTTTTGACAGGCAGAGTGGACAGTGAGAGAGAGAGAGAGACAGAGAGAAAGGTCTTCCTTTGCCGTTGGTTCACCCTCCAATGGCTGCCGCGGTAGGCGCGCTGTGGCCGGCGCACCGCGCTGATCCAAAGCCAGGAGCCAGGTGCTTCTCCTGGTCTCCCATGGGGTGCAGGACCCAAGCACTTGGGCCATCCTCCACTGCACTCCCTGGCCACAGCAGAGAGCTGGCCTGGAAGAGGGGCAACTGGGACAGAATCCGGCGCCCCGACCGGGACTAGAACCTGGTGTGCCGGCACTGCAAGGCGGAGGATTAGCCTATTGAGCCGCGGCGCCGGCTAACTGGTGTCTTAACCACTGTGCCAAATGCCCACCCCTGCCTTCCTTCTCATGGATCACCCTCTCAGGTGACCACCTCCCTCCCACCTGTGTGAGCACACACACGACATCAAGTCCCTAGCATTGCTCAACGCCAGCACCTCTCTCGCACACCTGGCGCACACTGTTGAATGGATAAACAGACTGCCGCATTTTTAAGTAGGTGGCTTGGAATCCAGAACCCAGTTTCCAAAGGAAACCACGTCATAGCAGGGTTTGGGTTTCCTGGGCTTGCCCACAATGCCTAATGGATCCATCGCACTACCAAGAGGCTATGCATTTACAGCAGGAATGACGGGGGGATAGAAGTACAGTGACCATGCTAGCATAAAATAAACAACAAAAACAACTGAACAAGCAATGCTGGCCCAGGGCAGACCTCAGCAGCACCGGCCAGCTCAGCTCAGAACATGAAGCAGGGCATCTCCCTGCCCCCCCCCCTCCTCCCTCCCTTCCTCTCGCAAGTGAGCGATCACGCCTGGAAATTAGCGCCTTCCTTTACTCACAGCCGAATCTGCCCCTGACAGCTGCTCAGATCGGCTAGGCATACATTCCTTTCATCTTTAATAAACAGGCACTCTGAAGTCAGTGGCTGGTCTCCATGGCAACCACATCAAGTTTTTTCCACTGATGGGAGG
The DNA here is from genome assembly GCF_051225735.1 of Oryctolagus cuniculus. Taxonomy (NCBI): domain Eukaryota; kingdom Metazoa; phylum Chordata; class Mammalia; order Lagomorpha; family Leporidae; genus Oryctolagus; species Oryctolagus cuniculus. The sequence goes on along the minus strand of NC_142871.1, from coordinate 64,294,456 downwards.
GCAGAAAGGAAGCAGGCATGGACCGCTTTTCCTGAGGACCCTGGGAAGGCAGGTGGGGGCTCCCATGTACCTTCCTCTATTTCTTGTGGGTCCTGGGCTACTTCCCAGCCCAAACAGGGAGTGGCTATGTTCACATTTTATGAGGCATAGAGGAAGAGGGGTCCTGATCAGTGATGCAGGAAACAGCAGAGAGGGCTGGATTAGAGAGTGTAGCACACGTGGAGGCCTGCACCACCAAGGAGCTGCACACACTTGCAGCCAGCTCAGCTCCCATTTGCAGTGTGTGCCCAGGGCCCGTGTGACACGCTGCAGGGGTTACTTACAGTAGGAGAACATAGATGATGACCCCAGAGGAAGCCCAGCTCCTGCCCCTGCAGCTCAGCCACACCCAGTTCCTGAGCTCTGGCCAGCGTGATACTAGCACCATCCGTCTAGCAGCTGGTCAGGCTGAATCAACAGCCTGTTGAGAGCTCACTGATGGAGCAACCACCGAGTCTTTAACACCTGGAGACCCACAGACTTCCCACCCCTCCTGAGCCCGCCCTGGTGGGTCAATTCGGCCTGCATGACTGGGATCCGATTCACTTGCCTAATCCAGGCTGGGGCTCGTCCCTGGGGCACCTGATGTAGTTCCTCCACATCCCCGGGCAGTTCCTGCTCTAAAGGAACTAGCCGCCTAGAACCACCCTGAAAGGTTTTCCATTTCACTGCAGCCGCCAACGGCCAACAGAGCTGTTGTGCTTCTGTGTGCTGGCAGGGCCCCTGAGGCTGGACCTCGAACCACTGGCATCCCCTTGTGTTACCATCCCAAATTCCTCATTATCCTCACAACCCAGAGATGCGGCCAACATACCAGAAAACCTTATTCCTGAGCCTGAATGGCCTTTACGAGAGGTGGTATTTGGGTCGGTGTTGTGGCCTTGGGGGTGAAGCCAGCATCAGAGGCTTTATACCAAATGGGTGGTGGTTTGAGTCCCACCTGCTCCACTTCTGATCCAGCTCCCTGCTAATGTACCTGGGAAAGCAGCGGAGGATGGCCCAAGTGCTTGGGCCTCTGCCACCCACCTGGGAGACACAGAAGAAGCCCCTAGCTCCTGGTTTTGGCCTGGTTCAGCGCTGGCCACTGTGGCCATTTGGGGAGTGAATCAGTGGATGGAAGCTCTCTCTCTCTCTCTCCCATACTGATTTTCAAACTAAATAATAGAGAGAAAGATAGACAGGGAAAGATGATATTTGAAATGGATCAAGAAAGGTGGCCAGGAATTGGAGAAGACAAGACTTCCTGTGTCAGAATCAGGATTCTTGATGAAAGGCATAGGGTCAGAGTATAATCAAGTCTAAATTAGGTTAGCCCAACTTCCTGTCCCTACTCAGCAGGTGATGTCCAGGCAGCCTGCTGGGGCACCTGCTGCACTGACAGGTATTCACTCCCTTTTTCCTCCAGGGGTTGGTTGTATAAATAAAGCCAGCACCCTCTGACACTTCTTAAAGGGGAACTCACGGCCAAATTTGTAAAAAGGATTATAACTAAAGCTTACTAAACAGAGCCACTTGTTATTTGCAAAATACGTGAGGCTGGGAGAAAGCAGGGACCAATCATGAAAGGCTCTTAGAGGCCACAAGACAGACCTTGGTCTTTTAAAAGGAGATAGTGCCGTACCATTAAATGATTTCAAGCTGAGGAATAAGTTCGTGATGAGATTTTAAGAAAACCACTGTGCTTCTGTAGGCAGAGAGGAGGAGATGGGAGGCTTGGAGACCAGAGGGGAAGGACCAGAGGCCATGTATCCCCCAACTTGCACCTTGAGGGGTACTATGGTTTGCATGTGTCCCCCCAAAGTTCATGGGCTGGAAATTAATTCCCAGTGCATCCATGCTGGGAGGTGGGGCCGAAAAAGAGGCAATCAGGCAACGAGGTCAGAGATCTCAAGGACAGAGGGATGTTGTTATCACAGTTATCACAATGCACTTGCTGCCCCCACCACGTGGCCTAATGGGTAAAGTTGCCACCTGCAGGGCCAGCATTCCTTATGGGTGCTGGTTCACGTCCTGGCTGCTCCTCTTCTGATCCAGCTCTCTGCTGTGGCCTGGGAAATCAGTAGAAGATGGCCCAAGTCCTTGGGTCCCTGCACCCATGTGAGAGACCTGGAAGAGGCTCCTGGCTCCTACCATTGCAGCCAACTGGGGAGTGAACCAGCAGATGGAAGACCTCTCTCTCTCTGCCTCTTCTTCTCTCTGTGTAACTCTAATAAATAAATAAATCTTTTAAAAAAAAAATGAGTCAGCCTCCTCTTGCCATTGTGCCTCTTACCCTTCCAGCTTCTCCCACAAGATGACTCGGCACAGGGGCCCTCACCAGAGGCTGATGCGGCGCTCTTGGACTTCCCATTCTCCGGAACCATGGGCCAATAGACTTCTGCTGCTCATAAACTGCGTAGACTCAAGTCACCTGTTCTAGCAAACGCAAAATGGACCAGAGCAAGGGGCAAGGAGACTCTCAGGCTGCGGCGCCAAATACACGATGGCCTTTGCCTCCAGGCTTCCTCTACTGCCCCGTCTCTGCTGGCTGCGCCTCCCCTCCCCTTGTCCCTGCTGTGTGCCCAGTTTCCACTATGGGTGGCTCCTCTGTTCTCCCCCTCTACTCTGCTCTTCTCCGTTCACTCTCGCTTCAGCACTCACTGTCCTTGCTGCTCCTTTTCTTGCTTTCTGCTCTGGTCTCCAACATGGAGAGGAAAGCTGCCTGTTTGGCCAAGGAATCTCCTCCCCACTACCCCCACCCCCACTGTCAGCTTGAGAGGAGGAGACAGGCCCTGGAAAACGAGTTCTTCTTATCTGTTGGAAACCAGGAGGCTGATTTTTTCCATCACAGGAGCACAACACCAAAAGCTGATGACCACACCAGTGTACTGGCAGAAATGCCTCCTAGGAGTTTATCACTCATTTCTACCCATTCAGTCTGGAATACTCTGGAAGCTTCTCTTGACCCTCCCCTGACCTGAAGTACCTCTTCTGGTGCCTGAAAGCCCACCATTAAGTTAGCCATCTCTTGGAGTTAATCATTACCTTCACCCAGTGGTCTTCCTTTGAACACATAAATACTCCTACAAGGGCAAACACGTTAGTCTCATGCATTGATGTAAACAGAGAATGGAAGGAAGAAAGCACTAAGCTCTCCTTCTGGGATTGGGATACAAACCTAATTCGACTAGATACAGAAATAATGAAATACTTTTAACAAGACTCCTCACATCCACCTAAACATTTTCTTATTTTTTCATTGAATAAAATACAATAAAGCACACAAATCTTAAATGTGCAGCTCAACAAATTTTTATAGATACATACACTCCTGTAACTGATATATTTCCATTGATATAACTAAATATACTTCCAGCATCCCAGGAAGCTCCCTGTGCTACGTCCTAGTCAATATTTCTCCAAAAATAATCACTTTCCTGGCTCTATTAGCATAGATTGGTTTTGCCTACTTCTTAAAACTTTTTATATTTTTATTTGTAAGGCCAGGGTGGGCATAGGGGGTGGGGAAAGAGAAAGTTCCCTTTTTTTAAGATTTTATTAAAATGTTATTTTTAAAGATTTATTTGACAGAGTTACACAGAGAGAGGAGAGGCAGAGAGAGAGAGGTCTTCCATCCGATGGTCACTCCCCAACTGGCTGCAATGGTTGGAGCTGTGCCGATCCAAAGCCAGGAGCCAGGAGCTTCTTCCGGGTCTCCCACACGGGCACAGAGGCCCAAGGACTTGGTCTATCTTCTACTGCTTTCCCAGGCCACAGCAGAGAGCTGGATTGAAAATGGAGCAGCCGGGACTTGAACTAGCACCCATATGGGATGCCAGCACTTCAGGCCAGAGCAGGGTGTTAACCCACTGTGCCACAGTGCTGGCCCCAAGATTTTATTTATTTATTTAAAAGGCAGAGTTACAGAGAAGCAGAGAGAGAGAGAGACAGACAGACAGACAGACAGAGAGGTCTTCTGTCCACTGGTTCACTCCCCAGGTGGCCACAATGGCCAGAACTGTGCTGATCTGAAGCCAGGAGCTTCTTCCAGGTCTCCCAAATGGGTACAGGAGCTCAAGAACTTGGGTCATCTTCTTCTGCTTTCCCAGGCCATAGCACAGAGCTAGATCAGAAGTGGAGAAGCCGGGACTCGAACGGGCGCCCATATGGGATGCCAGCACTGCAGGCGGCAGCATTACTCACTACAACATGGTGCCCACCCAAGTTTCCATTTTCTGATTCATTCCCCTAATGCCCACAACAGTCAGGGCTAGGTTTGATCAAAGCCAAGAAGCAAGAACTCAGTCCAGGTCTCCAACATGGGTGGCAGGAACTCATCTACTTGAGTCTTCACCACTTCCTCCCAGGGTCTGCATTAGCAGGGAACTGGAAACATGAGTCAGAGCTGATGGCTGAACCCAGGCACTCAGATGTGGGATGCAGGTGGCCTAATCAGCATCCTAACCTCTAGACCAAATGTCTGTTCCTCTTCTGGGCTTGTTAAGTTTCCTATAGAACAGAGTCATAAGGATCCCTGGCCTCACTGGCTCAACATAATCTTTGGATTTTTACATGTTGCATGTATCAGCTATTTGTCCTTTCCTATTATTGCCTAGTGTTCTGTTGTATGAATATGCTAAATTTTCTATTGATAACACAGGTTATTTGTGGATATTCTGAATAAAGTTGCTATGAATGCTCTTGTATAAGTTTTTGTGGACATATGCGCTAATTTTTCTTGGCTATAGATACCTAGGAGTAGGATTATTAGGTCCTAGAGCAGACACATTTATTTAACTTCATTAAAAAGTGCCAAAGATTTCCAAAATGACTATATCTTTTTGCATTCCCACCACCAAATCTATGAGGGTTGTAGTCACTCTACATCCTTTCAAACACTGGATATTATCAGTCTTTTCCATTTTAGCTATTCTTGTAGAGAAACATTCTGCAACATTGTTGCCTAAGATAGATTCCTGAGTGGGGGGGTCCTGAGCAGAGGAGCAGAGGCCTCCCATTAGTGATGGCTCCAAGAGTGGAGTTCTGATGAGCTTTGTGTGTTGCTTCAGTAACAAGAAAGTGTGGGTGCTGGGAAGCTAGAGAAAGATTTCATCCCAGTACCAACTAAAAGAAAGCTGGTCCTGGGGGCTGTGTCACCCATAGAGGCAACAGCTAACTAGGCCAATTCTAGGAGACTACTCCAGATGGGGTAGACTTGAAGACAACACTCTAGTCCCCCATCTAATGGTGGAGGATTCTTGGCTACAAGCAACTAACAGTAAATCCCGCTAATAAAATCAAGTAGTAATAGACTGAATGATGCCTGGATACTCTCAGTATTGCCAATAGAGTCTAGGATTGGGCAGAGATGGGCAGGAACCATGGAAGGTATGGGGGTGGGAAACATCTAGCCTGCAAGCTGTCTAAAGCCTATGAAATCATGATGGCCCTGCCAAGGCAACCACAAGTGGACTCCAACAGGTTCAGCCAGCACCTGTGATGCTGGCATCCCATATGTGGGCTGGTTCAAGTCCTAGCTGCTCCATTTCTGATCCAGGTCACTGCTAGTGTGCCTGGGAAAGCAGGGGAAGATGGCCCAAGTGCTTGGGCCCCTGCCACCCATGTGGGAGACCTGGATGGAGTACCAGGCTCCTGGCTTGAACCTAACCCAGCTCTGTCTGTTGCAGCTATTTGGAGAGTGAACCAGACTTTCAAATAAAAAATATTTTTTAAAAAATAAATCACTAGACCTACAGCAGGCTAACTTTCAAGTTGGTAATTTTGAAGGGCCTCTGAATGATCTTATAAATATCCAAATGGCCTTTGGCAGAAAAAAAGATCCCCCACCTCTGAAGGCCAGGGGCAAGGAATTCAGTCTACTCATCGACCACCATGCCAACTATTCCTGGGAACTGTGTCACCTTGGATTCAAAGAGCCAGAAGAGCTTATCAGATTTGGTGGAGCTATGGCTTTCCTCAGGGCTAGAAGAGACAAAATCTGGCCTCTTTCAGAGCTTCCACAGTAGGGAGCAGGGACTTGCATTTACACTCCACTAAAACTGCATCCACGGGAGAAGGTAATTTCCTAAAGGACAGTAGACACCACCAGGAAGAAGGAGTGGATATTGAAGAGCAACAGAAATGCTACTTGTTCAACATAGCCCTGGTATCAGCAGCATTAAGTTCACTCTATCATGTTCATGGTTACCAGAGAGATTAAAGAAAACTGACCTGAGTCTTTAGGGTAAGCAAGGAAAAGGAATCTTATGTGAACACAAAAAGCCTGGCTGATTTGCTAACCTGTTTGCAAATGGACTTGAGTAAGATGAAACTGTACAACTTGGTTTCCTGATGTGTCAGTTCCAGCACATCTGAATCACTCCAGGATCCTGTCGAGGGGACCACGGGTAAAGGCGATGGCAAGTGGGGACTGCAGAAACCCAGGAGAGAAGACAACAGCACAGACCCATAATCCCATTCAGGTCCTTCATGTCATAGGCTCAATAATCACAGTTCTTATAGCCACAGAGCTGCTCCCAGGCCAAGGAAACACCTGAGACTTGGGCCTTTAAAAATACTCTGTTCACCAGTTGGGTGTCCCTTTCACATTCTGTGGTGATATTCCTATTCGCAGCTCAGAATCCCCAGGCCCTCAGCCCATGTGCATTGTTCCAAATTTCAAAGCCATTAGCCACTAACAAAAAAAAAAAAAAAAAAAAAAAAAAGGGAGAGAACAAGCATCGCGTGTGCAGGCAACAGCAGGGGCAGGTGACCCGGCTGCAGAACAGGTTTCCACATGCTTACCCGTTTCTATAGCGAAGGATCCAAGCCAGCTCTAGAAAGGAAAAACTAAAGACAAATGCCTCAACCTCAGGTTCAGAGACCTTGTTTTTGGATTGACTCTTTCGTCCTCCAATTATCCAATGGCAATAACTCCATGTGGCCTCATTCCTAGAACAAAAGTATGAAAATGTCTGTGTTACCTGAAATGGCCAGCCTGGATGTTCAAGCAGCTGTTTCTATAGAAAGAAAACTGGCAGGGGTGTCAAAAGAGCCAAGTACAACCCAGGCTTTGCCATGAACTCACTCCATGACCTCAGGCAGTCTTACTTGTTCCTCTTGTGTCAAATGAAGGGGATTGACTAAGAGTACTGAAGGTTGGCCAAGCTCCATGGAGGAAGCAAACAAAGGAATCATGAGGGCTGGAGCTGTGGCGCAGTGGGTAAGACTGCTGCCTGCACTGCCGGCATCCCATGTGGGTGCCAGTTCGAGTCCCAGCTGCTCCACTTCCAATCCAGCTCTCTGCTGTGGCGTGGGAAAGTAGTAGAAGATGGCCCAGTCCTTGGACCTCTGTACCCATGTGGGAAGAAGCTCCTGGCTGCTGGCTTCGGATCAGCATAACTCTGGGCCATTGTAGCCATCTAGGACTGAACCAGCAGATGGAGAACCTCTCCCTCCCTCCCTTCCTCCCTCCCCCTCTTCCTCTCTTTCTGCCTCTCTGTAACTCTGCCTTTCAAACAAACAAATAAATCTAAAAAGAAAAAGAAATAAAGAGAGAGAGAGAAAGGAATCATGCTAGCCACTCTGGCACATCTCTCCGAAGCCCCACAGAAGACCAACACACGGAATAAAAATACTTCAGCCCCAAAAACTGTGCTCAATCTCCAAGTTGTGTAGCCTGTCATTAGTAGCATCCATTTTGCCATAATCGACCAGGGTAGTTCTAGGAAAATGTTATGCTGAATTTCATTAAGTATGCATTCATTTGAAATAAGATCTCTCCTGAGTTAACCAGACCACTGGGACTGACATACTGTACTGATTGCATAATGGAAGTACATCCAGTATCCTTCCATTTCAGGAGAACTGGCTTTCTAGTCATCAGTCTAAAGTCCACTATAATTTATTTTGTTTGTGGTAAGTGACAAACATGTCTAAATTAGTAAAATGACTTTAATATGTGGTTGCTTTAAGGATCAAAAATTCTTGACCACTCCTTCCGAGGAAACATCGTCCTCGCAACATGTGGTCTCAATCTCCATTTTCATTTCTTTGTTTCATTTTTGCTTCTTCCAATGACTTCATTTTGGTTGTTGATGCTAACGCCACAGAAATTTTGAATCTCAGGAAATTCTCCAATTTGATAGCTTGTGTTCACCTTTGGGCCATTTGCTTATCCTTGCTTCATTTGGCACCTGGAGAGTGAGCTCCTCACTCTGTCCATGACGAGGTGAACAACTCCCCGGCCTGTTATCGAGGTTTACAGCGTACAAACCACACTTGGGAAGTCACGCCCTGACCTGCTCTCATTCTCCAGCCTTCCAAGAGGAAGCCAGCGCAAGTCCTGCTGTTGATCCACATGAACGTGATTGGAAAACGTGCAAACACATTCCTAGCGATGTGTTGAAACAGCACCGTTCCCTTTACTGCTCATAATCCTTTCAAGTTATGATATAATTACTGCCTCTGGCATCACTTGAATATATACGGCACAGCAGGAATTACATTTGTCAAGAAAGATGAGTTATGAGTAGACAAAAATAATTTTCCTTGTCTCATAAAGCAGTTTTATTACTAGGATCTGTGTATCTCTTGTCTCTTTCAAAAAAAAAAAAAGTGGAGGTAACTTACAAACTAACACATATAGCAAAACTCTGGTAAAACAGGAATAAAACCTGGGTGAATGGTAAGAAAGTTTTTCTCAAACAAGATAAGAAGTCTTAAAAGAAAAACGTGACAGATTTGACTACACAGAAATAGAAATTTTAGGTGGCAAAAAGTCAAGCAGCAGGCCAGCAGATAAAAGGTTAATCCCTTTCACTATGCCTTAAAATCATAAAAAACCACCAACTCCATTGGGTATTTTGTGCAAAGAATATGATAATAAGGCCTTAGAAGGAAAATAATCTTGTGGAAAAGCAACAGTTGACTCTGAGTCCTACAGGAGTTCCCCATTATAGCAAGATGGCAGTTTCCACCCAGTTTTCACCAGTCTGAATGGGGAAAAGATCAGATCAGAAGAGCTGTAACATATAATGTCACACGAACACTTTGGCTGTCTAAAACTTTTTCAAGTGCAAATAAGGCTGCAATGATCATCCTACTACATATTTTTTTTAGAAAACACACAAGTATTTCTGCAAGGTAGGGATCTATAAGCAAAACTGAGTTAAAAACGTATATGCATTTTTAAACATCCTGCATTTTTCTCCCCAAAATTATTGTGCTGTGTTAACTTACGTCTGCAAAATATATCTGCCCATTTCCTCCTAAATACGCAATTCCTATATGAAGTAGCAATTGTCCTTGGGCATTTCTCCTGGGAAAATTACAATTTAGAGTCATACAAACACCATACATGAAGGCTCACAGCAATTTTGTAATAGTCAAAAATTAGAAACAATCCAGATGTTCTTGAGTGGTTGAGAGGTTAAACAAATTGTGGTATATCCATATCATGGGGTAGCACTTAGCAACAAAGTTGAGACACCTGACTTGAATGAATCCCCAGGGGGTAACACTGCATGAAAAGCAATTCCAAAATGTTACATATGATACTATTCCATCGATGTAACATTTCTGAAATGGCCAAAGTAGTTAAGTGGAGACCAGATGAGTGGCAGGCTGTTAGGCATGGGAAAGAAGCAACAAGGAGGCAGAAGTGGCTCTAAAAAGGCAACACCAGGGACCCTGGTGGTGATGGCACTCCTCTGAGTGCCGACTTGGATGGTGGATACACGAATCCACACAGGTGACAAAACTGGGCAACAGAACACACACACAAATGAGTGCAAGTAGAACTGGGGGAGTCTGGGGCCAGCGCCGTGGCTCAATTGGCTAATCCTCCGCCTGTGGCACCGGCACCCCGAGTTCTAGTCCTGGTCGGGGCGCCAGATTCTGTCCCAGTCACTCCTCTTCCTGTCCAGCTCTCTGCTGTGGCCAGGGAGTGCAGTGGAGGATGGCCCAAGTGCTTGGGCCCTGCACCCGCATGGGAGACCAGGAGAAGCACCTGGCTCCTGGCTTCGGATCAGCACGGTGCGCCGGCCGCAACGGCCATTGTGGGGTGAACCAACGGAAAAAGGAAGACCTTCCTCTCTGTCTGTCTCTCTCACTGTCCACTCTGCCTGTCAAAACAAACAAACAAACAAACAAACACCACACTGGGGGAGTCTGAAGAAGATGGTTGGATTGTATGAAAGTCAATATTCTAGTTGTTACATTGTACTGTGATTTTGCCAGATGTTACCATCGGGAGAAACTGAGAAATGTATACAAATGATCTCCATCTTTTCTTACAATCATGTGTGAATCTACCACTAGCTCAAAATAAAAAAAAAAAAGCTTAAGTAAAAATATAAAGTGGAGGGGCTGACGCTGTGGAGTAGCAGGTAATCCTGCTACCTGCAGTGCCAGCATCCCATATGGCACCAGTTCAAGTCCTGGCTGCACCATTTCTGATCTAGCTCTCTGGGAAAACAGTAGAAGACGGCCCAGGTCCTTGGGCCCCTGCATCCACATGGGAGACCTGGAAGAAGTTCCTGGCTCCTGGTTTCAGATTGGCACAGCTCCAACTATTGTGGCCAGTTGGGAAGTGAACCAGTGGATGGAAGACCTCTCTCTCTGCCTCTCCTTCTCTCTGTGTAACTCTTTCAAATAAATAAATAAATCTTTAAAAATATATACATAGGGGCCGGTGCTATGGTGCAGTGGGTTAACACCTGGCCTGAAGCACTGGCATCCCATATGGGTGCTGGTTCTAGTCCTGGCTGCTCCTCTTCTCATACAGCTCTCTGCTATGGCCTGAGAATGCAATAGAAGATGGCCCAAGTCCTTGGGCCCCCACACCCACATGGGAGACCTGGAAGAAGCTTCTGGCTCCAGATTGGCACAGCTCCAGCAGTTGAAGCCAACTGGCGAGTGAACCATAGGATGGAAGACCTCTCTCTCTCTGTCTCTCTGCCTCTCCTCTCTCTGTGTAACTCTGACTTTCAAAGAAATAAACAAATCTTTAAATCTATACATCAAGTGGATCCATATGTAATAAGCAGTCCATGATATACTGCTGATGTGTCACAAAATGAGAGGAATAGAGTGATTCATACAGCAGACTTTGTATGTGGATAACTGGAAAGTGCTGGCTACCTCTGGAGAAGAGCTGGGGACAAGGGAACTTCGTTTTAGTCCATATTCTTCAGTAGTGTTCTGGTGACTTACCACCAACATGCCATACTTTCTTTTATTTATTTATTTATTTTTAATTTTTATTTTTTGACAGGCAGAGTGGACAGTGAGAGAGAGAGAGAGACAGAGAGAAAGGTCTTCCTTTTTGCCATTGGTTCACCCTCCAATGGCTGCCGCGGCTGGCGTGCTGCGGCCGGCGCATCGCGCTGATCCGATGGCAGGAGCCAGGTACTTATCCTGGTCTCCCATGGGGTGCAGGGCCCAAGCACTTGGGCCATCCTCCACTGCACTCCCTGGCCACAGCAGAGAGCTGGCCTGGAAGAGGGGCAACCGGGACAGAGTCCGGCGCCCCGACCGGGACTAGAACCTGGTGTGTCGGCGCCACAAGGCGGAGGATTAGCCTAGTGAGCCGCGGCGCCAACTATCAACATGCCATACTTTCATGTTTGAACTGCCTTTTGAAGTATTAAGAAGATCCCCCCGCCTCAAGCCTATGAGAGATTAGCCATCATTCCAAAGTCTGGGGAAACAAGCGACCAAGAAGGAACCTTGAAAGGCGCGTTTCTGGGAGGAAAACAAAGCAGAAAGGGGCTCGGAGCAGAGCAGGGGGTGTGGAAGGGCAGTGCTTTGCACCAGACAGGCAGTGAGAACAGAATCCCGGGCAGCACTTTGAGGAGGCGATGCAGAGGGCCGACAGGAAGGAGGAAGGAGGAAGGAGGCAGGGGGCTGGCAGCTTTGGGAGTGCCCAGTGGTGTCAGGAATGGAAGGCTGCTGCCTTGGTTTTCTACTCGAAGTGGGTGTTAATAGCAGGACTTCCACATGGCCTTCCTAATAAAATAGTCCTCAAGGAGCCAATATGGAGATCCTGTCCATTACTGAGGATGTCACCTTACCATGTAGATTCTGGCACATTCTATGCTCTCCCTGAACCCCTGTTGATGAATTCAAGTCAAGATTCTATTATCTGATTTCTGCTTTGAAAGCAGACTCAGAGGGTAGCTCTGGTCTCTAGAAAAACAACCCCCTGGGAGCTGGCTATTTCCCGTCCCCCAGCACACAGTCACCCTGGCAGTCCCAGGTCCCCATAGACTTGGGGAAAGCCACAGCGTCCTTCCCTCCAAGGGTTCTGGGTCTGGGAACCAGTTCAGACCCGGGACTGGAATAAGAAACCAGGTGTTCCCACTTTGAAGATGCAAAATGGGTCTTTCTGCAGCAGAGTGAGTGTTTTTATCCCCGTGTACGTAAAAAGAAACACAGCAAGCTGCCCGTTCAGTTCACGTCTAGGAATGCAGAGATAAAGCATGGACTACAGTCCTGTCCTCATGGCATATTAAGGAAACTTCATTTACCTTCTCTGTGCTCCCGTGAAGACCAGGAAAGCCAAGTCCACTGAGGCAGCACCACCGTCACATCGGGCCTGCAGAGGAGTTGGCGCTGAGCTGCTCAAGGATCCTGATGCCCCCTCAACAGCGCATTTGTGCAGGGCTCTTCAGGTCCGCCCAGGGCAGGGGGTTAGGGGGTGGCCGCTCAGGCTGCTCGTGGATCCACTCCGCATTTCCGTTCACCGGGGCTCCAGATGCCTGCCTGTCCTGCAGCCTGGCTGCTCCAAGTGTGGCTCGAAGACCTGCGGTCTCTCCAGCCCACCTGGGAGCACAGTGCACTCTCGAAGCTGCCCCGGGCCTGCCCAATCTGAAGCCGCTGTTGACCCAGGGCTCCAGGTGCTCTGCAAGCCCTTCATTGGCTTTGTGGTGGTGCTTCCCAAACTTTAGTGTGCATTGACTTCCTTCCGAAGCACAGATTCCCAGGCCTTGGCCCTGGGGCCTGGAGTGAGCAAAAGAGTGGGGTTTAGGAATTCTAGTTTCTAACAAGTTCCAAGGCAACACTGAAGCTGGTGACCCAGGGATCACCCTATGAGAACTACCATCCTACTACACGCCAGAGAAGTGACAGCATTTCAACCCGAACAATCACAGGCTCTGGCTGACTCCCAGCTCCGATTAGCCCATTGAGCAGGCCATAAACACCATTTCCTGGTGCTCCAGTCAATCCTGAATCCTAGAAGATGTGTCGGGTCTGTGAATTCAGGCTGATGAAGCCTTACCCTTCTCCCTCCTTGGCCAAACACCCTTAATCTCTTGCCCTCCGCCTGCTTCTCCAGCTGCCCTGTGGCTCTCAGTGGATAGACCCCTTCAGCCCAGAGCAGGTGTCTCCTCTTTCTCATTCAGGTCTCTGTTGGGCTCCAGTTCTTGTTACGGGACTGGAGACAAAGAGCTGAGAGGGCCTGGCCATGAGAGCAGGTATCAGCACTTGCGGCAAATGCTCCAGGTGCAGCCACTGAAAAAGCTTTTCCATGGAAGAGAGCTGGGGGAAACCTGAGGTTTGGCTTCTTCCATTCCCCACCAGTGCCTCGCAGTAGCTGTAGAGACCTGGCGAGGTGGAGCCTTTAATTGGCACCGTGAACCTCGCCGTGAGGCCAGGCCTCGGTTGTTAACACCAACAACTGCACGCTGTTGACAGTCTTGCAAGGTTGCCATGGAGGCCAACTCCCCCAGGTGTTCTTCAATATACATTCATGGCTCTTAATTTGTCTTTTTGTCCATAAACCAGGGATCCCCCAGAAGCACATGGAAAATGTGTATTATGAAAACACAGTGCATGGATTTCAAAGTTCCCTGCACCAACAAAGCTCTCATCTTCTATGCCATTTTCCCATGAACTTTTTGAAGCACTCTCATACCCTCTCTGGAGCTGGAGGAAGAAGCCAGGTAATTCCATTAGCTTTAAAAGCCCTGCCTTTGACAGAACAATTGAAAACCACAGTCACTTAACCTCCAATGTCTCGCCCTCTTCCCTCCATGCTGTTAGCACTGATTATTTATATTCGTGCAGTACCATTGCATACGGATTACCAGCGTCCCCTCTGAACCACTCCATCTCCCACAGCTCCTCAAATGCGATCAATCCAATGGCAGAACCCTACTTTGAGGATCTATTTCCTAGTGCAACTTCCAGGATCAAGGACTGCATCAATGAGAGGACTGGTAAGAAACAGGTGGTACACTCAGACTAGGACAATTTACAGACGCAACTATTTATAGGGATATGGATGGGATAAAGGGAAATCACAAGAACTGGGTGCAATAATCCAGAAGTAGTAACAGCTGAGCATTCCACCCTAGCCTAAGAAAACAGTCGCGGGAAGAAGGCCCCACAGAGAGAAGCAGGGACCTGCAGCCCAGGCACTCAGCCAGCCTGTGACACCCTCACCTAGAGGACACGAAGGGAATAAACACCATGACCTCACTTTCCCCAATTTCCAGTCCCCTGCCAGGGATCCCCAGGGGCCAAACCCAGGTGAAGTCAGAGGCAGGGGAGCCCGGTGGGGAGAGCAGATCCAGGAGGCAAAGTGCAGAAATCTCTTTAGCACAATAGGAAAGGTCATGAATCTAGTTCTGAGCAAACTCTGCTTACTGCACTGGCTCCAAGCAGTAACATGGGTGGCTCAGAGAAAACCCTGGGTTCTGTGTAAATCAAAGTTCTCAGCATACCAGGCAAGGCCATGAAAGTGGGCTCGAGGACTTAGGTGGACAGGGCAAGGACAGAAGAGGGTCTAGGCTTGTGCCTGAGAAATTCCAACACAGCGATCAGGCAGAAGAGGGGAAGCTGGCAAAGGGACAGAGAAGGGCAGCCAGAGAGGACAGAGAAAACCCAGGGGAGGGTGACGGCTCCGAGTGTTCCCTAAAGAAGCTCTGTTGCAGCTGGCCGAGGGGTTACATAACACGAAGCCTGGGGAGGGCCTGTGAGGTGGGCGGGGGCTTGGGTGAACACAGTGCTAACAGGAGCGGGGGAGGCAGACAGGAAAACAAGTGTGGAATAAGTGCACACTGTGATTCTGTGCCGCCCTTGTGTCTCGAGAAGAAAACTGCAGATCTGGATAGAAAACGTGGGTCCAGGGATGGAACTGTTTAGAATGGGAGTGACTAGAGCACATTCACCCATAGCTGAAAAGAAACTATTAGAGAGGAACAAGGCAGAGAGAGAAAAGGGATAATTTGGGACCACTCCTTTTCCGAGGAGGTTGAAATCCACTGCATGGGAGAAAACCACTGACCCTTGGGGGGCAGCACTTCCGATCTGCCAGGAGGGAAGAGCCAAGGTGCAGCTTGGTTTACAGGTGCAGGTGGCAGGAAGTGAGTTAATTCCCACCCGAGGACTTCCATTTCTTCTGTGACCTGAGAGCAAAGACTTCTGCTGGGCAGGGGGGATGATACGGGGCTCAGAGCTTTAGTGAGTGCAGCGAAGTGGTCCTTACAGCAGCGGAAGGGTGCAGGACAGGAGAACATTGGGGTTCCCTGGGTGGCAGTGGCTTCAGAGTCCGTGGTGGAGATGATGGAGACAGACTGCTAGACCAGAGGATTTCTCTCCAGCCTTGCTTTGCTGCCTACAAGGAGACCTAGCATACGCAGTTGAATTCTCCCAGGATTGCTTCTCCCAGGTGAGGGTGATGAAAGGACCCAACAGGCCCATGAGTTTCAGGTATTGGCAACGTAGTGATTGACATCATGGACCATGGAATCTAACGTGGCTTCAAAGGGAAGCTAAGAGCAGATTAATGGATAGGGAAGAGTACAGTGGCCAGGGGAGCAAGGGTCTTGGTATGATGAGAGCAGAGCAGGTGGGCAAGAGGATGAGAATGATGGGGGACTGTGGTTAGGGTGAGAGATTTGAGGGGTGCCGAGGACCAAGCATAGAGGTGGTAAAACAGATTAAGGAATTGGCCAGTGGGGGTCAGGGACAGGCATTGTGGTTCTACAGTTGTTAAGCCATGGCTCGGGATGCCTGCATCCCTACTGAATGCCAGTTTGAGCCCTGGCTCCTCCACCTCTGATTTAGCTTCTTGCTAATGCACCTGGGAAGGCAGCAGAAGATGGCCAAGACCTTATGTCTCTGCCACCCATGTGGGGAGACCTAGATGGAGTTGTGGACTTAGACTTTTAGTCTGGCCCAACTCAGCTGTTGTGGGCATTGGAAGAGTGAAGTGGCAGATGGAAGATGTCTTTCTCTGTCACTCTGCTTTTTAAATTAAGACAATAAATAAAACTTTAAAAAAAGAGAAAGAGAATTTGAGGGACCAGGTACAAGTATCTGGCTTAGCAGTTAAAAAGATGGTTAAGGGGGCTGGTGTTGTGGCTCAGTGAGTAAAGCTGCTGCCTGTGGCACCAGCATCACATATGGGCACCCATTCCAGCCCTGGCTGCTCCACTTCCAATCCAGCTCCCTGCTAATACACCTGGGAAAGCAGCAGAAGACGGCCCAAGTGATTGGACCACTGCACCCACATGGGAGACCCGAAGAAGCTCCTGGGTCCTAGCTTTGGCCTGGCCCGGCCTAGATTGTTGCGGCCATTTGGGGAGTAAACCAGTGGATGGAAGATCTCTTTGTGTCTTCTCCTTTCTCTGTAATTCTGCCTTTTGAATAAAATAAACCTTAAAAAAAATTTTAAAAAAAGATGGTTAAGATGCCCACCTACTACATCAACGTGCCTGGATCCAACACCTCGCTTCAGTTCCTGACTCCAGCCTCCTGCAGCAGAGGTGGCTCAAGTGGCTGACCCTGCAGGCTGACCCTGGCCACTGGGGGCATTTGCAGAGTGAACCAGGGCTAGGGAAGGCTCTCCTGCTGTCTGTCTCTTCTTTCTCAGCCTCTCAAAGGAAATAGGAAGTTCACTAGGTTGCCCAAGGGAACAGGAACGATGGGATTGAAGTGTCTTGGGGGACTGAGATGGGGAGGGGTCTCCACGGGGCCCCAGCAATGATGGCTGAACTCAGAAGAGCAGCTATTGCTTAATTAAGGAGGTTCTGAGGCTGAGTTGGGGAGTGGGGAAGCGGCCCGGCTCCTCCCTCGTCCCGGGTACTTAGGCTGTCGACATTTATGTAGGAGGCCTGCGAGAGATGCAGCACTCTCTGGGTAGAGACATGTTTCAATTCAGGGAAGGAGGGAATGGAGGCTCTCTGTGGGAGAGAGGTTGAGCTACCCCAGCCTCCTGATGTGAGCAGTGAGTGCAAAAGTGACCAGAGATTAAAATGGAAGCTTTAACCGGACCAGACCAGGGCCCCGGCTTGTAAACACAACTGCTAATAGAATGATTTAAAAATCAACATCCTCGTCTAGAAAGCCTCATTCCTGCTTTTCAAGGAAGTACATCTCCTCCATCTCTGTCCTTGGCCATCAACGGTGACCCTTGTGCATGGCCAGGCTCTAGGGCACAACGCCTGAGCAGCAGTATTTTCTCCACGCTCAGGGCTGTCCTGGGCTGCTTTGGTCCCAGCTGTTGTTTGCTGAGTCTCGCGTGATATTTACTTCTGTCTCTGTCTTTCAGCTTGCGGAACACCATGAAGGATGATTTCCTGTGTCTGCCTCTCACTGGATCATTTGACCTTGTACTGCATATGGTTCTCCAGCCATGTCTCTCGGTGCTCTTCTTTCCTCACTTCACTTCTGCTTTGGTTTCTACCTTAGCCTACCTGGAGCAATGTATGGGTTAACAGAGAGTAGGAGTAATGCTGAGGTCGCCAGGTGCGTGGCAGTGTAACTGAGGTCTGGCATTACCGAGACAGGACCGGGACTAAACTTCCAGGACTTTCAGCTGTGCCCTGGATGGCTGGACAAATTCCGCAGCCACCATTAAGCAAAAACAAAAAGGATGTCAACAAGCAAAGTGTAGCCACCACTTTCTTCTCTTCACCTTCTCAGAAAGTCTTTTTTCTTTCATGGTAACTTGATTACTAATCCTGAGATGAATGCCCCATGGTGAATAAGCCAGCCTAGAACGCAAATGCAGTTGAGGGTGAAAAACAATTAGAAGACTGGTTCTACTCTGTGACAGGAAGGCTTAGTCACGCGAGAAGTGATTGCCGTCTGGAGATTTCCAATCCAAACTTGTCCGTAATTTTCAGTTGATCGAATCCGGCGTTCTTGCCTCTGTTTCGTGCGGCAGTTGCTGTTTCGGAGTGTGCACGCTGTCGCTGGAGCGCTCGGTCTTCTCCAGGCGCTGCTGTGGGTGGATTGGCTCTGTTACTGGCACTGTGTTTGACATAATCTATCACCTAAAATGCTTACAAACTGCCTCAAACACACAAATTGCTGTCTATCAAACCTGTCTGATCTCGAGGGACCTTAAAATGATCTAACACTAGAGAAAGCCCCAGGGTGCAGGCAGGCAGTTTCAACAGCAATGCCCTGCAATTTAGTAAGACAAAGTAAATGGAATTACAATTAACAGTTGCTAAGGGAGATTTCCTTCTGTATTATCATGATACTGCACTCTAGAACCTGATAAGAGAACTTGGATAGAAACACAGACTAGAAGGTTCCCTGCCTGTATCTGTTCTAAAATCTTTTTGTTAGCATCTAATAGCATCTAAGATAAATACCTTTTTCCTTGCTGGTTATATTAGACCCAAGGGAAGGACTTACAGTCCATGACTGAGGGAAGAATTTTCTTGCCTTCTCTGGAGCCATCACCTGCTGCCTCCCAGGGTGCACACTAGCAGGAAGCTGGAATTGGGACTCAAAGGTGGGTACTGAAACCAGGCACTCTGGTACGGGGGATGCGGGCAACTTAACCTGTCCCCCTACAACTTCCCGAAACTTGAAAGGGGACCAACTTTATGATGGCAGCTTTATGGGAGCAGAGCAGAACTGGGAAGGGGAGAGCGTGGGTGTCTACACACCTGGCTGAGCTGCTGAACCAGCCAGCTTGGAGCCTGTGGCACCTGGCCTCTCCCTTTGCAGAAGTAAGAGATGCCCCGTCTGTTTCCCACAGTGCTTGCTGTGTGTTGCTGTCCCTGCCCCTGGAAAGCACTGCCCCAACTCAATGCCTGACCTGTGTATCCAGAGCTCTGCAGGGAGCCAGCAGCCCTTCAGGGGTAATTCCTGCTGGTCTGACTTGTTTACTCACCTGGATGCCTGCTATGGGGCTCCCTGTGCTTTAGCCGGAATCCCTCTAGCTCTGTCTGTCCCCTCTGCCTTCCTTGTTCTCTCCAGCTCTCAGTGTTATTTTTTTATTTGTAAAGTAAATGTGACAATAGTCACAAAATCATTAAAACTGCAATAGTATATCATTCCTATCAATTTGCTGGACAAACATTTAAAATACTGTTTGACAAAACACCTTATTTGCTGCAAAACTGATACACTTGGATGTTTCTTTCCTCAAGATATATGCATTTGTTTATTGAAAGGCAGGGTGACAGAGAGAGAAAGAGATCTTCCATCCGCTGGTTCACTCCCCAAGGGGCTGCAATGGCCAGGGCTGGGCCAGCCTGAAGCCAGGAGTTTCTTCTGGGTCTCCCACATGGGTGACAGAGGCCAAGCACTTGGGCCATCATCCACTGCCTTCCCAGGCACATTAGCAGGGAGCTGGATCAGAATCAGAGCAGCCAAGACTCAAAGCAGGTTATGGGTATCACAGGTTGTAGGTTCACCCACTGAGCCAAGATGCTAGCCCCTCCTCGGTAATTATTTTTATTCTCATTACAGATATAATATTTCCTTCCATTGGAGTTTAAGCTGGAGTCAAATCAACCTAATACTTTCACAATGTGTTGAGACCGTATCTCAGGGTGCCCAGAGGAAGGGTTGTCACATCATTAGGTAGGGAAAGTGGACGGCACGTGGTTTCCTGGAATAAGCAAAACTGAGAGACCTGCGGTGTTTTCTGTGTCAGTATTGGGTCTGACTATTTGTACCCTCACCTTGGGACCTCTCACCCTCACAGAAGGACCAGGGGATACCCTGGATCTGGTCAGTGAGTGGAAGAGGCCATGTTTTGGATCAGAGACATCTAAATGGCTGAAATTATCCTATTTGGAGTCTGCTGAGATTATCGTCTTTGAACAGATTTGAAAACATTCAAGTTAATATTTCTTCAAATACGTTGTTTTAGTTCACTCTCTCTCCTCTCCTTCTGGAACTCTAATTACATGTATGTTAGACTTCTTGATGCCAGCCCCCAGGTTTTTGAGGACCTATTCTTTTTAATTTAATCTCTTTGTCTCTCTACTCAGGTAATACCCATTGGCCTGTCTTCAGGTTCACTGATAATTCCATACATTGTGTTTGTTATGCTGCTAATTTCTAATGAGTTTTCAATTTCAGATATTATATTTTCATGTCTACGATTTCTATTTGGTTCTTTTTAAAAGCTTTCATGTTTCTTGAAATTTCCCCTTTCTTCATCTACAATATGTATATTTTCCTATACATTCTTTAACAGAGGGACTGGTGTTGTGACCCAGCAGGTTAAAGCCCTAGCCTGCAGTGCCAGCATCCCATATGGGCACCAGTTCAAGTCCCAGCTACTCCTCTTCCAAACCAGCTCCCTGCTATGGCCTTGGAAAGCAGTAGAAGATGGCCCAAGTCCTTGGGCCCCTGCACCCATACAGGAGACTGGGAAGAAGCTCCTGGCTCCTGGCTTCAGACCAGCTCAGTTCTGGTCATTGTGGCCATTTGGGGAGTGAACCAGCAGATGGAATACCTCTCTCTCTCTCTCTCTGGCTTTTCCTCTCTCTGTAACTGTCTTTCAAATAAATAAAATAAATCTTTAAAAAATTCTTTGGGGCCGGTGCTATGGCACAGCAGGTTAACACCCTGGCCTGAAGCGCCGGCATCCCATATAGGCGCCGGTTCTAGTCCCGGCTGCTCCACTTCCGATCCAGCTCTCTGCTATGGCCTGGGAAAGCAGGAAGATGGCCCAAGTCCTTGGGTCCCTGCACCTGTGCAGGAGACCCGGAAGAAGCTCCTGGCTCCTGGCTTCAGATCGGTGCAGCTCCAGCCGTTGCAGCCAATTGGAGAGTGAACCATCGGATGGAAGATCTCTCTCTCTCTCTCTCTCTCTCTCTCTCTGCCTCTCCTCTCTCTGTGTAACTCTTTCAAATAAATAAATAAATCTTAAAAAAAAGGGAACTGATGTCCTTTAAAAATTTTTTAACAGAATATTTATCTGAATTATTAAGTCTTCATTAATTCCAACATCCTGGGTCATTTGTGGGTCTATATTTTCTATTGTTTCTTTTCATTGGTTACATTTTCCTGCTTTTTTGTACAACTAGGAACCTTTAAAACTTGTATTCTGAATTTTTGGGGGAAGTTAAAGAGACTTGGGATTCTGCTCTCTTCCTCAGAAGAAAGCTGACATTTGTTCTAGTAAACAGTTAAATAACTAGCATAGTATCTTGACCCTATGGAGCAGTACCATCCAACAGAACTTCTATGATGACAGAAATGTTCTAGAATCTGTTCAGTGCAATAAAATAACCATGAACCACACGTGGCTATACGCATTTGGGATGTGGCTAGTGTGACTGAAAAAGCACCTTTTAAATTTTATTTAATGTTAATTTGGTTTTAAAGGCCATGCATACCTGGAGGTAAAGGCATGCATAGTGTGACTATAGAGACTGTTTTAGGATTTTGTAGGGTGGATCTATTTGGGTTTTGCCTTTAGTTTTAGGAAGCAACTCTTATTCTTTCTCTGGTCTAAATATAAAGCCTTAGTCACTTTCTAGGCACCTTGAACTTGATGGGAATTGAACTATAAAATCCATCTCCCCAACACAAGGCAATGGCTTTTTTCAGCTTTCCTGCTATTTTTCCCTAGACTCCTTGCACACTTCAGAAGATGGGGGAGTCTGTACATAGATTTGGGGACCTCGCTCTAAGGCTCCCTCTGTGGGGTCCCCTCCTCCCCAATTTCCTGTTGCTGTGGAAGTGTCAGACTCTACACTTCCTGATTCCTCAGCTCACCAGCACTGGCAACACCTGCTGCAGCCCTGGCTCCATCCACTAAGGGAAGCAGAGAGTGCTGTCCCGGGAAAAGCCTGATCCCGGCGGATCTCACCCTGTCATTCCCTTGTTTCAAGGGTTAAGTCTGCTACAGTCTTTGAACACCGAACCATGTTGGTTGTTTCCCCAGACCTCCCAACAGGTTTTGTTGTTATCGTTCATACTTTGTGCGGGGTCCAGAGTTTATCATTGTCTTTGGCAGGAGGGTTACTCTACTGTTACCAGAAGTCAAACAAATCTGAATGGTCAGAATGAAATACTTCAATACAGAACTAGAGGGGCTGCGTGGCTATCCTTTCCTCTTAGTGTACACTCCTGCGTCTGCACCGGAAGCAGCGCCACGTGTGCTGAATGATTCTGAAATCCAAAAGTTTCCCTGAAGCACTCATACTTTGAGACAGGATCCAGCAGTCAGCATTTCGAATGGGCGATCCTTTCCCGAAAGCAGGTTTTGATATGGGTTAATGAGAAAGAGCAGGATGTTCTTAGGACGGATCTGTTTTCTGACTACAGGTGGCTGCAAAGCTGTCATGATTTTGGCTAAGGCAGAAAGAGAATCTGTTGACTATCTTGGGTTAGTGTCACCGCAGGGTTGGCTTAGCTACAGCTGGATTTAGGGCTCACGTAGTATTATCAGAACATAGGTTGTTTTGCTTTGGGATTTTGTTTCCTGGTTTTCAGATCTGCCAGTTGCATTGTTAGAATTCATCCCTGCTCCCTGTGGCCAGGAGGGGATGACAGCCACCCCGGCTCGGCATCCTCTCAGGTGTGTAATACAGAGGGGGCAAAACCGAGAGCCTCTACCCCAGAGGTACCTGGGGAAAATCTCACTGCCCCCCTCAGAGACATTGCCTGCGCCATGTTAGTTACCAACCCCCCCCCCCCCCAACCACTCAAGTGGCTCTGAAATCAGACAAAATCACTGGCCTGAGTTTGGTGCACATGCTCCACCCATTAGTCAGAGGGTGTCAGTTTCCCAGACCCTCGGGGACTGAGAGAGGGGGAGGAGAAGTCCTCTGATGAAAATCTTCCTTCTTTGTTACTAGAAGGGCAGAGACCACAGAAGCTCGCTAACGGGAGCATTAGGGCAGCACTGGGAAGCAAGGTGCCTGGAGCGGGTGACGGGCTCACACACTGGGGGCTGGGAGCCTAAAAGAGAAATGCTGACTCTTTTCCAACTCATCTCCTGGGCCTGGGGCTGCTGGAAGCAGGTGCTGCCGTGGCTGGATCCCTGCCCCACTGGCAAGTGTGCTTGGGGACCAGCAGGGAGCGAGCTCCCTGAAATTTAGATACCTCTGCGGTATCTTCAAAGGGTATCAGGTGGAGAATGGCTTTTAATGTGGAATGCAGGCCTCCAATTAGAGGCTTGTTCCACTTGCTCAGGCTGGCTGGGGTTAACTGCCCACTGACCTCTGGCCCCGGTAGCATTTCATCACTGTGGTGACTACAGGGAACAATCCTCCTCTCCCCCTCTTTCTAACGGCACAGTCTACATCTTCCAGAGAAAATGCCAGGCTCTCCTCTCAGTCCCTACCGCTAGTGAGGAAGCAATCCAAGGACAAAAGAAGCCAGCGCCAAATGCAGCAGTGCCCACCCCCGCCCATGTCTACTGGGCTGAGGCACCCTCCATAGCTCCAAACCAACGCACACTGTTTGGGGTGATGATGGGGCTTGGCGTTTTCTCTCCCCCTCCAGGCAACTGGAGAAAACTTGGAGACCAGTGGAAAATCCTCTGGGAGACTCCCAATCCACTTGGTCCTCACTGATTCTCCTAAGTACCTTCTAATTTGAACAGGACAGACATAAGGAGCCTGGAGAAAGACTTCCCTTAAAA
Source organism: Oryctolagus cuniculus (assembly GCF_051225735.1). Taxonomy (NCBI): domain Eukaryota; kingdom Metazoa; phylum Chordata; class Mammalia; order Lagomorpha; family Leporidae; genus Oryctolagus; species Oryctolagus cuniculus. Next base: position 64,270,578 of record NC_142871.1, on the reverse strand, counting down.
TTAAAAGGAGCCGCCATGATTTTTAAATAATGTCTACACTTTTTAGTATCTCACATTTTTCTCCACTCAACATGCTTCACTGTGCCGTAAGAAAAAAATTAAGTACGCATATTTCAAAGTTTAAAGACTCCTGGGCAAGTGTTTGGTACAGGAGCTACATTGCCACTTGGGATCCCACATTCCATATCCGAGTGCCTGGGTTCGAGTCCTGACTCTGCTGCTGTTTCCAGCTTCCTGCTAAGGTGCACCAGAGGAGGCAGCAGACAATGGCAGCAGATGACAAAGATCCAGAATGAGTTCCGAGCTCCTGAGTTTGGCATGGTCCAGCCTGGGCCACTGTGGGTACTTGAGGAGTGAACCAGCAAATGAAAGACATCTCCCTTTCTCTCTGTCTCTCCGCCTTTCAAATAAACAAATGAATACTGAAAAAAAACCACCAGGTGTAAGAACCCGCAGAGCTTTCCCACATTATAAGGCTCCCTGTCAAATGCCTAACTGGGCAGTCACTGCTCACGGGGTGCCAGGCTGTGATCCCATATACAAGGAGAAATACATTTTGGACTAATTTTTCTTTAATTTTGTAAATGAGGAAACTGCCTAAAGTTCATTCATTGATTAAGAACTCACTGCATTTTTTATTTATTTATTTTATTTTATTTTTTTGACAGGCAGAGTGGACAGTGAGAGAGAGAGAAAGACAGAGAGAAAGGTCTTCCTTTTGCTGTTGGTTCACCCTCCAATGGCCGCCGCGCTGTAGCCGGCGCACCGCGCTGATCCAAAGCCAGGAGCCAGGTGCTTCTCCTGGTCTTCCATGGGGTGCAGGGCCCAAGCACTTGGGCCATCCTCCACTGCACTCCTGGGCCACAGCAGAGAGCTGGCCTGGAAGAGGGGCAACCGGGACAGAATCCGGTGCCCCGATCAGGACTAGAATCCGGTGTGCTGGCACCGAAAGGCGGAGGATTAGCCTATTGAGCCGCGGTGCCGGCACATTTTGGACTAATTTTAAGATGCAACGGGTCAGGCGCCCCCCAGGGAGAACTGCTGCGGGCCAGCTCTGCTCATAGTCACATACCCTTTGTGACTACTTCCTGGTCTTCTCAGCAGATTCTTCTGCACCTTGTCCTCGCTCAGGAAATGACCCGGCTCACTGCCCTCAGTTTCACCTTCCCAAGGGGCTGGTGTTTGTGGGGGCCCATAGCTCTGCCTGCGGCCTACAGGAGGAATATTTGGGTAGCCTCTCCGCTGCACCTGCCACCCCAATCTTCCCCAATCTTCCCTTTCTCTGCTGTCCCATGCCCCTTAGGACACCTGACCTCATTCTCAGCTTTGTTTCCCCATGATAAGATTACTGGCTAGTGCTGTAATCTCTGGTTTGCTGGGCCACTGCCCGGGGACAGCCCCATGGCCTGCACTGTGGAAGAGCCAGACATCTTCATTATTCATGAGAGCCTGGAGGTCCAGTTACCGGCAGTGTCCAGCTGCAGGGCCCAGGCAGAAACTTACTGAGCCAGTTCCTTTTCTTGCCCTGGACTGTTCCAAGGCTGACACGTGCACACACACACACACACACACACCACCCCCCACAATGGACAAAGACTAGTTTCTGTGTGCCTGGGACTGAATCTCACTGGCACGAGAGAGCCTAGAGCCTTGGTTGATTGCTCAACTTGGACTCTCATTTCCCCCCAACCCCCAGCTGCCTCTGCTCCAGAGCTGTAGCCCATCAAGTTTGAAGGCAGTGTTGAGTGGTTGATGAAAACAGCGGGTGATTTTCTGAATGTCACACACATGACAGTAATGTGAGCATCAACGCTCAGGAAGCCATAGGCCGCCGCTTCTGTGCTGGATGCAAACGTACAAATGGCTGAACTTTCCAAGCTTGCTTGTGCACGAGAAGTCTTGGAGCATTAAAATTGATGATGGTGATTAGGTTGCTTTTCAGAGCAGCAAAATCTGTATAACTGAACCCTCGTGGGGTTGGCCATTTTCAGTCCCAGCATATTACCTTGGCACGCTGAGAGTATGCGTTTGTACACACACACACACACACACACACACACACATGCACAGCATTTAACCACGAGTGCAGTGGGCCCCAAATTAAAACCATATTTTGTTAGCACCACATGTTCCAGCCTTGACAGCATTTATCAAAGGGGAAGCTGCTGGATTTATTGAAAGAAATGAACTTACCAGGGCCTGCAGGCTCAAGCGCAACAGGGAGCTGTTATTTTTACTCTGCCTCTCTGGCAGTGCAGCGGCTGCTGGCCCAGGGCTGCTTCCTGGCCCCTCTGCTGTTGGTTGCCCTGTGCCTGCTGCCCAACAGCCTTAGCTTCGGGGGGCACTGGCAGCCCCCCAGCTGCCACATTTCCTCAAGGCCCTGGTTGTGTTCCCCTCTTTTCTGTCAAGTCTTTGCTCCCTCGCCCCAAGATCATTTCTTCTTCATCTGATGTCTGCAGCCTTGGTCTGGGCACAGGCGACAGGAATGTCACTTACAGCCCTGGCAGAGGTGTAGAATCTCAGGCCTCCCCCACCCCATACCTCCTGGGTCTGCACTGTGGCAGGATTCCCAAGGGACCCAAGGGCAAGCTGAAGTTTGAGAGTTCTGCCCTACCCCCACTTAACTTTTCTACCAATAGCGACTGACAGGAGTCCTGCTGCCCACAACAGGTGTTTTGGAAACAAATGGGGGAGTTTTCCGGCTGTCACAATGGTGGGTGGTAGGCAGAAGCACTACTGGCACTGCAGCTCGGGCCGATGCTGGACAGCCTGATGGATGCAGGTCATAGAAGGAAGAATTGGGCCACGTGCCCCATGCCCTTTGGAAGCACTGCCCTACGACACTCCAGTAGGTGAAAAACCCACTTTGAGTTTTCTGAGCCTGAAACCCAATTCCTTTTTACATTTGCACATAAAAGTATTGTTTGCACAGGTTGAATGCAGGGTGGATTTTTCTAGGAACTCAACTTCTGTGAAAATCCAGAGAACACAGTGCAAGTTTTGTCCGGGACTCCCCTTTGCTCAGCACTATGGAAACACCTGTCATTCACAGCAATGCCACTCCCAGGACAGCCTCCAGGGCAGTTTAATATGTGCTAACCTGCATGTGTAGTTACCCCTAGAACAGCAATTTTATATCTATGTCATTATGGTTTTTGGTGTATATGTGCCTGATCATTTGTACACCAAAACACATACTGTTTTGATTACAACTTGCTTTGATTGGATTTCTTCTTTATATCAGAGCTCAGGAATTTGATACACTGGTTTTGAGTCAATTATATGGTGCATATGTAAGTTAATTTTTCATGAATTCTATTTCAGGAAAATAAAGGGTGCATTGAAAACTCTTTGCTCTCAAGAGAGACTGCTGGGTCGGAGAGGGTTGGAAAGAGGTTTGCCTAGGAGAGAGCTGTGGGAGGGGCTGGAGCAGAGTGAGAAAGGTGTTTCAGGAAGCTGGGCCTGCTTCACTTGACCTGCTCCACAACTTTGTCAAAAGCAGGCTGCCGCCTACTAACCTACAGGATTCCAGCCAGCTGTCTTCTTGAAAAACAAGCCCCTCCCCCCGCTCCATTCCTTCCAAAATGCATGTTGGAACAGAATCTTCAATACAGTCCTGGGAAGGCGTGGGGCCTTTAAGAGATTAGGCCCTGAGGGCTTCTTCCTGGCCTTCAAAAGTGCCCGTTTGCCCCTGCACCTTCCACCACGTGAGGACGCATCAGAAGATGTCATCTTAAAGCAGAGAGCAGCCCTGGCCGCACCTTAGCCTCCCAGCCTCTAGAACTGGGGGAGAGAAACGCCCACCGCCCAGGAGTTAATCAGTCCCTAGTGCTGTGTTGTAGCCACGCAAACGACCCAGGATACTTGTGTACCTCCTACCTTCAGATAGCAGCCTGCATCCTGCCAGTGGCTCTCTAGAGAGCACAGGGGCTGAGAAACACTGGCGGGGCCTGAGGAACCAAGGCAGCTGGGGGGAAGCTGGGGGGAAGCAGAGAGCTGACGGGGTCACCGGAGAGAGGAGGTGAAGGCACTGCCACCATGTCAGCTGCTCCGGCCCAGTGAGCAGGCAGGGCCGCCTCCTCCCTGCCCCCTGTAACTCCCCAGCAGGTCAGGGCTGCCGCTTGGAGACCTGTGAACAGGCTGTAGGAATGAATGTATCTTCCAGCAATTCAGACCCCCGAATCTCGCCTGCTGACTTGAAGTCACCACACCCTCCCTCCAGGAGAGCAGCAGGCAGCCAGGGGAGCCTGACATCTCGATGCTGCCAGGGCTGCGTGTCCCCCTGGGAGAGGGACCATCTAGGAGCTGGAGCAAACGACAGGCTGGCTGCTGGTGCACAGTGAAGCTGGCAGAAGCCTGCCCCAGCAACTTCCCTCTCACCTCCTAATTGCCTTTCCCGGGAAGGGAGGGAACTGAGGCGGCACCTGGGTGACTGCAGCCAGGGGTTTAAGTTAGATCTGCATGTCTGTAAACCACCGGACCCCTGAGTCTCACTCATGCTCAGGTCAGCTCCTGGGAGGGGCAAAGGAAAGTGTCCCACTCCACAGCAGCCCCATGAGCACACTGCCTGGTTGGGCAGGGCCGTCCAGGCTGGCCATGTACGTAGACACGGGCAGGTGGAAGGGCTCCTCTCCCTGTTGATTCCGTGCACACTGATTGAGCTTCCTGCCGAGCCTTGAGAATGAAGTCCATTTGTGCCCAAGAGAATTTTACTGTTGCTTGCACTACAGGCACCTGAGCCAAGGAGAGCCACATACGCTAGGAATCTTGGCGCCAGAACTTTCTGTGGGTCACTGAATTCATCTCATCCTCCTATAGATGGGGAAACTGAGGCGCAGCATGGAAAAAGACTTGTACAAACACTGGTGGGTTCACGGCATGGTTGAGTCCAGACATTAGCTGGAGGAGCCCTCTCCTCCCTTCCTGCTTCCCCCTCTGTGGACAGTACAGTGGTTTGCCTAGCGTGTTGCAGTTTTCTGTAAGCCCTTGAACGATCGGAGCTCGTGTGCACCTTGGTCCTGCCTGGAGCCACCATCCATAGCACCCGTGACACTCACAGGCCAGGGGGAAGGGGTCTCTGCTAAAGCGTCCAAGCTGAACTGCCAGAGAGGCGCCTCGGGCTTGTGAACTCACACCGCCCACCCTGTGGGAGACCCGGACTGGAGTTCCTGGCTCCTGGCTGCAGCCTAGACCAGCTGAGGCCATTGTGGCCATCTGGGGAGTGAACCAGCCTGTCGAATAAATAAATAAACCTTTTTTTAAAAAAAAATAAACAGTTGGCCATAGCAGATGTTGGGCTCCATGTGCACTCGTGTCTCAGTCTGCAGGTGTTGGAGGCGGGCTCAATGAAGCAAACGCACAGATGGGCTTCCTGTCGACAGATGACAAGGGCGACGGGAGAGTGGCCTTGTCCTTGGAGACATCTCAGCAGGACACTCTGGCTCTCCAGGACTACACTGCCGGACTAGTTATTGGGCTTGCTGATTTTTGTCCCCTATTCATACAAAGCTATTCATCCAATCAGATGACTGTTAACCAAACAGAAAGTCTGCAGGTTCCACTCAATCAGGAATCCCCTCTCTCACATGCAAATAATGCGGTTGAACTTGATGACATGGCCTAGACCTGCCTGGTGTGTTCTACCCACTAACTAACCCACCTTAAGGAGGAAAGGCAGGTTAGGATTAACTTGTTTACACAACATACCACAGTTCTCATGCTGGAGTTCTGAAAAACAAATGACCACAAAGATCTCCATCACCTGCCAGGATCCCCCTTCCTTTCCTTAACCAGAGCAGCCCCCAGAGCCCAGAGCAAGGAGGGGCATGCCAGCCTCTGGGTGCGGGGCTGGGCTGGATCACCAGATCAGGCAATCATGCTTTCACTCAACCAACCGCGTGCCCCAGGCCTGGGCCCAGCTTTGGGGTTCTGAGACACTTACTAGTCCATTCTGATGGCACCCGTCTTTTCTTCTGTGCCAGGGCTGTGTGTTAGGCAGCTTCCCCTTATCTACTCTTATGTTACAGGTCCCAAGAATTTTCCATTGACACCCACTTAGGGGTTTTCCATGGGCAAGTCTGGCCGTGATGCACCACATGTTGATTTTCCAACTCTGCTCTCCATACGAACATGGGTTATTCTCATTCAGCTGTTTTTCAGCACTTCCAGCAGTCACAGGGATATAACATTGAGCCCAAAAGGCAGGAACAGATCCGAAACTTGTGACATTGAAAACCTGACAGTTCTTTCTAGAATCCTCTACAAAGTCAAATGGGAATCCCAGGTAAATGAACAGGAAGGAAACTTTCTCATTCAGCCAAAGACAAGAGCAGGTACCAATCTTGGTCTACAGATGTGCACATTTTTCCTCATTGTTGTAAACTTTATTTCAGCCTTCACCAAAGAAGTCAAAACTTTATCTCCAACAAATGGGAGTATTTCTGTGCTCTGGGGAGGGGGGGGACTCATGTGCTTTATGAGTATATGTGTGCATGCATGTGTGTGTGTGTGTGTGTGCGTGCACATGGGCTTCAGGCCTCTCATGATCTGTGTGCATTCAACAGCATCTGCAGAGCCACCATTGTCTCTGGCCTTGGTCATTCATCCTTGCAGATGGCAGCTGAGCCCCCAACTCTCCCCTACCAGGCCCACTAGAGGCCAGCCACGCCTGCTCTTGTTCCTGTCCTATCCTGGGGCACATATGAGGTTGCACCTACATACCCCAAATCTATTTCTTTAGCATCTTGCCACCATCCCAGGGTTCTACCAGAGAAATAAGAGACAGGTCACCACTCTCAAGTCTATTAGCCAATCAGGGGTTCTGGCACCAGGTTCTAACCCATCCACCTGGGACACACAATCCCACTTTCCCGAATCCCCTCATGACCAGTTTTACTTTCCCGCCATCAGAGTCCCCAGAGACTGGGGACAGGGACCTGTGGGTGGCATGTTGAGTATTCTCCTAAGCGTCTGGGATAAGACAGAGTCTTCCCTTTGCCCACAGGGCTTATACTCCAGAAAGTCAAACACCAGGCAAACAGGTCTGTATGCCTATGTTATCTGTAGACTGTCCCACCCCTGGGACAATGAGCAGGAACCAACCTTGCTCAGAGCAGAGGGGAAGTGAGCAAGAGGGTTAAGAAAGAAATAGAGGAAGAGAAAAAGCCAGACAGTATTTCACAATTAATGCCCAAGCATAACACAAAGAGAGTGTGACACGCGTTTCCATATAGACACACTGGTAGAAGTATCTTCCTCAAATACAGATGTGACCAGGCTGTCCCGCTCCCCGGGTCCACGCTGCCCACAGTGGCCATGTCTGTCTGCGCACTGGAGAAGCGCAGTGCTGGGTCACAGTGATCTCTGTCTGGGAGTCTTGTGATCACGTGAGCAGAGAGAGCATTCACACAGAAGATTCAACTGCAGGCATCAGCTCCTGGGAACAAAACAATCTGCCATTGGCTCTGACCTCTGATGCAGTGAAATTCCTATCCTAATTTTATTTTCCTTAATGTATTCACTTATTTTTATTTGAAACGCATAAAGGGCCAGCATGTGGCATTGCAGGGAAAGCGGCCTCCTGCAGCCCTGGCATCCCATATGAGCGCCGGTTTGAGTCCCGGCTGCTCCACTTCTGATCTAGATCCCTGCTAATGCACCTGGGAAAGCAAGGAAGATGGCCCAAGTCCTTGGGCCCCTGCTCTCATGTGGGAGACCTGGAAGAAGCTCCTGGCTCCTGGGTTCAGACTGCCCCAGCCCTGGCCATGGCGGCAATTTGGGGAGTGAACCAGCAGATGGAAGATATCTCTTTTTGCTTCTGCCCTTCCTTCTCTGTAACTCTTTCAAATAAATAAATAAATGAATAAATAAATCAAGAAAGAAAGAAAGAAAGAAAGAAAGAAAGAAAGAAAGAAAGAAAGAAAGAAAGAAAAAAAACAGATATACACAGAGAGATTGCCCTTCTGCTGGTTCATTCCCCAAATGCCCACAACAGCTGAGAATGGGCCAGGCCGAAGCCAAGAGCCAGGACCTCAAAAAGCAGAGACCTGACTTCCTGAGCCATCATCCCCTTCTGCCTCTCAGGGTGCACTCTGCAGGAAGCTGGAATCCAAAGCAGAGCTGGGAGTGAACCATCGGATGGAAGATCTTTCTCTCTCTCTGTCTCTCTGTCTCTCTTTCTCTATCTCTGCCTCTCCTCTCTCTGTGTAACTCTTTCAAATAAACAAATAAATCTTTTAAAAAAAGATGCTGTTCCATTTCTTTTTTTAAAGATTTATTTATTTATTTGAAAGTGAGAGTTACACAGAGAGAGGAGAGGCAGAGAGACAGAGACAGAGACAGAGAGAGAGAGGTCTTCCATCTGCTAGTTCACTCCCCAAATGACCGAAATAGCTGGAGTTGCACCGATCCGAAACCAGGAGCTTCTTCCAGGTCTCCTGTGTGGGTACAGGGGCCCAAGGACTTGGGCCATCTTCTACTGCTTTCCCAGGCCATAGCAGAGAGCTGGATCGGAAGTGGAGCAGCCGGGACTAGAACTGGCATCCATATGGATGTTGGTGCTGCAGGCTGTGGCTTTAACCCATTTCTTTTTTTTTTTTTAGAATTTTTTTATTTAGTAAATATAAATTTCCAAAGTACAGTTTATGGATTACAATGGCTTCCCCCACCCCATAATTTCCCTCCCACTCGCACCCCTCCCATCTCCTACTCCCTCTCCCATTCCATTCACATCAAGATTCATTTTCAATTATCTTTATATATAGATCAATTTAGTATATATTAAGTAAAGATTTCATCAGTTTGCACCCACACAGAAACACAAAGTGTAAAATACTGTTTCAGTACTAGTTATAGCATTACTTCACATTGGACAACACATTAAGGACGGGTCCCACATGAGAAGTAAGTACACAGTGACTCCTGTTGTTGACTTAACAATTTGACACTCTTGTTTATGGCGTCAGTAATCTCCCTAGGCCCTAGTCATGAGTTGCCAAGGCTATGGAAGCCTTTTGAGTTCGCCAACTTCGATCTTATTCCAACAGGGTCATAGTCAAAGTGGAAGTTCTCTCCTTCCTTCAGAGAAAGGTACCTCCTTCTTTGATGGCCCTGTTCTTTCCACTGGGATCTCACTCGCAGAGATCTTTCATTTAGGTCTTCTTTTTTTTTTCCAGAGTGTCTTGGCTTTCCATGCCTAAAATACTCTCATGGGCCCTTCAGCCATATCTGAATGCCTTAAGGGCTGATTCTGAGGCCAGAGTGCTATTTAGGACATCTGCCATTCTATGAGTCTGCTGTGTATCCCGCTTCCCATGATGGATCGTTCTCTCCCTTTTTGATTCTATCAGTTAGTATTAGCAGACACTAGTCTTGTTTGTGTGATCCCGTTGACTCTTAGACCTATCAGTGTGATCAATTGTGAACTGAAATTGATCACTGGGACTAGTGAGATGACATTGGTACATGCCACCTTGATGTTTAACCCATTTCTTTTTTTTTTCTTTTTTTGACAGGCAGAGTGGACAGTGAGAGAGAGAGACAGAGAGAAAGGTCCTCCCCTTGCAGTTGGTTCACCCTCCAGTGGCCGCTACGGCTGGCGCGCTGTGGCTGGTGCACCGTGCTGATCCGAAGGCAGGAGCCAGGTGCCTCTCCTGGTCTCCCATGCGGTGCAGGGCCCAAGCACTTGGGCCATCCTCCACTGCCTTCCCAGGCCACAGCAGAGAGCTGGCCTGGAAGAGGGGCAACCAGGAAAGAATCCGGCGCCCCGACCAGGACTAGAATCTGGTGTGCCGGCGCTGCTAGGCGGAGGATTAGCCTATTGAGCCGTGGCGCTGGCCTTAACCCATTTCTTATATCTAATATCCTTATTCATCTGCACTAATGGCCCCTCTGGGTCAGCTAATAACAAGAAGAGCAGCATTAAAAGCAACGATGTCAGTTTTGTTATCGACTTACTGCCCTCCAAGTATGGGTTATCCGGCTCCTTTCTCCCAACCAGACCCAAGGTCCCCTTTTCCAAACTGTAGCTTGAGTACCTCTTCAAGACACACCCCTCACGTCTCTGATCCTGTTCTAATCGTGCCAGGCTTCCTATGAGCAGCATGAGCCCCATCTGTGTTGTGCATGTCTGTGTTGTTCCTTCTGTCTCCCCATCAGCCCACAAACTGCGCTGGACAAGTCCACACTCTCGCATCCCTGGCAGCATGGCTCACCACTCAGCCATGAGCCCAAGGATCTGCATGTGGGAGGGTTGGGGGAGAGAGAACGGAATAATTTTTGCAGTTTGATTTCTGGGTCTGCATTCCAGCTCCTGGGTAATCATTTATCAGTGAACAAATTAGCCGGTGAAACCACCAAGGTTTCCAGGGTGAGTCATCTGTGTTTCCACTGCTGGAAACAACACACCCCGCTTTCCCTTGCACAGAGGAATTTCAGCAGAGGCTCAAGGGCAGGATATCAGGGCCAGAGCGTGCCTGCCAGGACCGATGCTCGTACCTCTGACCTGGAAAGATGGATCGACTTATTTGGGTTCACGTGCTCTGCTGGATTCCTTTCGTCTACAGGCATCAAAGAGAATGTGGTCACCATAACACTGGCATCGACAATGACAAATAAACGTACATACAGCCGCCAGCCGGGCATAACTGCGGGAAACTAGCCCTGCCTCACCCCCCCCCCCCCGGGGCGGGGGGACGTCCACGCCCTCAGCTATGCCTGCAGAGCTGGGCCCCACTGGCTCCCCGGCAGCTTCTCTCTCCTGCAGTGGCTGCAGTTCCCACTCAGAGTCTGTAGGGGCATCTGGGAGCATCCTGCCTCTGGCTGCTGTGGTCCCCTACTCCGGGGTGGGGAGCTTCACCAAGCAGCCCAGCCCTGAGAGGCAATGCAGTGGGGGTGGGGGTGGGGGTGTTCTCTCTCTCCTTAACCACCCGCCGGCTCCCAGCATGTGCTGTAGCTGCGCAGGTGCTGGTAGAAGCCTTGCTGTGTCTCCACCACGGGGCTGGGACACATGGGTTTTGGAGTCGGGCAGTCTGAGTTTAAATTCAGACCCCACCTCCACCAACGGCTTCCCTTTTCTGAACCTCAATTTTATCTCCCTTCAAATGGAGATAATGCCTACCTTCTGGCGCTGTTGTGAGAATTAGGCAGTAATGGCAGTAATAACGGTAATGGCCATAATGACAGAGGGACCTGGGAGGGCCAGATGTTGGGAGGTGTTTTACATTCTCTGGAAAGCCCAGCAGGGCGCCTGGCCAGGCACGGGGCACCTACGGCTTCCTTCCCCCATCTCCTTCTTATTTCCCTTACCCCTTCTCCTTCCCCTGGGCCAGAGAGGGCCGGGGGTGCAGGGCCTGTCCCTTGCTGGCTCTGTCCTCTCTGAAGCACCCTCCCTTCCGTGGACCTCCTGGGACCACCCGGACCTCCAGACTCCTCCCTCACCAGAAGAAAAGGGGATCTCTTCCCTCTCCCAGCCAGGTCACCTGCCCAACAGGCCAGCTCCATTCCATTCCCAGCCAGGTTTCCAAGCTCCATCACCACACCGAGGGCTCTGGACCAGTACCCTGTTCCCCCAAGGAACACAGAGGGCCATTAGCTGGAGATAAGACCACCTCCATCCCCTCCTGGCCTTTGCTCCCACTCCAGCACCCAGGTGGTCGTGTGTGCCAGACACCTGTCAGACACAGACACCCAGACCCTAGGAGAGGGGGAAGAGCAGACACCAGGGACTTTGGGGAATTCAGGGTGGCCATGCCATGGAGGGCTGGCCTCTGCAGAACCTCAGATAGGGCCTGCTGCCTTTGACCTTGGCTCTGGGGCGCACACCTGCATGCTCCAGTAGGGCTGCTGGGCTTTTCCACTTGCTCTGTTGCACTCTTCTGTAAAGGGCCTGACCAACACTTACTCACGTGCACTAAGCCCACTCCAGCGGTTACAGACACTCTGTCATCTGATGGGAAATCTGTCTCCTTGCTTGCCTGCCACCCACTCCTAGTGCATCCCAGAGAGGACCACCTGTGAGCTGGTGTCTCCCCACACATGCAGGCTGGCTTCCACTTTCTTTTGCTTATCCTGGGCAGGGCTAGGCCTGGCTGCTTTCAAGGCACTCATATTGTTTACTGCCATCTATAGTAAAAAAAAAAAAGGGGGGGGGGAGGTGGGGGCACCTGTAGCAGAGGGAGAGGCTTTAGGAAGACCCTCAGGAGGCCTGGACAGGTGGCTTTCGCCTCCTTCTGGCCAGGAGGAGGTGGGCAGCAGGAACTCAGATGAGTGATTCTGACCAATGGGCATTGAGATCTGCCCCAGGGCTAAGTGAATGCCGTTCTCTGAATCTTCATGTAGTCCTGGGACTTAGCACTACTCCTCTCCCTCTCCCTCTCTCTCCCTCTCTGCCTCTCTGCCTCTCAATCAAAATCGTTAAAAATTTTCAGCTGTAAAAAAAGAAAAAAACAGAGCTGAACTGCTCAGCATAATGAAGTAACAGGAGTTTGCCAAACTGTCCCTAGCACATCGAGAAAGAGGGAGGTTGCCGGGGAGAGAAGGGGGTCCAGAGCAGAGAGGGAGAATCTGGGACGGAAGATCAGCTGTTAGAAACCTGTAAGGGCTTCTCCGCTGTGACTCGTTGGCTTGATCGGGCAGCACTGTGATTCCCTTCTGCCACCCCCGGATCTCCCTGGAAGCCCACCCATCGCGACGTTAGTGAACGTAGTAGGTGTTGCTCAGAGGACAACGGAAGGGGGCAATGTGTGGCAGGAAAGGAAGCAGCGTAGGGGACGACAAGACAACGACGCTGGGTCAACCAGGACTTTGATCTGAGTGGGAGCTGGGAGGAGAGGGAGACCAGGTGAGGGAAACGCCCTGGGAGTGGTTGACAGCCGCCAGAGGCGGCTGTGCCCCAAGGGTTGGGGATGGAGGCTTGGGCCGTGGGATTTGGAGAGTAAAGGAAGACACGATTCCTGGGAGGCTGAAATATTCAGACTGTTGCTGTTGCCCCTCGCAATTCCAGAAACCTGCTGAGCTAAAACAGATTTTTCCTCTTTGTGCAGCTGAGTAAACCCAGGTCGGAGAAGGGGTGGGAGCCAGCGTGGTCTGTCTCGTTCTGCTGTGAGAGCTGCTGTCCCTGGGAGGGCGTGACCCTGCTGAGAAGCTGCACCCACTCCTGCCCAGGCACCCAGGGAAGTCCTCCTGGCGCCGGACTTGCTGTTCTCCCTCATCCTCCACGTCACCCCTGCCCAGCCCTTCCCTTGAGGACTGCAGTGCTGCAAGTCCTGGCTCTGAAGCCAGTCTATTCGTACGACCTTAACTTCACCCAGATTCAGCCTCTTCATCTGTAAAATGGGTTACAATAACATCTCCTACATAGGACTGCTGCAAAGATTAAATGAAAAACAATAAAGCACCTAGCATATGGTTAGCTTCCGATAAAAATTAACTATATTATTATTATGCTTTTTCATTGACTTAATGGTCACAGGCTATTTTCCTTAAATCCGAGAAACAGAAGATGAGCTTCAAAATCATTGATACTGTGCAACACAAGTATTAAAGTATTGGATTTTTTTTGGGGGGGGGACTAACAAATTTTGATATTGTCTCTATTTCTATCATTGAAATATTAATTTACATTAAGAAGTGCTCCCCAATACTTTTGCAACCTATTAAACAACTTCCATATCCTCAAAGCATTACTTAATAAAATCACAGACTATAATTTGGCTCGCTGCATATTTTACTAGGCTACCATTTCTTGAAACATTTTAAAATTAGCACCTTTTAGCTATTTATTTCTAATGAGAAAAGTCAACGTATTCATTGTAGAACATTTAAAAATAAAAAGTGGCGTGGGCAGTCGGCACAGCAATGAAGCCGCCCCTTGGACAGCCTGTATCCCGTATCAGGGGCCTGGGTTGGCGTCGCAGCTTTACTCCCCATTCCAGAAACCTGCCGATGCACATCCTGGGGGGCAGCAGGGGATGGCTCAGGTACCTGGGACCCTGACACCCGCATGCGATACCTCGACTGAGTTCCTGGTTCCCAGCTTTAGCTTGGCTCACCCCTAGCTGTTGCTGGCATCTGGGGACTGAACCAGCAGAGGGGATATCTGTCATTCTTTGCCTTTCAAAAAAATAAAAGATAAAATTTATTTGAATAAACAGTTAAAAGGGGAAATACAAATTACAACTCCCACCATCTAGGTATACTCACTGCTAACTTTTTGATTACTGTCTAGTTTTTTTTTTTTTTTTTTAAAGGGACTTTAAAGGGCCAGTATTGTGGCATAGTGGGTTAAGCTGTCATCAGTGACGCCGACATCCCATTTGGGTGCAGGTTTGAGTCCTGGCTGCTCCACTTCTGATCCAGTTGCCTGGAAAAGCAGTGGATGATGGAACAAGTATACCCATGTAGGAGACTCGGAAGAAGCTCCTGGTTTTGGACCAACCTAATTCTGGCTGTTGCAGCCATTTGAGGAGTAAACCAGCTGATGGATGACACCTCTCCACCTCTCTCTCTCTCTCTTTTTCTCTCTCCCTTTCAAATAAATAAATCTTAAAAAAAAAAAAAAGAACAGAAATTAATTGGGTCATGGTTCTAGATTCTGCTCTCCTGGGCACATCAGCAGAGAGGTGGATAGGTGGATTGGAAGTGGAGCAGCTGAGACTCTAACCAGCAACCATATGGGACATGGCATTGCAGGTGGTGGCTTTACCCGTTACACCACAACACCGGCCCCGAATTTCTATTCTTTATAAATTATCCAGTCCCGAGTATTCTGTGACAGAAGCAGAAGGCAGACTAAGACACTGCCCTTCCTCTTCATCTCTCCAGGTCTGTCACCCAGGGCGGGTCAGGTTCAAAGCTTCATCCGCACACTTTCCATTCCCCCAGGGCTCCCAGATTCCTGAGATTCACTTCACTCAAGTTCATCAGATAAAACCAGGCTGGACTGTGGGAACCCAGGGAACCCACAGCCGCAGCTTCAGCTTGGCTTGGGAGCCCCATGCCTCTCAGGGTTAACTTGACCACAATAAAAAAAAAAAAAAAAAAGGGATTAACGGACCCATTGAAGCTCAAGGAATAAGTAAACAGTTTAATACATTTATGATCTCATGTAAAATAAAAGTGTTATTGAGTTTAGCTTTGGTCAAACCTGTTTGAGCATTGGTGAGGAATTACCCTCTGTCATACTCTACCATCTAGCACGAGATGTGCTCACGGCAATTAGCCTACACCTCAGCATTTAAGTGACAGAACAGGGAGGGGAGAATGTGAGTAAGCTGGATGCGGAATGAACGACTCCAGGCATAGATGAAGACTCAGAACCTCTGCAGGAGAGCGTAGTACATTCTATGTAGTACAAGCAGGGTTGCATCATGCAGGCTGGAGTATAACGTCGCCATTGTCTTCATTTCCAAGTTAAATATAATTAAAATCAGTGGGTGTGAATGCCAAGTTGATAAGGAATATACTGTGGTGGATTCATACTGTGACAACCAAGCCGAGCAGGAGCCAAGCTTCCAAGAATCCCCTTCCCTGCACAGTTCTAGGTTGGAGCTGGCCACATGAGATGTTTGGCGTCATCAGATGTGGAAGGTGGGCATGAAGCTGTAGTCATATACTCCATGCCCCGAAGGTGGCTGCAGGGCAGCAGGTGCCGTGAGAGCTGGTCAATACTGTTGCTGCCCAGCTGGTCCAGCTTAGGTGCTCAGACTCACGGCTCCTCCAGCAGCTTCTCAGAGTCCATGGCCAGGGGCAAGGGCAGCTCCACGGTAAAGGGCTCAGCGTCGCCTGCAGGTCTTTGCAGCACTGAGGTCGGAGTGGCTGGGAGAGATGTGCAGGCTGCAGTTGGTCCTCACGGGTTGTAGTTGTCGCCATGTGTTCTAGTTGTCCTTGCATTGTCTTGGCTGTGTCTCCCACGCCCAGCTCCCTCCTCAGCAGCCTCTTTAGGTGACCTATAGGGACTTCATTCTCAACACTAGACGCTGTGGGGGACAATGACATCCCCACTCCCACCTCTCACAAGTGCAGTGTATCCCTGATTCTGCGTCACTCACAGTAGTTCTGTGTCTTTGATGCAACCCTGTTACAGAATTATGTATTATTACCTCTCAGAGGAGCTACAGCTAAGTTAACTTGGAATTTGTTGGTTGAATATAAGATCAAGTTTTAACTGGATATTGATTGAAGTGGAAGATAAGCAAGGAATACATTTTCCATGGAGAAGCACAAAAATGTATTTTTTCCCTGAAAAACAAATCTTAGGTAACATTGAGCCTTTCAGGTTAGGTGCTCAAGTGTACCCCACCAGTTCCTCCAGTAGGAACCATCTTTACAGATGCTGAGTCATTTATGAATTCGACCGAACGGGTATTGCTTATCTCTCAGACAAGTCTGCCCACACACTAGGTGCCAACTGGACCCAAACACACACCACACATGGCTCAAGAGAAGTGCCTGGGCACCTTCCTTCCTCCCCCAGAGTCTTGGCCCTGGTCTTCTTCCACTTTAATTTTATCTCCTAAACTCCCGGCTCCAGCACCTGACTGTCCCTTGCTCTGAAGTTCCTGCGTCTCCCATTCAACCCATCTGCACCCCTGGACTTCGTCTCGCTCCTTCTGTGGACTCCTACGTGGCTTGGTCCTCCAGGCCTTGGCACCCCTCCTACCCTTGGAAGGCGCTCACAGCCCCAGCTCCTCCCAAGGTGAATTTCAGCCTCTCACTAATTGGATGATGCTTCCCAACGAGGAGGAGGGTGGTTGGCATCCACACCACTACCTTCAGCCAACAAGCCACACACAGAAATACAAAGCAAACATCCATGAAGTTTTGAGGATCTGTCCACCCAACTCAAGGCAACCAGGGGAGTCTTCCTGGATGAGGTGACCTTTGAAAGACTGGTAAAAATTCAGCACACCCTCAGCTATATTTTAAGATCTAGAAGAAGGACTGACACTATGTCTAAAGGTGTTCCCCAAAGTCCGTGTGTTGAAACCTTAGCCCTCAATGCAGCAGTGCTGGGGAAGAGGCCTAAGAACAAGTGATAAGGTCATAAGGGCTGTCATTATCTCAGAAGTGGGTCAGTCATCAGGAGAGTGGGCTTGTTGTCAAAGCGAGACTGGCCTTATCTAGCTTTCCTGCTCTCTCGAGCTCTCTTTCCCTCCCACCCTCTGCCATGGGATGGCGCAGCAATAAGACCCTCACCAGATGCAGCCCTTCAGTCTGGTACCTCCCAGACTCTAGAACTGAGAAAAATACATTTTTTCTTTCTGACAGGCAGAGTTAGACAGCGAGAGAGAGAGAGACAGAGAGAAAGGTCTTCCTTTTCCGTTGGTTCACCCCCGAAATGGCCGCCATGGCCAGAACTATGCCCATCCAAAGCCAGGAGCCAGGTGCTTCCTCCTGGTCTCCCATGCAGGTGCAGGGCTCAAGTACTTGGGCCATCCTCCACTGCCTTCCCGGGCCACAGCAGAGAGCTGGACTGGAAGAGGAGCAACCGGGACTAGAACCCAGGGTGCTGGCACCGCAGGCGGAGGATTAGCCTAGTGAGCTGTGGTGCTCTTCTTTTCTTTATAAATTCCCCAGCCTAAGGTATTCTGTTATAGCAGCAAAAACCAGACTAAGATATTTAGGAAGGTAGAAGGGCAAAATTGTTTTCGGTAGCAAGAGAAGACAGAGAATTGGGGCATGAGGCCTTGTAGAGGTTGAAAATTGGTTAAATGATGCAAATAGTACAGAAAAAAAAAGATTAGGAAACACAAATTTCTATTTTCTGTTTGAAGAGAGCTAGGGGAACTGTGACCAACACAAACAAGGCTCTAGTATGTCAGCCACTTCAAACCGGTCTCCCACTGCATGGGGTGGCTAACATGGGAACTGGGAGTGAGAGGGAAGAAGAGACTTGTAAAATGCAGAGTGCCACTTCCCCAAGGGCGAGAGAGGCTCTCTCTCCTGAGACCAGGGCCATGCTGGGAAGCACGGAGCCTCTCCTGGACTCTGTGAGTGCCCTTGACGGCCCCAGCTTTGGAATGTTGGTGAGGAAGGAGCTTCTGAACTTGAGACGTAATCTAAACAACCTCTCTGATAAGGCACACAGGGAAGAACTCATGAAGATATTTCTGTTATAAATAAATATGGCACCACATCCTTCTGACGGTTGCTGGCCTTGGAACTTGTTTCCTAATCAAAAATACAATTCGAAAGGACACCAACGGAATTGCTGCTCCCTCTTACACGCGGTTCTGACTATCTTTCTACAAGACTAGCAAGGTCTTAGGAGTGTCTGGAGGGCGGCCCCGAACAAACCTTTGAAAGATTTTGAGCCTTATCAACCAGGGGTTATTCTGGTCAACACAATTGGAACACCAAGTTTCCCAGCTCCTCACTATGTAAGCAAGCTCCAATCAGAAAGTTCCTCATTGCTGGCTGTGAAACAGTTCCTCTCCAATCCATCAGATCCATTTAAGTAAACCCAAGGTGAATTTCACGTGCACTGACCATGGACCGGTCCACTCGACTGTGGTCCACCTCAGGATCAGTATCTCCTGACACGATCTGAGCAGAATACTGGAACTTTGGATGGAGCAAAGTACTGGGAAGCCCCAGAAATGGAGGGGCTACAGGAATATGTTTCAGGCAGAACCTGTGCAAAGCCAGGATCCACATGGTTGGGTCCCAGGTGGTGTGGTAGTAAGAGGGACACAGTCAGGAATTTTAAAGACTCAACTTCTCACCACCAGGAAGGTTAAAGACCCCAATTCTTCCTCTGCAGTTCTCGGAGACCATGAAGAGAAGGCAATTTCCACGGCACGTGGTACATCTCTCAGTCCTTTCTTCACCACCCACTTTACCCACACCTGCTGCACTTGTTCCAAAATCGCTCTCTCCACAGTTCCCAGGCCATTCTCTAAACTGAGCCCCACACTTGTGTCTTCTTCTAATTTAATATGGACATTGGTACAATCCTCCTGGTGACTAAAAAAGGAATAAGAACACTTCAGGGAGGAGGCACCATTGTGGCACAGCAGATAAAGCTGTCGCATGCAGTGCCGGCATCCCACATGGGCACTGGTTGGAGTCCTGGCTGCTCTACCTCCCATCCAGCTCCCTGCTAATGTGCCTGGGAAAGCCTTGGAGGATGACCCAAGCACTTGGTCCCTGCACCCATGTGGGAGACCCAGAGGAAGTTTCTGGCTTCTGGTTTTGACCTGACCCAGTCCTGACCATTGCAGCCACCTGTGGAGTGAACCAGTGGATGGAAGATTCTCTCTCTCTCTCTCTCTCCTTCTCTCTCTGTAATTCTTCTTTTCAAATAAATAAAAATAAAATCTTTTTTTTATTTTAATTATTTGAAAGGAAGAGTTACAGAGCAGGGAAGACACAGAGAAAGAGGGATCTTCCATCCTCTGCTTCACTCCCCAAATGACCGCAATGTCAGAACTGAGCTGATCTGAAGCCAGGAGTTTCTTCTGGGTCTCCCACACAGATGCAGGGACCTGAGAACTTGTGTCATCCTCTGATGCTTTCCCAGGCACATTAGCAGGGAGCTGGATTGGAAGTGAGCAGTCAGGACTTGAACCAGTGTCCATATGGATGGCACTGCAGGCCAGGACCTTAACCCACTGCACCACAGTGCAGGCCCCAAAATATTTTTTAGATAAGGCAGGTGTTCTGACTCAGGAGGTTAAGCTGTTACTTCTGATACCAGCATTCCACTGTTTGAGTCCCCACTGCTCCACTTCCTATCCAGCTCCCTGCTAATGCACCTGGAAAAGCCATGGAGGATGGCCCAAGTACTTGGACCCCTGCCACCCATATGGGAGACCTGGATGGAGTTCCTGGCTCCGAACTTTGGCTTGGCCTGACTGTTGTATACATTTGGAGAGTGAACCAACAGAGAAGATATTTTTCTCTCTCTCTCTTTCAGATAAATAAATAAAAAATTAAAAAAAAAAAAAAACCTTTCTATTCAGGAGGGGGGAGACACTGGCATCATTGCAGCATTCATCTGGTTCTCTGGGGAAGGGAGGCGGGCTGCAGAGAGTCCCACTTGCACTCACTCTATTCCACAGAACACCCTCTGTGCCACAGAGAGATAAGGGAGCCTCATTTACTATGAGGCCAGGGAGAGGGAACTCAATTCAGAGGCAGAAATAAATCCAGAACCTCATACCCATAAAGCCCTTCTTTCAACCATTTTCGTTAGTTGATGTATTCTTTCTTTATTGTAAGACGATAAATGCAACACAGTAGACAGCACATACTTTTAAAATTAAGATGAGGCAACAGAAAGCTTGAATTAATAAGCACAACAAATGACAATAAAGTCACAAATTATAAGAACTGGCACGTAGACAATTGTATTTCTTAATTTTAACAGTGTGAAGTAAGTGTGAATAACAGAGATTTAATGTTGGATAATTTGCAGGAGGATCAGATAAAAGAATTCCCCCCCTTATATAAAGGCCATACCCCTAACTAACTCCAGTGTGGGGAAACCTCATATAATTCCCTCCTCATAAACTCCAGGTGCTGTGCCAACTCCTAGGGCCCCGGGAGCATCCCAACATCTGTGAAGCCAGCTTCGAAAGCTTTTCCAGGAAAAGCCAAATGTCAAGTGAAACATTGTTCGAACAGAACCACTCTGGGATGGGATTTTCATTTCCTGACCCAGGTGGAGGCTGGGATGGGGCAGGATCCCCTTGAGGAATGAAGGCTGTTAGGCTCATCCAATCAGCTTGGCAGAAGCATCAAAACCGGTGGAGAAGAGGGCCTGTGACCAGCTTAGTGGTTAAGGTGCCTTTGTCCCGCATCAGAGGGCATGGGTTCGAGTCTCAGCTCTGGCCCCTGATTCCAGCCTCCCGCTGATGCAAATTCGGGAGGCAGCAGGTGATGCTTCAAGTAGCTGGGTCCTCCCCACCCCTGTGGGAGACCTGGACTGGGTTTCCAGTTTCCAGCTTTGCCCCAGCTGGCCTAGCCCTGGCTGATGCAGGTATCTGGGCAGTGAACCAGCAGATGGGAGTTCTCTGTCTCTTTTTCTCTGTCTGTCCACCAATGATCTGTTTCTCTCTCTCTCTCTCTCTCTCTCTCTCTCTCTGTCTCTCCCGCCCTGTATCTCTACCTCTCAAATAAGAGAACACCTGATAGAGAAGAAAGGCTTAGTAAAGAACCGGATGTTGAGAACCTCTCAAATTACACAAAGCCAAAACAAACAAACAAACAAACAAAAATCAGGGTGAGAGAGGAGAGAGTGCCACTGGAACCAAACAGCCTATATCGGCATTTCCACAGTGCTCTGTGGCAGCATCAGCTGTGTCCATAAAAGCCTCCCTTACCTAAAACCCAAATGCACAGTGCCTGGGAATAAACAAGGCGCTTCCCTTCCCCACCTCCGGAACAACTCGGCACAGCAGTGTGCTTACAAGGCCCAGGGCTCTGGCCGGCAAATAAACTGGCAAAGCCCTGTGACTTTTACCTGCAGTCCAACAAGCACTCCATGCTGGGGGGAAAGGAATGGGAAGGGGGATGGCTGTAACAGTGGACACAAACAATGCACATGCACACGTGTGTACACACCCCCACACACATATACAGAGTTAAAGGCATCTGAACTTGCACAGTGTGAATTCTCTCGAATTCTCAAGTCACTCTAAGCCAAGTTCTCCACTAGGGCCAAGAGACTTGGGGTATGTTCAGTGATGGGACACGGTGCTTCTGCAGTCAGAATGCCACACCTGGCAGCGTGGTCTTATACAACACCCTGATTGACAGGCCCCCGCCCATGGCTTCTGCTGCGCCCTTCTCCACCACACACACCCATGAGCCACTCGACAAACCTGGAGTGGCAAGAGGCAACTCAGAGGCTCAGAGCGGCTGCCCAGCCCCCACCCCACCCCACCCCACCCCAGCAGCTTTCCCCAGGGGGAATCATGCTTCCAGACATGCTCAGCTGGGACTGATTGGGACCCAGATCACACTGATGGAACAAGTGGAGAGACATTTGCCTCTCACTTCAGTGAATTCCGACATTAGCTTTCAGCATTCCACATATCCAGTTGTTTACCTTGTGAAGTCCCTTGCCATTAATTTCTTTCCTAGGTTGAGTACAACAGCCCATTACCAGCTTGTATTAATTTAAACTCTTGAATAAAGAAGTCTTTACCATAATCCATCTGAGCCAGACAACTCATGGTGTCACCTAAAGGAAACACCAGCAGCCCCGCTGTTAAGATGCCCACGTCCCACATCAGTGCCTGGAGTGGAGTCCTGGCTCTGTCCTGGACTCTGGCTTCCTGCTGATGCGCACCCCAGGAGGCGGCAGGTGATGGATCAAGTAAGTGGGTTCCTGCCATCCACAAGAGAAGCCTGGAGTGGAGTTCCCAGCTTCTGGCTTTGAGCCGGCCCAGTCCCCGCCATTGTGGGCATTTGGAGAGTGAACCAGCAAAGGGAAGCTCTGCCTTGTGTGTGTCTCTGTGTCCCTCTCAATGAAATAAGTGAACATTTAAAAAGAAAAAGAAGGAAAACATTAGACTGCTTCTAAGTCATTACCAGAAACAATTCATTAGAGTGCTCCAGCCTCCATTTCCACATCTGTAAAATGGACTGGGCATCCTCATGGCTCCCTGGGTTCTGAGAATGATAGACCTGGGGATAAACAAACCAGGAGGCTGATTCCACTAAGCGCTCGATTGTCACCTGTGGTTTCTACTCCTTCAAAGCAGTGGGGATTAGCTGCCATTTAGACACAGGAATGCAGCTCTTTGATTATTTCGGTGTCTGTTTTCGCAGGCATTGAACCTGAACTCCACAGCCGCAGCAGCAGCCATGGAGATCTGACTGGACCTCTCCTCTCATCTGAAAGTAGGCAGGCTCAGCCGATACCAGACACCACAGGGCACCGCCCTGCACCAGGCGCGGCTCCCATTAAGCCCCATCTTGTCGCTTACTGGGTGTGTGGCTTTGGTTAACCACAATGCTCACCAGCTGACAGCCTCTGCTTCTTAGCCAGCCCCTAAGGGATATGATTAGACAAAGTAGCTTAAAATGCTAAAATGTTGCGATCCTAAGGGCCTGGCTGCCACCCAGAGAAACTGCAGGCAAGGTGGCTGGTCCCCCGCTGCTTCACTCCCAGGTGAAACAGAAGTCACCTGGTATCCCCGTGGTGGTGTGGCACGGAGAATGGCAAGTGAAACCAGAGCTTTCTTGGCAGGTAACTGGGCTGCTCTGAGCAGGTGGCAGAAGAAGAGAGCCTTGGCTTTATTTAAAGGGGCAATTAAAGTTCAAGGGAAGAAGGAAGTGTTGTTAGGCTTAATTTTTCA
Source organism: Oryctolagus cuniculus (assembly GCF_051225735.1). Classification (NCBI taxonomy): domain Eukaryota; kingdom Metazoa; phylum Chordata; class Mammalia; order Lagomorpha; family Leporidae; genus Oryctolagus; species Oryctolagus cuniculus. The sequence goes on along the minus strand of NC_142871.1, from coordinate 64,247,272 downwards.
TGTGTTCCCTGACCCCAACCTCCCTGCCACTAATAGCCCAGGATACCGTTTGCTCCCAGCGGAAGCCGAGGGACACCTCGGGAAAGCTATGAATGATTCACAAGCTGGGTCAATAATTAAGTCGCTGGGGGAATGTGTACAATACCTAACCAGCCCTAACTCCTTCAATCTCGGGAGACGTGCTTCCCAGCCTGGCGAGAGCATAACGGTTGGAAACTAAACAGGATTTCTGTGCAGATCGAGATGCTTCAGGAAGTAAAAACGTTTCAATGCGTTACCTGGGAAAGGCAGACAAGTAGACTGCATTTCCCACCTTGGCCTGGGATTATCTGCAAGACAGAAGGAACCCTGTGTGTGGGTAAAGGTCCTCAACCCACAGCCTCTTTGTCCAGGTCCACTCCGCAAGGTGGGGTGCTTTGGAATGGGCTTTCCCCAGACCTGGCTGAAACTCATTTGGGGAGGAAAGTTTGTTTTCAAGTTATTTATTTATTTATTTATTTACTTACTTATTTGAGAGGCAGCAAGACACAAGAGCTCCCATTTGGTTTACTCCTCACATGGCCACAACAGCCAGGGCTGGGTTGGGCCAAAGCCAGGAGCCAGGAACTGAATCGAGGTTTCCCATGTGAATGGCAGCGACCCAACCACTTGAGCCATCACCAGTGCATCCCTGCATCTGCACTAGCGGGAAGCTGGAGTCCGGAGCCAGAGCCAGGATTTGGACCTGGGCTCCAAAGTGAGACACAGGCAAACTAAACTGGTGACTTAATCACTAGACCAAATACCCAACAGGAGAGTTTGTTTCAGAGTGGCCTCTTGTGTGTGATCTGTAGAAGGGGCAGCCATGGTGGTCTACCCTACTTACACGGTCCAGGCCGAAACCCCTGAAAGAGTTAGCAACACGGGACCATGCACGTGTAGCCTGCAGACATTATTCAAAGAAAGCTGGCCAGAGCTGGAAAAGATCTCTCAGGTGGGACTGGACCTGGGCCTGAGCCATAGTTGATGAGTGGGAGAGGGGCAAGACACCCCAGGGAGAGATGGTAGCTCCTGTCACATAATCGTCCCAGCAGTAGACCTATGCTGAGTCCTGCCCCCTGTGTGCCAGACACGGGGCCAGAGGCTGAGGATATGCCGTGGGAAGCCCGACTCCCTGGGGCCTCAGAATGTGACTGCATCTGGAGATAGGAACTTTCAGAAGGCGAGCTAACCCTCTTGAAAGAGGAGGAAATGCAGATACAAAAAGAGGCACCGGGTGCGCCGTGTGCACATGGAACACAGAGCAGGTGTGACTACCTGCAAGTCTAGGAGAAACCTCCGGGAGGCCACACCCCTTCTTCATGCCAGCAGCCGGGGCCTCTGGAGTGATAAGAAAGCATAGTGCTGCTTTCTGAGCTCCCAGTCTTTTCCGTAGCAAACTGCTGTCGCAGCCTGAGAAGACTGGCACGACGGGCCTGCCCTCCTAAGGCGGAGTCTGCTGAGGAGTACAGGGACAGAACAAGTGGCTATTCCCTTCCTGCCCTCCGCAAAGGGCCAAGGCCATACCCCACACCAAAAAATAATTAGCGAGAGAAGAGCATGGGGGAGGCATGACAGATCCTAGCTTCGCGTGACGTGGCAGCCTGCCAGCTGACAACCCCCGAGGGCCAGGGTGAAGGATCCGTGTTCAGGCTTGGGTTCAAGCAGGCATGGCCCACTGTGTAGGGACGAGTGCGACTGGACAAACAGGTGAATTGGGAGGCTACCAGACTGAGGCGGGAAACCCAGTGAGGCCCGTGTCCAGATCCTTCTCCATCTCCCTGTGCAGCCTTGCCTCCTCCCAGGTGCGGGGTGGCCCCCTGGGAAGAGAGGTCCCGGGACCTCCTGTCAGACCAGCAGCTCAGGGAACCTCTTCGCCTCCAGCGCCAGGAATTTCAGGTACTATTTTTAAGCTTTTGGTCTCGCTTTGGAGGAAAGGTGTTTTGCTGTCCAGGACCCACAGTGCAAAAGAGGAATTCTAGATTCTGCGGCTGGTCTTGGTGAGAGAGAGGGAAGCAGGAGACAGAGGGGCAGGCAAGTCCGGGACAGACTCTGCTTCCAAGGATGCTGCTGAGCCCTTCACGCTGCGGTGCTGTTTTCTGAGCTCCAATGGGAGGACGGATGACAAACACACTTGGGGCTGCTGCTGTGGCATGAAGGGTAAAGCCGCCACCTGCAGCCCTGGCATCCCTTATGGGCACGGGTTCGCGTCCTGGCTACTCCACTTCCAATCCAGCTCTCTGCTAATGACCTGAGAAAGCAGCAGAGGATGGCCCAAGTGCTTGGGCCCCTGTACCCATGTTGGAGACCTGGAAGAAGTCTCTGGCTTCTGGCTTCAACAAGGCTCAGTTCCAGTCATGGTGGACATTTGGGGAGTGAACCAGCAGATTGAAGATCTGTCTCTCACTCCCTCCTTCTCTCCATCTTTCTCTTTCTCTGTAACTCTGCCTTTCAAATAAATAGATAATCTTAAAACCAAAACCAAACTTATTTCACTGATATGTTAATGACAACTATGTAACATACTAGGAATGACAAGGATGAGGTATTCTGAGAGCACGCAAAGAATGCAACTGGGGGCAGGGAGCACCCCTGAGCCTGGAAGTCCCGCTGCAGGGGAGGAGAGGAAGCACCCCTGAGCCCCGAAGTCCCGCTGCAGGGGAGGAGAGTGGGAGAAGCAGGCTGGCCTGAAGCTCAGCTGCAAGGTTGGGGAGGAGGGCTGATGAGCAGGGAGCCCCAGACCACAGAGCACCTTGTACCCAATGCACAGACTCAGGCTTGATTTCGAAGTTCTCGAGGGCTTTCTAAGTGAGCAATGGCTCAAGGGAGCAGTACTTCAGCTACATTTTTCTTGCCAGCTTGCGCTCCAGGGGCGCGAGCCTCTAGGCCCCAGGAGAGAGAGTGAAGGGAGGTGGAATGGCAGTGGAGAGACTGCACGTGGGGCATTCTGAAGAAGAAAGTGACAGGTCTTGGTGAGTGGCAGGAAAACTTTTTCCATTATCTGGTCCCTGTAGCAGCCCATGGGGCTGCTGCCTACATGCAGGGAGGCCCTGGGTCAAGTGGTTGCCATGGCAGCCTGCTCTGTGCCTGGGGCACACAGAGCGCTGCCCGTCTTCTCCATCCCCTGGTGGTGCACCACGGAGACCCGTGTGGCACAAGCAGTGTCAGCATACCCACAAGAAGGCCTTTGAGACCCGGGCAGAAAGTCAGAGCTGCCAGGCATCCACAGAGCTCCAGGGTCGGTGTCCCCTGAGGATCCTCTCCCATCTCACTGCCTTTTCTGGGATGCAAGGAAAAGAAGTGATCCTCAAAGGAACCCCAACTGCCCGCACTTGCCCTTGTAGGGATGTGGATGCCTGATGGACAGCAGCAGGCCAGCAGTGGCTTAGATCTGCTGAGAAGGAAACAAAAGCCATGAAACACACTAGAGGCCGGCGCCGCGGCTCACTAGGCTAATCCTCCGCCTAGCGGCGCCGGCACACCGGGTTCTAGTCCCGGTTGGGGCGCCAGATTCTGTCCCGGCTGCCCCCCTTCCAGGCCAGCTCTCTGCTGTGGCCCGGGAGTGCAGTGGAGGATGGCCCAAGTGCTTGGGCCCTGCACCCCATGGGAGACCAGGAGAAGCACCTGGCTCCTGGCTTCGGATCAGTGCGGTGCGCCGGCCGCAGCACACTGGCCACGCCGGCCATTGGAGAGTGAACCAACAGCAAAAGGAAGACCTTTCTCTCCGTCTCTCTCTCTCACTGTCCACTCTGCCTGTCAAAAAAGAAAAAAAAAAAGCAAAAAAGAAGAAACACACTGGAGCTAAGGTTCTCAAACACCTGCTGGTACCCCAGGCCCACAGCGTAGGTGGAACAAGCAGATGAGAACATGGAAAGGAGACCCTGGATGGTCGGGTGCTGGGTGAGGCTTGTCAGCCACAGGCAAGAGCAGGGCTGCCAGGCCCCGGATTAGGAACCCGGGAGGCCGGGAGCCACACTTCACAACCTCAGCCAGCTGCCGAGGCCAGAGCTCTCTTGGTGAAGCTGACAGGACACTCCCAGCCCTTCATCTTGCTGCTTGCCGGCCTCACTTTCCATCATCTGTAGCTGATGGCTCATTTAGAGATCAGATTAGAGGCCCTGCCCTCTGAGAGACCTGCATTGGAAGCATTAGGCTAAAGCTAATAATGTAAGCACATGAGGGAATAAACACAGCACAAGAGAGACCAGCAAAAAAAAAAAAAAAAAAAAAAAAAAATCCGGGAATGACAGTAGACTCTAAATGCATTACCTGGCTATTAGGGGGAGACCATTTTTAAAGTGGGCGTCATTTTAGTACATTACTGACACCTGACTGGTAGCATCCCTTATTGTATTGCTTTTGGAGGCTCTCTGTTTGAACTCTCAATTCAGGATGCTCCAGGCTGCCCTGGGTGGGAAAGCTGAGTGTTACTTTGTAATCAACCAGCTGCACTGGCACCTGCCAGGAACCCGACACAGCTGCACAATCTCAGTTCCCAACTCTTAGATCCGCGAAATTAGAATCTGGGAATCTGTACTCGAAGGAGATCCCTGGGAGCTCTGAATGTACATTATAGTTGAAAAAGCACTGCTTTAGAGCAAATCAGCAACAAGAAAAGCTGAGAAGGATAAGGATTAGCTGGCTAGGAGCTGGCTTACTGGTACGGCAGCCAGCTCAGGGCCCTCTTCTACTCACTGGCAGGAGAACCAGCAACAGCAAAATGGCTGGGGCAGTAACAGAGGAAGAGGGCCAGGTTTGTTTAGTGACTAAAAGGAAAACACAGGCAGCTGCATTCTGTGCAGACAGCTGCACCCCACATTGGAGTATCTGGGTCTTAAGGGCTGGCTCTGCTTCTGATTCTCGCTTCCTGCTGATGCACATCCCAGGGAACAGAAGACAATGACTCAAAGTGCTTGGGACCCTGCCACCCATGTGGGAGACACAGATTGAGTCCTTGGCTCCTGGCTGTGGTCTGGCCCAGCCATGGCTGTTGCAGGCATTTGGAGAGTGAATCAGCAGAGGGAAAATGTCTGTCTGTCCATCTGTCTGTCTGTCTCTCTGTGTGTGTGTGTGTTAAAATTAAGAAACAAAAGGACAACACAGGTGCCCCTCCTGCTAGGTGCTGTCGTACTTTCTCAGCCTTTATCTATACAAGGCCAAGACCCTTATGATTATAAATTCTCCAAAGATGACTCTGCAATGTAAAAGGGAAAAAATTCATCTCTCTGATGAACAAAGGGCTATGGGTAGTTTCTACAAGTTGTGCGTGATGTACATGCCACACAAGTAATTTCCCTTTTGCTTACTTTTCTAAGGCTGCCGCACCAAGATTACCCGAGACAATTTTCTCTGAGTCTGGTTGAGCAGACTGTTCAGGGTACCTGTGACTCCCACCTGCGAGATCAATGAGATGTACCAATGCAAGAAAGGGATTTTGAGCAAAGCAAGTTTTACAAACAGCTGTCGTTGCCTGTGCCTCTGGGTGAGTCTCTTACGTCCTTAGGCAGAGAGAGGAAAGCAAAACAAGCTGGTGTTAACTGCAGTGAGTTACACATTACCCAGCAGAGCACAGCAGCACAGCTTAGCGCAGCTCAGCTGGTAGGGCCAGTACAGTCAAGGAGACTAAAGCGTGGAGAAGCACGGCCCAGATGGCGCACGGCTAGAAAGCGGCAGAACCCTGGCTGGTCGGTGCCACGTCTGTCCCTCTCAGGAGCCCAGAAGATGGTTACACCTGACACTGTCACACTGACATTCCCAAGGCGCTTTCTCCTGTCCAGTGTCTTCCTATCTGCTTCATAATTGATGCTGCCACCTTTTAAGACAGAACTACAAGTGAACGAGGTTGACAAGCGCTATGGCACATGCACAGTTTTACACTGGCAGCGTCATCAATGTTCACATCATCTATCTTACTGCCCCTTGAACTGCAAAAGGCACCACTGATATTCTAAATTGTGGTCTGTTTTCGGTCTTTGCGCTCCTTTGCTTTTCTCCCTGAAAAATCTAACTCTCCGTGTCAATAAAAAAAAAATCTCGAAATGAGACAGTAAAACAAACATCCATTGACTCTCAAACTTTAAAATAAGGAAAACTCTCTCTCCCCTCACCCAGACCCCTCCTCTCAGCTTTTTTTTTTTTTTTTTTTTAAGTGCTTTGGGCTCTCTCCCAGGCTAGAGTATGTATACCCTTAGTTCAGGTGAAACAGAGAAGGTTGAAACTGAAAGATTGCATAGATTTGAACTAATACAACTTTCTCTCAAACAAAAGCATTTAAGGGAGTTCAGCGAAGGTTAGGCACGCAGGGAATGCTGCATTTCCTGCTGTCTTCTGATTAGCTTTTAAGATAATTAATGGAGACGGGAGCACTGCTTGAGCGAGCGGCAAGCACACTGCTGGAGGAAGGAAGGCAGGCAAGGCAGAGCCAGGATCCTGTGCATTAACCCCACTGCTCTCCAGCTTCTTCTGCCTCTGAATTCCCTTCCCGGCTGCAGTGACATCTGGGTGACCCCAGGGTGAGGTGACAGGCAAGCTCCTGGCACTTTGCATACATTACCCTTAACCAGCGATCACACCCCGCTCCTGGGGGAGAAACGTGCTATTCCTGTTTCAGGAGGAGGAAACTGTGGCCCGCACACACTCACATTTCCCTCAGGACATCCCAGTAGGGCAGCTGCTGTTATTATTCCTGTTTTGTCGACAAGGAAACTGAGATCTAAAGAGACTGAGTAACTTTCCTGATAGCACCCAAGAAATATTGAGGCTGCAATTAAATCCAACCTGACTCCAGAGACACAGCTACAACAGGAGGTGACATTTCTCCTGACAGAAGCAAAAACGATCCCAACGAAACGTCACGTGTTCCCAGTAACTACAGGCGGCTTCTTCCTTCTTCCCCCTCCCCCTCCCTCTCCCCCTCCCTTTTCCTCCACCTCCTTCCTTCTTTTTTCTACTCTTCCTCCTCTTTCCTCCTCCGTCCTCCACCTTCCTTCTCCTTCCTCCACCTCCCCCCCTTTCTTCCTTTTCAAAAGCACTCCCAATTCTGCTGGTTCACTGTACAAATGGCCACAGCGCCTGGCTAGGTGTCTGAAGCCAGGAGCCAAGAACTCAATCCAGGTCTTCCTCATGGGTGGCACAAACTCAATTACTTCAGCCGCCACCAGTGTCTCTCAGAGTCTGCATTAGCAAGAAGCAGGGAGCCAGAGCTGGGAACAGAACCCAGGTACTAAGATGTCTTAACCACTAGGCTACACACGTGCCCCTAGTCTTCTTTTGGACCATCTGGCTGGCACAGCAGCCAAGCAGTTGCTACCATTATAAATAGTCACCAATTCCGGTGTCTTTCTCTTTGTGAACTCATTCTGGGTAATGATGATTTTTTTTTTTCATTTTTTATATCCTTCCCAACTTTGGCCACATTGTAAGAGAGTGGATGTGCATTTGCTTTGTTGGAACTGGACTGCCACTGACTCCTCCCGCATTCCATCAAGTATCATCGATCAATCATAGTTCTCTTCCCTAGCGAGGCAAAAAAAAAAAAAAAAAGAGCCTCAGGATCTTTCACAACACAATACTTCCAACAGCTCCTGGAGTCCATCACAGTTGACCCACTGGGTGAAACCTATTTGCACTTCCTTGTTTGGAATTCTTGGCTGGTATTTTCCCTTGGTCTTTGTTATAAGAGCACTCAATACCCAAGTTTCAGTTCCGAGGTTGCAGAGAAAACACAAGTCTTCACAACACTGAAGGAACTGCTGACCATTTTTCTATCCCAGTCCTGCCCTGGTCATCCCACCCTCCCCTCATTATACCAGGAAGCCATCACTTAGGCTGTTTGTGGCCTCTTTTTCAGATTGTAAGCACAAAAATGCAAAGAAGATGGCAAATCTTGGGAAATAGCACCTTTTTGTGAAGTGGGTGAAAGGGATATTGGCAAACTGCTCAAATCAGACACAGGAAGCCCCTTAGCAAATGAGGATGTAGAAAAGCTACACCAGCTAGCATTTGAAGAGAAAAGGGGGGAGGGGGAGGTGACAATAAGTGCTTCCAAAGACATTATTTGAATATCAAAGGGTTGAGCTGAAACCCCTGGGAAAACTGATACAGCCCTGGAATATTTTTGCAAAGCAATGCCCTTGTTTATGGCTGTGCTGTGAAAACCCAGCATACAGGGAAGGAGAGTAGCATACCCCTGGGCAGGTTGGCCAGGCAACAGTTATGCTGAGAACAACAATCCAAACTCCAGTTGTCAATGTTTTTGTTTTACTCTAAGAATCGGGGCAAGATGTGATTACAGTTTCTTCCAGTTCAATAATAGAAGAAATAACATTAGTTCCATACTTCTGAAGAAATAGGAGGTGAAACTAATGATTTAATTTTCAAAACACACTGTCCCTGGTTCAAGAGGACATGCATGGGTAGCTGGCTCGCAGAACCTCTCTCCCTGCATTCGGAGGGGCTCCTGTGCCTCCTTTATTTTTTTGCAGCCTTGTGATCAGGCCGGTCATTTGGGCTGGGTTTGACAGGTGTGGGCACTGAGGCACAGAGGACCCAGCTAGTAAACAAACGATGCGGTGATCTGTCCAGGTCAGCCTGACTCCTGTAAGCAAGCTCATCACGTGATCAGACACCCAGAGCAGCAATAACTCCATCCACAAGTGCCACCTTCCCATCCACTTGAGACGTGGAATTCCCACAAGGGCAGCCCAGGAGGGCGTCCTACTCTCTGTCACATGCAGGTCTGTTCCCCCAACTCTGCCCCAACCCTCCCGGGAGTTTTGGGGCAGAGGGTGTGTGTGGGGGGGGGGGGGGCGGGTAAAGTTCTTCCTTAAGGAATGAATGAGGCCTCTCCTGACCTGGCTCCTCTGCGTCCCTTCCCCAGAACATCACCATCCCTCAACCCTAAGGAATGAACCTGCTCCGTGTCCTGCCCCCATGGCAGCCCTGTCTTCTGCCAGGTTCATGCCAGTTCCCAGCCCTGCAGGGAAGAGCCCAGCATGGGGAAGGGTGGTCAGTGGATGGACTGGCCCTGATAGTCCACTTTCATGCTACTATGCGGCTCAGCATTTGAGATGAAATTTGAAATTCATTCAGGGATTGATTTAAGCAGGGGAAAAAAAAACAAACCTGGGTCTAAACCATTTTACAGATAAGATGTCACAGAACAAGTGGAAGATTTGCTGAGATTATATGGCAAGTCGGGGCCAAGATTTTTGTCCCAGAGAGAAGATCCAGTAGTTTAATGTTTTCTGGGTCATGTCTGTTCCCGGAACCCATCCATACCTAGTGAGAAGCAAAATCCTTTCGTTCCCCACAGGGAGAAATGGGAGAGGTAAGCCAGGGTCTGATGGGTCTTGTATAGAAACAATGTACCCGCCGTTAAAACAACCTCAAGAATGAAAAGGCACCCGCCCCTCTCCTGACCCTCTGCATCTGTGAACCTGTGCCGAGGGATGAGGTCTCCCTGGAGGACTTCCTTCCAAAACTGGATGGCGCAGCAGAGCTGGGTGGGCTCCTGGGCAGTAGGACACAGTGTTGCTAAGTGGTTTACACTGCACACAGAGCCAGACAGAACCGAGGGTGGCTCCCTAGCTTGCCAGCCCAGAGACCATAGGTAGGTGAGCTAAGCCCTCTGGGCCACGGTTCCCGCACCTGGGAAGCAGAGATTACAACAGCCACATAGCCGCCTCGCCTTCGTGGTCAGAGGTTTCACTCGGCTAAGGAGCACGAGGTACCCAGAATGAGATTCAGCACACTTCTATCTCCCCAGGTCTCAGTCTCTCTGCGATGACTGAAGTAGGAGGCTGAGGAGCCCCGCCCACCCCCGTGCACCCTCAGGACAGGCAGGGGCCCCAGCCCCTCCTGTGAACTCTCTGGGATGCGGCCCACGAGGGAGAGGAGACACCAGGCTGTGACCCTGCACTCTGACACCAGCTACTCTAAAAGCAAATGCCTGCGCCCAGGGCCAAGAGTCCTTGTCCGTGCACTTGGCTTTGTCACCACCATCACCTGCACTAGTGGTTCTCATCCGGTGCTCCAAGAACTCCTGAGGGGACCACAAGGGAAAATGATTTTCCTAGGAATACGAAGATGCTCTCTGTTCATTTTTTTTCAGATTTATGTATTTGGGGTCGGTGCTGTGGCATAGTGAGTTAAGTTGTCATCTGCACTACTGGCATCCCACGTGGGCACCGGTTCAAAGTCTGGCTGCTCCACTTCCAATCCAGCTCGCTGCTAACATGCCTGAAAAAGCAGCAGAGGCTGGCCCAGGTACCTCTGCACCCATGTGGGAGGCACAGAGGGAGCTCCTAGCTCCCGGCTTTCGCCTGGCCCCCAGACAAAGCTCTTTGCCCCAGCCATTGTGGCCATTTGGAGAGTGAACTGGCAGATGGAATATCTCCTTCTCTCTCTTTCTGCCTCTGCCTCTTTGTAATTCTGACTTTCAAATAAATAAATAAATCTTAAAAAAAAAAAAAAAGACATTGCTTGGGACAATCACATATCCAAGAGCTGAGTCTGAATCCAAGATTTGCAACCAATTCCAGCTTCCTGCTAATGCACATCCCAGAAGGCAGCAGATGATGGCTCAAGTACTTGGCCCCTGCCACCCATGTGGGAGACTCGGATTGAGTTCCAGGTGCCTGGCTTTGGTCTGGCCCAGTCCTGGCTGTTGCAGACATTTGGGAAGTGAATCAGCAAATGGAAGACTTCCATCTCTCTGCCTTTCAAATAAAAAGAAAATAAATAAAATTTTTTAAAAAGAAAATGTATACCAATGTAGCCACATTTTAAGAAGTAAAAAGAAACAGGTGAAATTAGTTTTAATAACATTTTGTTTAACCCTTTTTATCCAAAATACTAATGTTAACATGTAAGTAGTTAATCATGAAATACTTAACATTATTTTTGCACTAAATTTTGAAATCCCATATGTATTTAGACTTCACATACATCTCAACTTGGGTGTCACATTTTCCCTGGAAAAACTTAATCTGAATATAGACATTATAAAATGTATACTTGAAAAAGTAGATTCACATACCCAAGTTGTTTCAAGCAACTTGGAACATATTTAAAGGTGTTCAGAGAACTGAAAATATTTAAATGTAATTTTTAAAATATAAATTCATTTAAATAAAATGAAAATATTCATTTCCCAGTCGCACTAGTCACATTTCAAGAGCTCAACAGCCACCTGTGCCTGGTAGCCACACTCGGAAGTGTGGATCCAGAGCGTCATCTCCCCAAACCCTGCCCGCTCTTTGTAATCGGCTACGTTTGTAACTTAAGTAAGTGTGTGAAAGCTACATGTGCTCATTATTCAAAGTTTAACTATCACAGGAATATCAAAAATATAATACGGAGCCACGGTGTACCCTAGCGGTTAAGATGCCCATGTCCCACACTGGAGGCCTGGGTTTGTTTCCTAGACCTGGCTCCTGACTCTGGCTTCCTGCTAGTGCAGACCCTAGGAGGCAGCACTGATGGGTCAAGTCACTGGGTTCCTGGTAGCCACGGAGGAGACCTGGACTGAGTGCCCATCTCCCAGCCCGGTCTCTGCAGGCATATGGGGAATGATCCTGAGGTTGGGAGCTCTCTCTGTCTCTCTGTCTCTGTCTCTCACTCTCTCTCTCTGGCTCTCTGGCTCTCAAATAAGTGAATAAAGTGTTTAAACAAATAAATAAATATTTTAAAGAAGAACATACTATGCCCTGTACTCCTACCCATCGCAGATAACCAGTGTCAACATTATGACTCCTGTTCTCGCATTTCTGTTACAGGTACACCTACACAGACTTGGCATTCACTGCTATTAACGATTTCTAAGGAAATGAGACAGCTCTATTCCTTCCTTCCTCACTGAAGCATCCATTTATCACAAACAATCCTAGGAGAGTGACCAGACTGAAAAGGCCCTGCCCTGTGCAGCTCACATTCAAGTGGAGCAAATAAGTAAATAGGCATACAAGGAAACAAACAAGGTGGGCAGATAGGGTTGCAAGTGCTCTGAACAAAGTTAAATAAGGAAATGGGTTGAGGCCAGGACCGTGGCTCATTTGGTTAATCCTCCACCTGTGATGCTGGCATCCCATCTGGGTGCAGCTTCTAGTCTCAGCTGCCCCTCTTCCAATCTGGCTCTCTGCTATGGCCTGGGATAGCAGTAGAAGATAGCCTTGGGCCCCTGTACCCATATGGGAGTCCAAGAAGAAGCACCTGGCTCCTGGCTTCAGATCAGCACAGCTCCAGCCATTGCAGCCATCTGGGGAGTGAACCAACAGAAGGAAGATCTTTCCCTCTGTCTCTCCCTCTCACTGTCTGCAACTCTACCTCTCAAATAAACAAATAGATAGATAGATCGATAAATAGATAAATAAATAAAAGAAATGGGTTGAGGAGTGACACGGGGGATACATGGGGAGGATAGGGAGCCTCTCTAAAATAATGACATTGAGCTATAAGCCAAAGGACAAGCAGCAATGGGCCATGTGGAGATGGACAGAAAGGCTGCTGGGCTCTGGGAAAAGCAGGTGCAAAGGTCCTGAGGCAGGAACTACACATAAGCTTTTGTAGCTTTTATTTTCATTGCATTTGTACTATGAGTCTAATAAGTATACTATGTAAGTAAACTATTTTTCACTTCCAAAGTCAACTAGTCTTTTTAGCACAGTAAAAAAAAATTAACACAAAAGGATATACAATAAAATTTTCCTCTCACCCAGTCCTCCTGTCTACTGCTCCAGATCCAACCATTATTATTTTGTGTATTATGTTCTATGTATCCTATATTGATCTTTTCTACAAATAAGACTGTGTGATATGCGCTACCCCAAACCTTGCTTCTGTTATAAACAAAGTATCACTCTGAATAGGCGGTGCAGGTGCATGTCACACTGAAAAGGTACAAATGGGCACGGCCTCGGCCCCCGTGTACTTGCAGTCCCAAGATGCCCGGGCCAGGTGACCTGTAAACAACAGAATGTGTTGGGCACAGTCTCGGAAGCTGGGAAGTCCAAGATGAAGGCGCCAGCAGCCTTGGGTCCAGTAAGGGCCTGGGCCACAGATGGCGCCGTCTCATGCAGCACCCGCACGTGTGGTCTGGGGGAAGGACAGAAGGGGACGCAAGCTGTGTCCTCCGGTCATGGCCAAGCAGAAGAGCAGCAAGGGCCCAAGCCGGGTCTCCCGCTGACCCTTTCACAAGTCACCAATGCATGCACGAGGACCTCCCCCAAGGCCCCACCTCCAAATACCACCAAAATGGGGATCGCATTTCAACATACAGATCTGGAGGGACACAGACCGTATGTGCACACACAGTGATGACTGTCTCTCCTTCCAGTCCTTTGGCCAGAGACAGAATGATTTCTTTCCAGGACGGTTGGCATGATCTGCACATGTGTGTCCACCTGCCTCAAACACAGATGCTGAACTCCTAGCACACGAGGTGATGGTACAAGGAGGTGAGGCCTTTGGGTGGTGGTGGGGTCATGAAAATGCAACACTCACGTGTGGTATTAGTGCCCTTATAAAAGGGATCTCAGGGTGCTAGTTAGCCCCTTCCACCATGTGAGGACACGGCAAGAAGGTGCCACATATGCCCAAGAAAATTGGTCGTCACCGACACCGACTCTGCCAGCATCTTGACCTTGTACCTCCTATGCCCCAAAACTGTGAGATGTATTTATTTATTCAAAAGCAGAGTGACAGAGAGAGGGAGAGACAGAGAGGGAGAAAGACATCTTCCATCTGCTGGTTCACTCCCTGAATTCCTACAAACAGCCAGGTCTGTACGAGGCCAAAGCCACAAGCCAGGAGCTCCTTCCTAGTTTCCCACATGGGTGGCAGGGGCTCAAGTACTTAGGCCATCTTCTGCTGCCTTCCCAGGCTCATCAGCAGAAAGTTGGATTGGACACAGAGTAGCCAGGACTCAAATCAGTGCTCCGACATGAGACGCTTATGTCTCAAGCTGTGGCTTAACTCATTGCACTACAATGCTTATCCTTTTTTCTAAGTTGTATGTCTTTTCCTTATTGGGTTGCCAAATTTCTTAAAATATGTTCAGTAAATTACAGGGCCAGCACTGTGACATAGCAGGTAAAGCTGCAACCGGCAATGCAGGCATCCGGGCATCCTATATGGGCACCGGTTCGAGTCACAGCTGCTCCACTTCTGATTTGGCTCTCTGCCAGTGGCCTGTGGAAAACACCAGAAGGTGGCTCAAATGTTTGGGCTCCTGCCACCCATGTGGGACACCTGGAAGAAGCTCCTGGCTCCTGGCTTCAGCCTGGCCTAGCCCTGGCCCTTGTGGCCATTTAGGGGGTGAACAGCACATGGAAGATCAATCTCTCTCTCCTATATAACTCTGACTTTCAAATAAATATTATAGATATATGTATTCAGTAAATTATCTCTGTCTGATAAACATATGTAAAATATTTCCCTAGGTTTGTATTTGTATTTTTTATTTCTTTATGGTAATTATTCACTATGCAGAAATCTAAAATTGCTATGGAGCTCAACTTACTGGTGTTCTATACATTCTGTCTTAGAAGGTCTAGAACTAGTGTGGGATTATTTAATTTTAAAATTCTTCCCTGTTTATTTCTAGTACTTTTATGATTCCACTTTAAGTTTCTGCTCCATCTGGAATCCATTTTGGTATAAGGAATGAGGTGGCAGCGATGCATGTTTTAATGGGATGGTTGGTTAGTCATTTATTTAATCCAACACTGGGACTGGAAAATATGGTATTTTCCCCTCAGATCTGAAGCTCTGACAAGCTCTGCCACGGTTCCAGAACAGCAGCAACCACTGGGCCCAGACTTTGAGCTCCAGCCAGGGGCGTAGCAGCAAGCATGCCTCCAGACGGGCACCACCCCTGCCACCCAGCGCACGCGTGCCGTCGGGGTCCATGGGCAGCAGTAGTCTGTCCTCCCAAGGGGCGGCTGCACCCAAGCTACCTCTCATCAGGACTCCAAGCACCAAAGGTGCTCCAGCTCCTGTTTGGCAGCCACAGATAAAACTCTGGCTTGAAGCATCATTTCCCAGACCATGGCCTCGTGCCCTAGCGGGCGACCTCTGACCCTGGGGTCTCCCCTCCGCGCCCCCCTTTCTCATCCATCATCACCAGTAGTGCAGGCTACTCCAGCACCACCTCCGAGTCTCCTGCTAGGGGCTTCTTCCTCAATTCCCAGAGAATCCTTGCTGAGATTCTCTTGGGTGACTTCAGTTCCTAGAGGTCTCCTTGAATTTGTTTTGCTCTGAGAGCCTCAGATCAAGACCCTACAATGAAGCTTCTCCTTTTTAAAACTGTCACTGCTTTCAAGAGCCTTTACAACAATTTCTCACCAGGGGCAGCTGCTGTGGTACAGCAGTTAAAATACCATGTGGGATGCCCACATCCCTTATCAGAACGCTTGCGCTTCAGGCCTGCGGCTGCCTCTGAGGCCAGCTTCCTACTGATGCACACCCTGGGAGGCAGCAGATGATGTTCAAGTATTTGGGTCCCTGCCACCCTCCTGTGGGAGACTTGGATGGAGTTCCTAGCTCCTGGCTTTGGCCTGGCCCAGCTCCGGCTGACATGGACATGGGGGAAGTGACCAGAAGATGGAAAATCAATCTCAATCTCTCTCTCTCTCTCTCTCTCTCTCATGCTCTGCCTTTCAAATAAATAAATACATAAAAACTTAAAAAAAAATCCCTACCCTCCCGGATCTTTCTGGAACTGGCTTGTTTTAAATTCTCTACTCAGAGTCTGGTCTCTGCAGAGGGAACAGCTGTGGGTTTGTCTCACCTGCTCTCCCCTCTTCTTGCAGAGATGCTTTCCTAAGAACGTTCCTCTGCTGACTTGTCCTTCAGCTTGAGGTGTAAGTGGGAGGCCAGAAGGGCAGTGTGGGAGATGATGGTGGTGGGCTGGGCAGGGGGCTCAGGGATGAGGGATACAGGTCGGCCTGTGCAATCGGAGCCAGGGATACTCAGATCTCTGCTGAGATCTTCCATGTCTGTCTTGCCTACGACTCTAGAAAGTGAAGCATTTTTCAAGGCACTTTGGAAGAGCCACCTTGCAGAATAGCACAAGCCCTTGGACATGCCACACCTGCAGGTGGGCTTTGAAAGCTGGCTCCCGGCCAGTGAGAACCCAGTGGAGCAAGCAGGGGTGGGGAGAAGAGAGGGCTGACTGGGCTGTATGAATGGGATAGCTACCCCTGCCAGGATGCCAGTGTGGCAAGGGTGCGGCAGAGGGCTTGCTAAGAAATGCACCAGCACTGAACACTAAGTACAAGATCAAGCTCAGCTCTAGGCTCTAGTGATTGTGGTGGACTGAGCAGGCCCCTCGGGTGTCCCACTGCCCAGTGAGTGAACAGTGATACACTTTTCAATGCACTAAGTTCCTTTCCAAGATGCTGTACCCTTGAGGCAACTTTTCACTTGCTGGGAGGGTATGGGTAGTTAGGGATGGGGTTTATGTGGTTTAACTTGCTATAATTAATCTACGCCCTTCTCCCACCCCCACCCCCAGCTAAAAGTAGCTGCAGTAGTCACATCACGAGCAACTTTAGGTGTTTTCATTTGGTGCATTTTGCATGCACAAATGTGCAGAGAATTCTCATCTGGGTTAGTTTCCCGTATTCACACCACATGGTCAACCTGATTTCACGTCTCAGTCTATCGCTGATCCCTCTCTCCAGATTCTGCCATCTCCAGCTTTGACTTTCTTATCCGAGTATTGAAGCTGGGTATTTTAGATACCCAATCCCTTGGTACCTCTTTATTTATTCATTTGGGTGCAGGGAGCTCTGATATACTCTCCACTATTTTCACAGCCCCTCTAATACCAACATCCCCACCAGACTACTACTTTTTTTTTTTTAACAATTGATGAACCTACATTGACACATCATTATTAAATCATCACCAAAGTCCACAGTTTATGTTAGAGTTCACTCCTGGTATTGTGCATTCTGTGGGCCTGGGCAAATGTACGATGCCATGTATCCACGTGTATTATAGTATGTCACAGAGTAATTTCACTGTGCTCACATTCCTCCATTCTCTGCCTGTTCACCAGTCCATCCCTCTCACCTAACCCTGGAAACCACTGATCTCCATATGGTCTGCACAGTTTTGCCTTTTCCAATAAGTCATCTTATTGGAATCACCCAATATGTAACCTTTTCAGGTTGACTTCTTCCGCTAGTAAAAATGGACATAAGCGTCCCCCGCTTTGTAATTTCATGGCTTGACAGTTTGTTTCTTTCTAGCACTGAATAGCACTGCATCATCTGGATGCAGCACCTACTGAAGAACACCTTGGTTGCTATTGGGGCCAGCGCTGTGGCGCAGTGGGTTAACACCCTGGCCTGAAGTGCCGGCATCCAATATGGGCGCCGGTTCTAATCCTGGCTGCTCCTCTTCTAGTCCAGCTCTCTGCTATGGCCTGGGAAAGCAGTAGAAGATGGCCCAGGTCCTTGGGCCCCTGCACCCACGTGGGGGGCCCGGAGGAAGCTCCTGGCTCTTGGCTTCAGATCGACACAGCTCCGGCCAAAATTGTAGCCAATTGGGGAGTGAACCATTAGAAGGAAGATTCTCTCTCTCTCTGCCTCTCCTCTCTCTCTGTGTAACTCTGACTTTCAAATAAATAAATAAACCTTTTAAAAAAAAAAAAGACTTAACAACCTCCATGATTCATGATATGTTACAGCCTTTAAAAAAAAAAAAAAAGCTGCTATTAACGTCTATGGACAGGTTTTCTGTAGACAGAATTTTTCAATTCCTTTTGGGTAAATACCAAGACGCACGATTGCTGGACTGTATGGCAAGAGAATGTTTACTTTTGGAAGAAGCTGTCAAACTGCCTTCCAAAGAGGCTGTACCATTCTGCGTTCCCACCAGCAATGACGAGAGTTCCTGCTCTCTCACACGCCTGTCAGCACGTGGTGTCGCCAGTGCTCTGGGCGGCGGCCATTCTGTTAGGGATGTAGCGGTATCTCCTGGCTTTACCGTGCAGTTCCCCGGTGGTATGTACTGCTGAACTTTTCATATGCACATTGGCTATTGGCTATCTGGAACTCTTTGTGGAGATGTCTGTTAAGGTCGTGGGCACATTTTCAACTGAGCTATGTGTTTTCTCATTGTTGAGTTTGAAAAGTTCTTGGGATATCTTGGATAATAGTCCTTTACCAAATATATGTTTTACAAATATTTTATCTCCGCCCGTGGCTTACCTTTTCATTCCCTTCCTGGAGCCTTTCTCCAGGAAGAAGTTTTCATTTGATGAACTCCACTTCTCAGTGCTTTCCTCCCCAGTGTCCCGTTAGCGCCTGAGTCTGAGTTCCAAGCCTCCCTTCAACAGCCTGTTCCGGAACCACGACTGCCACGGTGAGCACACAACCATGACTTCATCCGTGTCATCAACCTGACACGCCAATGACACTGATGACGCTTTTTTTTTTTTTTTTTAATGGGTTTGAGTGGCTTTGGGAACGTTTAGGTAAAACTTTATGGAATCCTTCCCTAGAACACCAGCCTCTGGCTTCTGCCTCTTCTGGAACAAAAAAACAGAAATGGAACTGGTGTCTTAGGTTCCTGTGCTGAACCCAGGAAATCACCCGTGATGAGGACCTGATGCACTGACGAGGGTTCAGCTCCAGATCGTCCCAGCCCAAGGATGCTGGGAGGAATTCAACCCCCGTGAGAAGTTGGTACTCAAACCCAGCACATCCTGCCGAGTTCCTACTGCCATTTCTGCCCTGTGTTTCTGGGCCACACCCATTCCAAGCAACAATCTAACCATTAACAGACTCCAAAACTAAAGCTCAGAGCCGCCAAGGTTTTCAGTGCCCAACTCAACATGACCATCCCGGGCTGCTGGTCCTGTGCTGCCCAAATAAAATCACAGGCACCTTTTCCTGGATGAGCAGGTGGTAAAGAATGAGGCCCCCTCCCCTGTTTTGTGGGTCTGTCTCCCTCAGGAAAGCTGAGCTGATTAAGAAACAAAAGTTCCCAGCTCATAAAATCTATCTTGGATCTGTGCTTTGAAGCTGAGGTTAAGGGAACCTTTTGAACAAACTGCAAAACAAAGGAGAAGGGGCAATTTCAAGAGGACTTTGGCCCAGGTTCCTTCTTATCATTTCATGACATGGCTGTCCCATCAGATATGTAACAGCTGGTCAGTCTGATCATGGTGCCATTAGTCCCACTTCCAATCCTGATTAGCCACGCTGGTCTCGGCTCTTACCAAGACTAATTGCAGGCTTTTATCAATTAGAATTAAGTGTCAACCCAAATGTAGTACATGAAAAGTCTTATTAACATTATCATAATAACAACTTCTGCTCTCTCCACACTAAAGCATATAACACATTTGCCTACAATGTGTGATGAAAACCCTTCTCTCCCCAACGTTAAAAGAAAGGCAAAATCTGCTGATACTGAATGTGACTGGAACATTCTGTCAAAGAGGCTTTTTGCAAATGCTTGCTCTAATACATGCAAAATCAAATTTATCTCTGTTGCATTCACTTTAACTGCTTCAGGTCTGCACGGCTGACAAAGATGGGGAATTAAACTCCCTGAAAAAACCGGAACTTTGGGAACATCCACTGGATTCCTGCACTCTCTGCTCAGTCAAGTGCCCTTTATGAATCAGCGGTGAGACTGGACAGAACTGATTCTTCCCTGGGAGTTTCAGGAGATAGTCTATTTTTAACCAGAAGCTTAAAAAGTGTGATGAGATCAATGCTTTAAATTAAGTCAGCCTGCAAACTCAAGAAAAAGTTCTTATCAAAGGAACCAGTAAAAGTGCAGAGAGGAACAGACTGGGGAAATCCTGGCTGGAATTCTTGATAGGCAATGGTGGCCTCTTATTCCTCTTTGCCATGAAAGTCTGGTGCCTATGTGATGGCTTAAGAAAAGAAAAGAAATGACAGACACAGCTTCCACGTGACCAGCCAGAGACTAAGAGAAATCCCCAGTTGCTTGCACTGAGGCTAACCTTAGCATTTATATTCTGAACCAGATCTAGAAATGATATCGCCAAGGCAAATTCCGGGGTTTTTGTCTGACAGAAGAACGAATTAGGAACATCTTCAATTTATGTTTTAGATAAGGAGAAAGAGCGTCAAGAAAAAAATTAAACTACTGATATTTCCAGTACTGCAGCGGTTTCCAACCAAGATTTTTGAAGGCAATGAAGTTTCCTGTGGCTGTGCACATGTGTGTTCTTGTGCATGGATGCATCTAGGTATAATCTTTGGTGAAAATGCTGGATTCCACCATGTAGAAATGTCACAACTGATATTCAGGAAAGGGAAAGCTGTGAGAGACTGCTCGTTCTGACAGTGAGAGACAACCAGCAACCGCCACAAAGCTGCAGCTGTAAAAATGCTCTCCACCCTTCTCTTCACAACACAAAGGCTGTGCTCCGGTGAAGAAGATGAATGCAAGAGTTAGTGTGCAAAGGGGGGAAATAAAGGTGAGAGAGGACCCACCATCTCACAGCAGAGAATCATAAAGTGTGCCGCGTTCAAGCAAGCAAATCCTACCCTCAACAAGAGTCGGAAGGTCTGGCCCTGGAAGCATGGGATGGAGGAACCTATGGGCTGACGCAGGAGCAAATGACCACTCCTAGGAATACCTTCCCGCCTCTATTGTGAGTCCTAAGACCCTGAAAAGAACACATCCTCAAGTCCCACTTGCCAGGTGCTGAGCCAGGCACTCCACTAATGTGATTCCCATCAACCCTTTCAGCAACTTTACCAAGTGAGAATGGGCATGGCCTTATTTTACTGTTAACGAAACTGCAGCTCAGAGTCCAAAGTCATTACCTAGTAAATGACAGTCATGATTTAAGTCCAGGTCTATTCCCATCACTCAGTTCTGCCTCATCAGAACTGCAATTCTTTTGTCTCATCAGTTACACAAAAAGTAACAAACTCCAAGTTAATTTCATGCATCTTGCCAGCCATCTTACCTTTTTGTCCAGGGAGTGAGCCCTAAGCACTACTAGGTGCCAAGCACTACGCTGAGGGACAGGAACAATGCAGTGAACAAAGAAGGGAAAGGGGGACAGAGTGACAGGTGTGGATTTTATGTCAGTCTCCTGCAACTGCCAAGACAGAGACTTGGTGCTTAAAACCACAGACAGGTATTCTCTCCCGTCTGTAGAGACCAGAAGTCGAAAAGCAAACTGTTGGTAGGGTGAGACCCTCCAGAGCGCCAGGAGGGGACCCTCCCTTGCCTCTGTGGCTATCAGCCTTCCCCGTAGCTTCACCTTGTAGGTGACACCTCCCCAGTCTGTCCCCAGCTTCCACAGCCTCCTCTTCTGTCTGTCTCCGTCTGTCATTCTCTTAGAGGATGCTTGTCCTTTGAGAGCCTACTCAGATATTACAGGACGCCGTCATCTCCACATCCTTCACATATTCACATCTCCAAGGACCCCTTCCCCAAGTAAGGAACCATCTACGAAAGGTGCTGGGGATCAGGACACTGATTTATCATTTTTGGTTGCTAGTGCTGTTGTTGTTGCATCTAGGTATAATCTTTGGTGAAAATGTTGGATCCCACCATGTAGAAATGTGACAATTGATATGCCAGGTGATCGGGAAAGCCCTTCCTACCAAAAGCACATTTGGGCAGAGACCTACAAAAAAAAAAAATGTAGGGGATGTGTGAAGGGGAGGAGCAAGTTCAAGGGCCCTGAGGTGGGAGCAGCCTCAGCACGTGGGAGTGACAGCGGGCAAGCTGCGTGGGTGCAGCAGCAGCAACAATCAAGAGAAGACAGCAGGCCGGTGCTATAGCACAGCGGGTTAAAGCCCTGGCCTGAAGTGCCAGCATCCCATATGGGCGCCGGTTCTAGTCCTGGCTGCTCCTCTTCCAGTCCTGCTCTCTGCTATGGCCTGGGAAAGCAGTAGAAGATGGCCCAGGTCCTTGGGCTCCTGTACCCGCACGGGAAACCTGGAAGAAGCTCCTGGCTCCGGGCTTCGGATTGGCACAGCTCTGGCCGTTAAGTCCATCTGGGGAGGGAACCAGCGGATGGAAGATCTCTCTCTCTGTGTCTCTACCTCTCTCTGTAACTCTTTCAAATAAATAAAATAAATCTTAAAAAAAAAAAAAAGAAGACAGCAACTGTGATGAGCTGTCTTGTTGCCGTGTATTTCGAGGTAACAGCTGTCTCTGAAGGGCGCGAGCTGTTTCCATTGTGTGGCCCAAAAGAGGCCACGAATCTTACACTTGGTGGTATGAGCACCTCTCCCACCACCATCAGCACCACCAAGAACACACACCACCAAGTTCAAAATGTTTCAAGAATTCTGGCAGAAGTGTCAAGTCTATTAACCATGTCACTACTCTTTTATAAATGGACACTTCTGAAAGAACTCCCCTGACCCACAGCCCCATCGCAGACAGATAACCTCCTGTATTTCCCTAGACACTCTGTGCACAGGGGCCCCACACTCATGATGTGCCACAACGGCGGGTCACCAACGTGTCTCCCAGCCTCACGCCACACTGCTTGAGTGTGTATAGGGTCTAATATAACATAGGCAAGCAACTGATGCCCTTTAAATGGGTGAATGAATGAATGAATGAATGATAAAGACTTCATTTCATCCATGCTTGGGATGCTACCCAATCACACTACAAAGAAAGTTTTGTCCCTGAAGGGTTTATTTAACCTAGAAGTAATAGTCACTAAGAACATTTATCCTGAAACTTGGAAGAAAGAGGGAGACAGAACCTTGCTTCCTATCATCCCCTTCAGGAGATGGGGGACCCAGGTTCTAGTTCTATCTTTGCCACTAGAGGCGTGACCTTAGGCCAGTCACTTCACCTCTCTAGGTTCCGGGTCCCTACAAGTAGAAAGAGGAAGGTGGCCCTGATGGAACAGAAAGTCCTTTCTCATTCTACGTGTTCCAGACCTCCCTTGAAGGTCTAGAAGGGAACCTGGCAGGGTGATCACTCACTTCCGTGTGACCTGGCTCCGGGGGCCAACCAGCCTGCTCAGCCCACAGTCCTGGGCAACCCCACCTCTTCCTGGGCATCGCTGCGAGCCGGAGGAGCGTCTTCAATGTCGCTGCCACTGCCTAGGAATCTCACTGCTTTCTGCTAAGCCCTCCGACCCTTCTGTTCCTCCAGCTTTTCCATGGACATACTGCCTACAGCATAAGAGTGCACACTCCTCATTCCCAGGACGCCTGACGCAGAGATGGGGAGAGATCAGGACTACACCAAGTGTGGATTCCTGGGGGCGCTGAGGGACAGATGTGTGGTCTCGGGTGGCCGGGAGACCTGCGCCTCTGCTGGCCATGAGGCAGGCAGAGAAAAAGCTTTCGCAGCCCAGGGTGGCCTGTGACTAATCGGAATCACCTGGACTTTTTTAAGAACTAATACCATTCACAAGGGACATTCTGGGCATCAGATAAGGTATCACTTAGGGGCAGCAGGCTATTTGACGATTCTGTTTACCCCACGGGGCTTGCCATGACCGCTGGGATCACCCAGGAGGGTGGCTACATCCAAGATGGCCATGGTCATGTCAACCTGAATCCCGACACTGACTCTTCCAAGAAAGCCTGGAAGCAGGCAGGGCCAGGCAGGGGCTGCTGGCCAGAAACCAGAAATGCATTTAATTCAAAATTTTTTTCAATTTGTTTTAGAAATTTACATTTAGATCTGTGTTGAATATTTAAAATTCATATGAATTTTGTATTCTACTCTACAAAGTATCTGCTCATTTTTTTAAAATGCATCCACCCCCCCCCCAAAAAAAAAAAAAAAACTTTGAGGGAAACCATTGCTCCCTGTTTATCCTGGTAGAAGGTAAAGGTACTGGGTCACACGGTGCCAGAGAAGAGCGGCACCGACCGCTCCCTTGATAAAAGCAATGCCCGGGCAGTGTGTGCCGGCAGGGAAAGCAGGCAGAACCAATAGCCTGTATTCATCCAGTGTGTCCTTGTCCCCACCGCGGCCCCGATGTCACTCTTCATTGCTCTGATAAACTGAAACTGGGTGGGTCTTTGGGAAAACTACTAAACATCACAGAGTTAAAGGGAAATAACCACGAAGAACAGGAAGTACAGTCCGGCCGGTTTGGCAGGAGCTGGGCTGGCCTGACCTGTCCGGAGCCGACTGCCTCCCACGCCTAGGTCTGGTCCCTTTGCAGTGGCGGTCCACCGTCAGCCTAGCCATTTGCGGGGTTCCAGAAGGAAGGCAGCCGTGAGCACGTGCAGCTCAGTCGTAGCGGGCCCCAGCTGACTGAGCAGCCTCCTGGCTTCCGTTCCTTGGCTTCTCTCCTCCTTTCCCTGCTCCTGAACACCCTGGAGTTCTCCCACTCCTACCACCTGGCCCTGGACAAGGTGCACCTGAGCGTCATTACGCACACCATCAGCAGAGGTACCTACACGTGTGTGGGGCACCAGCTCCACTGTGTGCTCACCACCACCTCCCAGCCCACCATGTGACTCGCGGGAGGTGCTGAGCCCACTCGGAGCCCCACCGGGTCCCCCAGGCCCTGCTGAGAAATCATCTTGATGTCTCTGCACCCTCACTTGGGAGGATGGCACAGCAGGCAGCATGTCTGGGTCTTGCAGCTAGTGGGCGGTGCCTGCCTAGCCTCTGTGCACGTCTGGGCCGGGACTCCCGTATGCTCCACATAGTTCCTTGGAGTGAGGACACAGCTGATAACAGGGCAAGAAGTGTAGGGTCTTAGTCCACCCGAACGAGGATGAACCGGGTCCGAAGAAAGGTAAGTGCGCTGCTCCCCCGTTCCCCAGCCTCCCGATCCCGGAGACAGTCAGACGCAGCGGGGAGTCAAGTCAAGCAAGCAAGAACTCGGTTTATTGTGCACATAACAAAGCCTTTTAAAGCACAAGTCCTTAGGATTACTGGGGCAGGGCATAAGGACCAACCAATTACTTAAAAGGTCATTTTACAGGGTGACTTTTTACAGGACCAGCCATATGTCTGTACACTCATCATCAGTTGTCACCTCCCCTGATGCTGCACAGCCAATCAGCTTTGGTGGTAAACGATTTTTTTGGGTACCGCCCACCTTGATTCCTTTGGGCGCCATCTTTGAATTGCCTCCTGTGCCTAATTTCCCCACAAAGAAGATTTTGCCAGGAGAGCCACTGGAGAACTGAGGCCCCAATGCCAACAGGATCACCTGGACTGAGCTGGGTGGAGCCCAGTGGCTCTGTCTAGTGTTTGCTCAGAGATCAGTGAGGCAAGGAGGGCTTCCTGCAGGAGGCAGCAGGGCTGGGCTGCTGTGCCTGCATTGCCTTTCACCAGTGTGAATGGAGGCCTCAGCTTGAGTAGGAAACAGGAGCAGGGGTGCCAGTCCCAGGCAGATGGTGAGTACCCCCTATGCTGCCAGAGGCCAGTGCACTGCTTTGCCAGACCAGGGTGGAGGGAGGGGCAGTTGGGAGGGAATTGGCCAGGATAAACCTAGAAGAAAAAAATTTGCTTTGCCTTTGGCAAAATTGCAGCAGAATGACTTGAAGGCCCCCTTCCAGAACCTGGTCTCCTGGTTGTGCCCCAGCCCTCACTTCAAAGCCTATGTCCAGAATGTGTTTCCAGCCTCTTTCAGAGCGAGGTATGCATGATTGACAGCTTCACCCAGAACCCGTCTGCTTGGAGCAGGGATCCACGCCCCAGACTGCAGGATTAAAAGCAAATCTGGAAATCCTAGCTTCAGAAGGCGGCCCTCCCTGTGGGGCACCGGGCCACTATCTGCACACTGTACTCACAGATGAGGCTGCCTGCAGAGGCGCACCTGCTGACTTGCACATGCGTGCCCTTCAGGGTGGGGTGGCCCATTCTCCCAGGACTGGGGAGCCTTGTAGACGCACACAGCCCCTGGCAAAGGTGTGCCCCTCCTCTTGCTGGGAGTAGCCCTGGCTTGGGGGAGGGGAGTGGGCAGCTGGATCTCGGTCCCACATCTGGGCTCAGGGGTGTTCCTGGGACCTCGGAAAGCCCACCACTGGGGCAAGTGTTGTTAGGCATCCCCGAACCAGTGTCTCAGATTAACCTTGAGTTTTTCCTCTTGTTACAAAACCCTCTTTATGGGAGACGTTTAGTCTCTTTTTGCCGAAGCAGGTTTTTTTTTAGTACTGGCTTCAAAGCAAGCTTACTTCTATTCTTTCCACTTTTCACAATGTTGGCAGAAAATGCTTTTCTTGCTCACCTCTTATTGGAAGTCTTTTATCTTCTCACTGGTCCCCATTTTGTCTTTTCTTCCTAGAACTTATCTGAATACCCCTCAGAGGCTCTCAGACTGGAGTAGTCACCTAAAGTCTCCTTGGGAACCAAGATGCCTTAGGGATAGGGCCCAGCTGTTGGGGCCCAAAGAAGCCTTAGGCCTTTCCCTGGGCAAGGGTCTTGGGGACAGCTGGCTTGGAGAGACTGGGCTTCTGGGGAAAACCTGAAGGCCCTGGAACATCCCTCTGGACAGTTCTCCCCACTTTTCCCACACTCCCAGGTATCAGGACAAGGTCTTCAGTCCTGCTTGGCCTAAGACTCTGTCAAATGCTGTTTTAAACTAGAAATGAAGAACGCCACCATACAGCTCACCAAACCTCAATGCTAAGCAGCAAACAGAGGATATGAGACAGAAATGTCTTTGACATGAACAGGTTTGTTCAGGGCCGGAGAAAATTCTGGATGCCCAGCTGTCCTGAGCTATCTAATGCTTTGCAAAGCATAACCAGGCAGAAAGGTGAAAGGTTCCTTGGCATCTTTAGAATGTAAACTTCATGCAATTCATGATGAATGTGATTACAGTGCCCTTTGAGTTATTTCTGGAATGTTACATTTTACATAATACCTCCAGTAAGCTTGACTTCTCGATTAGACGTCAGAAAGAGAAAAACAGAAGTCCATTAAGGTGTTAAGACTAGACATCGGAAATCCAAAATCAGAAAAGATTGTACAAGGTGGCTCTCAAAATTTCATGAAAAATGTGCAGTATCTTTGAATTCCATTTTTCCAGGAACTCTTTGAAACATCCGCATATATTAAATTGGGAGGGACAATATTACTTCCCACTAAAGCATTACATAATCCTCTCTTTCCTAATACATATGATATTCCCTCTGATAATTGCATTAATATTTTTTATTTAAACAAGTTATTACTAAAACATACAACATACTCTTGCTAAAACATTTAGACAGTAGCAAAATGAATGAGCGAAACTCCTGGACAAATCTCAGCAGAAAAAAACTGAAGTGCCAAGAGATGCAACATTTCCTACCCTCTTTTCATAAAATTTGGGACAATTGGCTGGTGCCAAGGCTCACTTGGTTAATCCTCTGCCTGCGGCGCCAGCACCCTGGGTTCTAGTCCCAGTTGGGGTGCCAGATTCTGTCCCAGTTGCTCCTCTTTCAGTCCAGCTCTCTACTGTGGCCTGGGAAGGCAGTGGAGGATGGCCCAAGTGCTCCAGCCCTGCACCCACATGGGAGACCAGAAGGAAGCACCTAGTTCCTGGCTTCGGATCAGTGCAGCGCTGGCCGTGGCTGCCATTTGGGGGTTGGACCAATGGAAGAAAGACCTTTCTCTCTGTCTCTCTCTCTCACTGTCTAACTTTGCCTGTCAGAAAAAAATTTTGGGACAATTACAATAAAGATATGAGGGTGCTTCAAAAAATTCATAGAAAAATGGAATCAATAAATTTATTTTGGGGGCCGGCGCTATGGCACAGTGGGTTAACACCCTGGCCTGAAGCACCAGCATCCCATATGGGCGCCGGTTCTAGTCCTGGCTGCTCCTCTTCCAGTCCAGCTCTCTGCTATGGCCTGGGAAAGCAGTAGAAGATGGCCCAAGTCAAGTCCTTGGACCGCTGCACCTGCATGGGAGACTCAGAAGAAACTCCTCACTCCTGGCTTTGGATTGGCATAGCTCTGGCCATTGTGGCCAACTGGGGAGTGAACCAGCAGATGGAAGACCTCTCTCTTTCTCTCTGCTTCTCCTCTCTGTATGTAACTTTTTCAAATAAATAATAAATAAATCTTTAAAATAAATAAATAAATTTTGGTGCAAAAAAAATTGAAATCCACATGTAGTTGTTTCATAATACTTGTTTTCCATGAACTTTTTGGAGACCTCCCTCATACATACTTGTTAGGAACACTTGCAATAAAACTCCATAAAAAGGAAAGCAAGAGAATGAGCAGCATGGATTTGAGGATAATGCAGATGTGGGAGGTGGCAGGGGACTGAGAAGGGAGCAAAGGAACCATACAGTTAAATGTAAATTTTGATAAAGATTTTAGCTTTTGGGGTCTGCATTGTGGCACAGCAGGTTAAGGTTAAGCTAATACCTGCAAGGCCAACAATCTGTATGAGTGCCAGTTCAAGTCCTGGCCGCTCCAGTTCCAATTTAGCTCCCTACTAATGCACCTGGGAAAGCAGCAGAAGATGGCCCAAGTGTTTGGGTCCCTGCACCCACATGGGAAACCTGAATGAAGCTCTTGGCTCCTGGCTTTGGCCTGGCCAGCCAGGGCCTTTGTGACGATTTAAGAAGTGAACAAGAGGATGGAAGATGGACCCTCCAACCCCCTGCCCACTCCCTGTAACTCTGCCTTTCAAATAAATAAGTAAATCTTTTTTGAAAATTCAAAAGTAAAAAAAAAAAACTTAAAAGATTTTAGTTTTTGTTTTGAATGGTGGCTTCACAGATACTTATTAAAAATGACCAAATGGGCATGGGCACTTGGCACAAGGTTAAGACACCACTTGGGATGCCTACATCCCATATGCATGGATTGTCTAGTTTACATCCCAGCTCCTCAGCTTCTGATCCGGATTCCTGCTAATGTGCACTCTGGGAGGCAGCAGGGGATGGCTCCCTGCCACTCATAAAGGAGCCTGGATTGAATCCCAGGCTCCTGGCCTAGCCCAGCCCTTGTTGTTAGGGGTATTTGGTGAGTGAATCAGTAGATGGAAGATTTCTCTCTCTCTCTTTCTGTGTGTGTTGTGTGTGTGTGTCCCTCTGCTGTTTAAATAGAATGAAAATACTAAATTCTTTAAAATGACTAAATAACCAAGGCAACACAGAAAAGTGAAAAAAATTGACAAAGTCTAGCCATATATATGTGTATATATAATTATTCCAAAATAATATACTGTAAGTGTCCACTGTCAACAGTTTATTGTGTATAGACCCAAATGTTTTCATCTTATATCTTAAAGTATATTCTATTCCCCATTTAAAAGCAATAAACAGCACGTGTCTACACACACACACAGCCAGAAGTCAAGTCACTGGTGTTGACAGGCATTGTAGGGATGGGCTCCTGGGTACTTAACGATATGTACAGTACAACTGAGTCTTTGCAAAGAGTGAGTTTCTTTTTTTCCTTTTAGCAATCACATATGGAAGAGTGTACTTGAGTTTTTTTTTTTTTTAACATAAAACCATACAAATTACATTTGTATAAACAAATCCACGTTGAGTCATAACACAGCAAAGGGCAAAGTAAAAACAAAGAAAACTAATTGGCAGCCAAACCCAGCTGGACACAGTGGTGTCTTGTACGCTTAGGAAGTCGTTTACAAAATAATCATCTTAGATCAGCAGGAGACTGATCCTCAGGGTCAGCCTGCAAGATGGGTCTCTTTTAGCCTTCCCTGTTTTCTCTGAAGTTCTCCTTCAGTATGGCCACGCACTGTTTTGGTGCTTGCCTCCCCCTCAAGATGCCTTGCCATCTGTTCACCACTGCAGTCTGTGCATCCCTGGTTTCCATAGTTATAAGCTGCACAAGCATATTTGCCATGGCCACTACAGCTTCGAACACCACCATAGGCACTGCTGTAATCTCCATACCCTATGGTCTAACAGTTACGAAGCCCTTGGTTCCCGTTTTGGCCCTAACCTCAGCCATGAGCCCTTGTGTCACCTCCTCCGCCAGCTGTAGCCCTCTTCCTCCTTTTGGTGGTTGCTCTTGCTGCGTATGTGCCCCTCTGGGTTGTGCAACTTTGATTTCACATTTCCTAGAATCGATGTGATGGTCTCTGCTTTCTAATAATTTCTTTATATATGTGATCAAACAACATCCTTGTCTTCCCTTCATTTTTGTATCCATGAGAAGTTCAATATTTTCAACCTTCCCTTAGTCTAAGAGTTCAGGTTGGATAGAAATGGTTTTAGCACTTGTCTGTCCAGCAACTCTGAGGGGAGAGAGCCCTGAACAAACTGTCATCCATTTCCCCACCTTCTAGAAAACAATAGATTTCTCAGGGTCCAGAATCTAGCAAAAGGGAGATTGACATCTCTCTTTTGGTAAGGGAACTGGGTATAAACACCTTTGTAGGTCTAGCCCCTAAATGGATATATATAAATTCCCTACACAAAATCTCTTCCTACAACAAAGGCCCTGCTTGGTTTCTGTCAAACAGGGCCTGTAGCTCTCAGTCTCCAAGCAAACTACACCGTTAGCTCCACCAAAGACAGCTCACCCAGCCGACTCCCTGCATAGCCCACTTCCTCAATCTTCCCCTAGGGAAGTCACACATCTCCAACCAGAGCTTCACATGCCTGTGGGGAAACTGTGCAGAATGTGAAGACGAAAGAGCAAAGTTTTACACCAGCAGTTACAGATAAGGCAGCATCATCCTCACCTAACACAAGCCATCGCAGTTCTGCACCGTCCCCACTGCATGGCTGACCCCGGCTGGGCTGCCACCATCTCTTCAGTGAACTATTAGATTTGATTAAGGCAACATTTAAATTATAAGGAGCAGTGTGCCGGTACCTGTTCAATTGTTGGTTCTATGGAGAAAAGCACCTTTAACGCATGTGGGTGTTTATGGTGTTGAGGCTCTCACCAGAGCTGATTTTAAGCTACCAACACATCAGCAGACACATAACCAGAAACTGAGATCACAGCCAGATCTTGTGAGCCTGGTGGAGCTGAATCTCTCACACCACTAACCGTAGGGCTTCCATTGTAATTATTATTTTCACTAAGTGGCTCTGTAATTGGCCAATATCTTAGAGCCATGTGTCAATGTCTTCATTTCTAAAAAAAAAAAAAAAAAAAAAAAGATGCACTTCTCCAGATGATTGTGAGATCAAAATGCCAGGCACATAAATTTACCCGATAATGCAACCCTGCTTCCCTCACACACTCCCCGCCCCGGTCTCCTTCTCACATTGCACCTTCATTCCTCTTGCTCACTGTGAAGACAACCCCACCAGGAACCCCAGCCTTCAGTGGGGGGAGTGGGGGCCTCAGGGCCTAGGAGATGGAGACGTGTTCTGGGCAATGGCAAGCTGAATGCTAAGAGGACATTCTTCATAGAAACATGCTGGCTGAATTCTACATAACATCGAGGTCTCCCTGTTGAATGGAGCTACCTCTGAAGGGTCCTGTCTGAGTTTGGCATTCCCCATCACCATCCCCTTAGGGATCCTTGCAGAAATACAAAGGCACTTCAACAAGTTCATGGAAAATGTGGGAAATGGAACTAGAAGACACATTTCTTCAGGCATACATACACACACACACGCACACACATACAACTTGAAATCCATGCATACAAGGGATCTTCAAAAAGTCTGTGGAAAATGCATACTGTGAAGAAGCTATATGTGAACTTCCAAAACTCACTCCACCTCCTCATCATCTAACCCAGAAGTGTGTGTGATCTGTGAAAACACAAAGGTTTCCAGGTCACTTGACAGCTTTTTCAGTAACATTGACCAACACTGACCAAAGCTCAGAGTTCTCACAAAGACCCCCAGTCCCCAGTTCTGCGGCTACTCGGAGCCTCACCTCTGACCTCTCTTCACCTACTGCAATGCCTGTAGCTCCGCTAAGGTCAGGGCCCTCCCCCTCCTCCCCACCAGCTGCGCATCAAACACCTCCTCATTTGTTAAGGCTCAGCTCAAGGACCTCCTCTGCGCCCGGAAGCTCAGTACATTGCTGGCTCCCGCTCTCTGGCCAGCACTGGGTTGAGCGTGTGCCTTTGTCCTAGCTCTGCCAAGCAAGGTTGGCACCAAGAGCTGTCCCAAACCAGCAAGTGTACCTGATCCAAGCTCCCCTCTAGAGTCCCTCCCAGCATGTGAGACACCCCCTCTGCTTCAGGGGAGTTTCTGCGTCCTGGTGAGAGACATGTCGGTCAGGGTGATCTCTCGGACCAAACCAAACCATGGGTACAGACAGGCCTGGAGCCTGTGGGGCAGCAGCGGGTGTTCACTGAGTCCTCTCTGGCACCATGGGGGGACCAAGTGGCAGGCAGGCAGAGGCAGGGTGGTTGTGGCCAGTGAAGAGGACTCAGTTCCCATGGGGCTTCTGGGTGGGGCTGAGTGCTAACCACCACCACCCCCCCCCCCCCAACTTCCTCAAGCGCTCTCCCTTTGCGGTGACTAAAAGGCAGATGAGCTCAGTGCCAGTGACAGAAGAGTAAGAACATCCATCCCTGTCCCAGGACATTGGAGTGGTCTTTTTGACCATAGGCTCTGGAAGGCCAGGGGCTGTGTCTTCACAGCTGTAGGTCCAGGGCCAGGCGCAAGCAGGGACTCCCAGAGGGCGACCATGGCAGCAGCTGTCATTCAGCGGGCAGCATCTGCGAACTGCGCCATGTGAGCTCTCTGCACACTCAATCTTTTCCTCTCACAGCAAGTGTATGAAACCAGGGCTTTTATTATCTCCACTGCAAACGTGAGGATACTGGGGCGCAGAGAGGTGTAAAACTTTGCCCGAAGTGGAAGACCTGGAGCAGGGATCTGGCCCTCAGCGACCTGCCTCCCCGGGCCACTGAGCTTCTGTATTCTGTGGTCTAGCCACTCCGAAATCCCTCTGGGGGACCCCTTCCTGCCAAGGTCACCTGAAGCTGTAGGTTCTCACAGAGCTTCAGGCGAAATGTGAAACTTCTGCTGGAGGCAGGACAAGTCAAGGGGACTACGACGCCACAGAGAAGCAAAACTCACAAGTGTTTCAAAACCCCAAACCAAACCCACAAGGCACAGGCTCTGGTGTGCCAGGTTAAACACGTGACAGCGCTGCTTCTCACTTGTGGGCCCCGTCAATGGCTTTAATTGTCACTCCCTACACATGGGCACACAGACACACACACACACATACATATACACACATACCTACACACACAGACATCGTATGAAGAAGTGTGGGCTGAGGAGAGCTTCGTAAGATCTCAGGCCTGACCTGCCACCTTGGAAGGTGGAACAAAGCAGGGCTCTGGTAGTGAAGAGCATGAAAACCTTTAGGGCCGGCGCTGTGGTGTAGCAGGTAAAGCCTCCATTTGCAGTACTGACACCCCATAAGAATGCTAGTTCAAGACCCGGTCACTCCACTTCTAGTCCAGCATACCTGCTATCGCCTGGGACAACAGTAGAAGGTGGCCCAAGTGCTTGGGCCCCTACATCTGCATGGGAGACCTGGGAGAAGCTTCTGGCTTCAGATCAGCCCAGCTCTGTCTGTTGTGGCCATTTGGAGGAGTGAACTAGCAGGTGGAAGACCTCTCTCTCTCTGTCTCCCACCCCCCACTCTGTAACTCCAACTTTCAAATAAATAAATTGAAGGAAGGAAGGAAGACAAGCCTTTGGGGCTGGTGTTGTGGCGTAACAGATAAACCATTACCTGTGATGCCAGCAAACTATATGGACACCAAGCCAGGCCAATCCGAAGCCAGAAGCTAGGAGCTTCTTCTGGGTCTCCCACATGGGTGCAGGGGCCCAAACTGGGCCATCTTCCACTGCTTTCACAGGCACAATAGCAGGGAGCTGAATAGGAAGTGGAGTGGCCAGGACACAAACTGACACCCATACAGGATGCCGGCACTGCTAGCGGGAGCTTAGCCCACTGCGCCATAGCGCCAGCCCCCAGAAATAAAATTTTTATTATTATGAAGGGACCCCAGATAGATGTATCAGGAAGCCACTCAGTGGAAGGAACATACACAAAGGACTCTGGAAGGAAGCCAGCTGTCCTGACATCCTCCTTTGGGTAGAGAAAAACAGGACCAAACCCAGCCTCTTAAAAGGGTTTTCTTAGAGTCGCTGGGAGTCAGTTCTCGGGCTGGAGGTTGATTAAATGTCTTTGGGTGTACCCTACCATCTTTCCATAATCCCCATCTGTTTTATTCAGTTCTCTCACTGACTGGTTATAGTGCTAATTCAAGTAATATTTACCTCCCTTTAGTCAATATTTGACAGCTTTAGTCAATGTTATACTACTAGACTGCTTAAACATTTATTAAGCGGTTAAAATGGAATCTTTACCTCATTTGGTATTTATCTTTGAGCAGACGAGACACACAGCACAGTCACGGCGGAGTTCGGAACTTAACTTTAGTCTACGTGGACAAAAGGCATTCCACACACCTGGAAGGGTGCAGAGCAATCAACAAGAACCAGCCTGTATGGAGTCTTGTTTTATTAATGATTCCAACTCCAAACGATATTGGATAAACTAGGTCAGCTTTCATTAAAATGAAAAGTTAACATTTAATTCCTCTTGAAACATACACTGAGTATGTCAAGAGACTCACACCAATCTAGTACTTTGCACAACTACGCATTTACTGTTTCTTTTCCACGAGGCACAAGTCTGAAAACCTTGTCTTCTTGCTCCCATAACCACAGTTGAGTCAGCTTCCATGTGTCCCAAGCAAACTCAGGGAAGGCGGGAAGGGAAAGGTCAGAGTTACTTCCTTGACAGCAGCAAGTGCTTCAAACCCAGGAGCAAGGGAGGAGGGAGTAGCCAGGGGAACAGCCTGGGGATAAGTCACCCAACTTATTGTGGCTGCGAGGTTGAACAAGACAGACCGGATTCCTGCAGCCTTGCAGAGAGCCACGAAATAGGCAAATAAACAAGAAAAACTGCAGATACTGGTCATTCCAAGACATTTTAAGAAAATTTTAAATAAGAAAATGTCACCAAAGAGGTGACAGCTAAGTGTAAAAGGATAAAAGAATCTACTCATGGAAAACGCTAAAAGAGCACTCCCTGCAGTGGATACAGTTACTGCAAAGGCCCGGAGGCAGCACAGGACCTGGAAACATCTGGAAACGTAAAAAACGCCCACCACAACCCCGCCTCGCCACCACTACCGAATGTATACATTGATCGTGTGCTATTTTATACTAAGAAAAAAAGTCTATATTCTTTCACACTTGTGGGTATCAATCTTAAGGAAATACTGAATTTAGAAAAAATGTTCTCAGTACCCTGATATTCACACCTGCAATGGACTGATAGTGAGAAAACATAAACAACCCAATGTCCAACAGGCAGAGAGTTTTTGTAACTTGAAGCACAGCTGTTTGAAGGGGCTTATGCTGCCAATATGGTTATCAAGACTTTTGAGATAGTGCTAAATGAAAACATAAAGCTGCTGGGCTTGGTTATACAGATATAAAATAGAGGGGGTCCCAAGATGGCAACATAGCAACAGGACAATCTGAGTCATGTGGGGCAAAACAGATAGTTAAAAAGGAGAGAAGATACACACCCAGAGCCGTGGGAAATTCGTGAAGGGAAGCCCAGAAGAACAACAGAGACTGGGCAGGTCCACGATGAAACAGCAAATAAGAAAGGGAAGTGGCGGAGGCGTGGCAGAAGTCTGGGCTGGGGAGGCTGGCACCAGCCCCCAACAGACCAGGTGAGATGGGAAATCACAGGACCACAGAGCTGCAAACAGCAGCGGGAAGGAGAGCTTGGAGAACTGCTTTTGAAGTTCCATGCAGGAAAAAAGAGAAGGCATAGAGGAACAGAGAGGCCCGGCACAGCACTGCCCATCTCCCTCCTCTGCCCTCCCCACCCAGACCTGCAGCTGGCTAGGAGAAGACATCTTGTTTGTTTACATCTTCTGCTCCTTGGCCTCCCATGCACACGCCCATCAGTTGCAGGGTCACCTCAACAACCCCCCCACCAGGAACAAGGCCCACAACATTTCAGAGAATTTCTTCCCCACCACGCAAGCTGCACAACAAGTAGAAGTCCTGAATATTGAAAACTTAAGCCCATTCCATGCACCACTGAGAAGTGAGCTGGGCCCCAGCAGACAGGGCTCTGTGCACCCCAGCTCGTACCCACCACCACCGCGAATGAGAACTGAGCTGGGCTCCAGGAGGCGGGGCTCCATGCTTCCACTTGCAACACACAGACCCATAACCAAGAAGGAAATTGAATCAGTAATAAAGACCCTCCCAACAAAGAAAAGCCCAGGAGCAGGTGGCTTCACCACTGAATTCTACCAGACATTTAAAGAAGAACTAACTCCAATTCTTCTCAAGTTATTCAAAACAATTGAAGGGGGGGGAGGGATCCTCCCAAATTCTTTCTATGAAGCCAGCATCACCTTAATTCCTAAATCTGGAAAAGATGCAACAGAGAAAGAGAACTACAGACAAATTTCCTTGATGAACATAGAAGCAAAAATCCTTAACAAAACTCTGGCCAATTGAATCCAGCAACACATCAGAAAGATCATTCACTTGGACCAAGTAGGATTTATGTGGGGAGCAGGGCCTGTCTCCCACAACATGGCGAAATAAGTACTGAGACTACCGAGACTAGACTAGACCACTGAGACTATTAAGACTAACCCTATGCATCTGATCTTCCATCATATGGCACTGAGTAAACAAATCTTACACAGCTGCTTCGTTAATTAGCTGATTCCTGGCCCAACCCCTTAAAAGGGAGAGAGGGACAACATGCGCAGCCACGCCCCCCTGAGAGAGTCGGTCAGAGAGCTCACCAGTGCCGCTCCTCCGCGGAAGCGGGGGAGCGGCAGCAAATCCAGGAAGGACCGGAGAAAGAAAACAGCGTCTGGTCCGGTGTCGTTCCTCCACGAGTGGGGGAACGGCAATTTATCCCTGGTATGCAGGGATGGATCAACATTCGCAAATCAATCAATGTGATACATCACATTAACCAACTGAAGAACAAAAACAATACCATTATCTCAATAAATGCAGAGAAAGCATTCGATAAAATATGACACCTTTCATGAGGAAAACTCTAAACAAATGCGTTTAGAAGGAACATTCCTCAATACAATCAAGGCAATTTATGACAAACCCACAGCCAGCACCCTATTGAATGGGCAAAAGTTGGAAGCATTCCCACTGAGATCTGGGATGCCCACTTTAATCAATGCTATTTAATATAGTTCTGGAAGTTTTATCCAAAGCCATTAGGCAAGAAAAAGAAATCAAAGGGATCAAATTGAGAGAGAGGAAGTCAAACTATCCCTATTTGCAGATGACATGATTCTATATATAAGGGATCCAAAAGTCTCCACCAATATACTATTTGAACTCATAGAAGAGTTTGGTAAAGTAGCAGTATACAAAATCAATAGACAAAAATCAACAGCCTTTATATACACAGACAGTGCCATGGCTGGAAAGAACTTCTAAGATCAATCCCATTCACAACAGCTACAAAAACAATCAAATACCTTGGAATAAACTTAACCAAGGATGTCAAAGATCTCTATGATGAGATTTATAAAATATTAAAGAAATAGAAGATACAAAAAAAATGGAAAAAACTTCCATGTTCATATATTAGAGGAATCAATATCATCAAAATGTCCATTCCTCTGAGAGCAATTTACAGATTCAATGCAATACCAATCAAAATACCAAAGACATTCTTCTCAGATCTAGAAAAAATGATGCTGAAATTCATATGGAAACATAGGAGACCTCCAATAGCTAAAGCAATCTTATATCACAAAAACAAAGCTGAAAGCCTCACAACACCACATTTCAAGACATACTACAAGGCAGTTATAATCAAAACAGGCCGGTACTAGTACAAAAACAGATGGACGGACTGATGGAACAAAACAGAAATGCCAGAAATCAATCCAAGAATTTACAACCACTTATATTTGACCAAGGAGCTAAAACCAATCCCTGGAGCAAGGACAGTCTCTTCAACAAATGGTGCTGGGAAAACTGGATTTCCACATACAGAAGTGTGAAGCAGGACCCCTGCCTTGCATATTACACAAAAAGCCATTAAAAATGGATTAAAGACCTAAATCTACAATATGATACCATCAAATTATTAGAAAGCACTGGGGAAAACCTGCAAGACATTGGCATAGGCAAAGAGTTCCTGGAAAAGACCCCAGAGGCACAGGTAATAAAAGCCAAAATTAACAAATGGGATTACATCAAATTGAGAAATGTCTGCACTGCAAAATAAACAGGAAAGTGAAGAGGCAACCAATAGAATGAAAGGGAGAGAAATTATTTGCAAACTATATACTGATAAAGGATTAATAACCAGAATATACAAAGATATCAAGAAATTCAACAACAAAACAAACAAACAAGTTAAAAAAATGGGCAAAGGACTTGAACATTTTTCAAAAGAGGAAACCCAATTGGCCAACAGACACATGAAAAAATGCTCAGGATCACTAGTTGATTGGGAAATGCAAAACAAAACCACAATGAGGTTCCACCTCAGCCCAGTTAGAATAGTTTTCACACAGAAATCAACGAACAACAAATGCTGGCCGGGGAAGTGGGGGAAACGGTACCCTAATCCACTGTTGGTGGGAATGTAAACTGGTAAAACCACTATGGAAGACAGTTTGGAGATATAGACCTACCTTATGACCCAGCCATCCCACTCCTGGGAATTTACTCAAGGGAAGTGAAATCAGCAAAGAAAAGTTATCTGCACTCCCATGTTTATTGCAGCTCAATTCACAATAGCTAAGACATGAAATCAACCTAAATGCCCATCAACTGAAGACTGGGTAAAGAAACTATATGGGGGCTGGTGCACATATGTGCCTCAGCAGCTAAAGCCGCTTCCTGCAGTGCCGGTGTCCCATATGGGTGCCGGGTTCAAGTCCCAGCTGCTCCACTTATGCTTGGGCTCCTGCACTCACGTGGGAAGACCTGGAGGAAGCTCCCAGCTCCTGGCTTCAGACAGGCGCAGCTCCAGCCACTGCAGCCAACTGAGGAGTAAACCAGTGGATAAAGACCTCTCTCTCTTTCTCTGCCTCTCCTTCTTTCTCTGTGTAACTCTTTCAAATAAATCTTAAAAAAGAAGAAGAAGAGGAAATTATGGGATATGTACTCTATGGAATATTACACAGTAGTAAAAAAAAAAGAAATCCGGTCATTTGCAACAAAATGGATGAATCTGCAAAACATCATACTTAGTTAAATAAGCCAGTCCCAAAGGGACAAATGCCATATGTTCTCCCTGATCTGTAGTAACTAACAGAGCACCTAAAAGGAAACCTATAGAAGTGAAACTGATACTTTGAGAAGCAATGATTTGAACAGCCCTTGTCTTGACTGTTGAGGAAGTTTTTTTTTCTTTTTTTCTTCTTAATACCATTGGTTGAGCTCTTTACTTAACATAGAATTAATCATATGTGTATAAAGTCAATTGAAAATAGATCCCAGTAAAAAATAAGAGTGGGAATAAGAGAGGGAAGAGGAAGCTTGTAACTGTAAAGCTGAATAGTTCTGCAAACATTCCTATGGACTTACTTCTAAGGGTACAGCTAAAAACTTGCCATGGGACTCCAAATCTCATTAAGCTGAATGGTAATAATGCCATCTTATGTGTTAAAGTGATCATATTTATTAAGTGTTAAATTGATCATACATATAGGATTAAGTGTTAAAGGGATCATATAAATAAGATTTTAAAAAAAGGAAAGAATATTCCAACATGAGCAGTCCACACAGCATACTCATAGAATGACAATTGCTCTAAATAGCACTCAGACCTCAGAATCAGCCCTTAAGGCATTCTGGACTGGCTGAAAAGCCCATGAGAGCATTTCAGGCATGGAAAGCCAAGACACTGTTGAAAAAAAATGTTATACATGAAGGATTTCTTTGAATGAGATCCCTGTGGAAAGAAGGCGTCATCAAAGAAGGTTTCTCTAAAGAGAGGAGGGAACTTCCACTTTGCTTATAGCCTTGTCTAAATACTGATGGAAACTGTGGACTCAGAAGGCTTCCAAGGGGCCGCTGCTGCGGGTAAAGGAGCCACCTGCAGTGTCAGCATCCCCTATGGGCACCCTGCTGCTCCACTTCCAATCCAGCTCTCTGCTATGGCTTGGGAAAGCAGTAGAAGATGGCCCAAGTCCTTGGGCCCCTGCACCCAGGTGGGAGACCCAGAAGAAGTTCCTGGCTCCTGGCTTCGGATTGGCACAGCTCCAGCCATTGCAGCCATCTGGGGGAGTGAACCAGCGGATGGAAACTTCTTTCTCTCTCTCTTTCCTTCTGCTCTCTGCAACTCTGCCTTTCAAATAAATAAATCTTAAAAAAAAAAAAAAAAAGGATTCCATAGCCTTGGCAGCTCATGTCAAGAGCCTCAGGTGATCACTGACGTCATACATAAGAGCGTTAATTGTTAAAATAACAACTGGATGGCCGGCTCCGCGGCTCACTAGGCTAATCCTCCGCCTGCAGCGCCAGCACACCGGGTTCTAGTCCTGGTAGGGGCACCAGATTCTGTCCCGGTCACTCCTCTTCCTGTCCAGCTCTCTGCTGTGACCCAGGAGTGCAGTGGAGGATGGCCCAAGTCCTTGGGCCCTGCACCCACATAGGAGACCAGGAGAAGCACCTGGCTCCTGGCTTCAGATCAGTGCAGTGCACCAGCTACAGCAGCCACTTGGGGAGTGAACCAATGGAAAAGGAAGCCCTTTCTCTCTGTCTCTCTCTCTCTCTTGCTGTCTACTCTGCCTGTAAAAAAATAAAATAAAATAAAATAAAATAACAACTGGAGTCTCTGTGTACTTACTCCCCATGCAGGATCTCTCTCCTCAATGAGTTGTACTATGAAAATTAACTGTAAAATTTGTTCTCAGTTTTTTTTTTTTACAGTTTTTTATATTGTGTGTGTGTGTGTGTGTGCGCAAATGGTTGAAATCGTTACTTCTTTATACACAGAAATCTTTGTACACAGATATCTGGTCTTCTGTGTATAAAGTTAAATGAAAGTGAAACAAAGAAATAAAACAGAAAAAATATAAAATATAGAAATGTTAAAGAGATTGTGTTGATACAGAATTTTTTTAAAAATCTTTTCTCTATTTTCCAAGTTGCCTTTAAAGAACATGAATTCCTTTTATAGTTAAAAAAAATCTGAAGCTAGGCCGGCGCCGCGGCTCACTAGGCTAATCCTCCGCCTTGCGGCGCCGGCACACCGGGTTCTAGTCCCGGTCGGGGCGCCAGATTCTGTCCCGGTTGCCCCTCTTCCAGGCCAGCTCTCTGCTGTGGCCAGGGAGTGCAGTGGAGGATGGCCCAGGTGCTTGGGCCCTGCACCCCATGGGAGACCAGGAGAAGCACCTGGCTCCTGGCTCCTGCCATCGGATCAGCGCGGTGCGCCGGCCGCAGCGCGCCGGCCGCGGCGGCCATTGGAGGGTGAACCAACGGCAAAGGAAGACCTTTCTCTCTGTCTCTCTCTCTCACTGTCCACTCTGCCTGTCAAAAAAAAAAAAAAAAAAAAATCTGAAGCTTTAAATAAAAGTTCTTCCTCTCCCCCTCTGCTTTGGCTTTCCTTTCCTCCACCTTACCCCTCAGTCAGGGCCACTGAGACAGATGGTACTATGCGGATAGAAATCTATGCACCAGTGAATACGTAAATACCAAGGAACCACATTCTATGTAAATGAAAGTGGCTGTGAAAGCTGGTTAACAACACCTATCCTATTTGCCCAGAGACAAAGCAGTTCTCACTGGTATGACACAGGAAACAAACAAACAAACAAAAAAAACCAAAAACAAAACAAAAAAAAAAAAACAAAAAAACAAAAAAAGGAAGGCAGAGGGGGAGGGCAAGGACAGATTCTGATGTCTTAGTGGACATGAACCCGATAAACAGAGGCACCAGAGAGGCACCGTAGAGAGTGAGCCATTAGCTGCAGCTCTGGGGCTAGAATTCAGAACCACAAGAAAACTGGCATCTGGATGGTGTCACAGGTTGGTTTCCCTGGAAGACAGATTGTGAGGGGAAGACTTGCAAGCAGGTGATTTGTTGGTGCTGTGGGGTGGATGATGCCCCCCATAGGAGATGGCTAGAAGTACCAAGACCTGTACCAGCAACGTGGCTATATTTGGGAGCAGGATCTTTGCAGATGCAGTTAAGACACATGCTTAACTCAACTAGGGTGGCTGCTGTGGGTGGGCTGCCCTGAAGACACCAAGACTGGTATCCTTATAAGAAGACACACATGGGGCCTGTGCTGTGGTGCAGTGGGTTAACGCCCTAGCCTGAAGCCGGGTTGAGACCCGACTGCTCCTCTTCCAATCCAGCTCTCCGCTATGGCCTGGGAAAGCAGTAGAAGATGGTCCAAGTCCTTGGGCCCCTTCACCCATGTGGGAAACCCAGAAGAAGCTCCTGGCTTCGGATCAGCCCAGCTCTGGCCATTGCGGCCAACTGGGGAGTGAACCATCGGATGGAAGACCTCTCTCTCTTTCTCTCTCTGCC
Organism: Oryctolagus cuniculus; assembly: GCF_051225735.1. Classification (NCBI taxonomy): domain Eukaryota; kingdom Metazoa; phylum Chordata; class Mammalia; order Lagomorpha; family Leporidae; genus Oryctolagus; species Oryctolagus cuniculus. The sequence goes on along the minus strand of NC_142871.1, from coordinate 64,204,808 downwards.
TCTCCTCTCTCTGTGTAACTCTGACTTTCAAGGAATGCCAGGGATGGCTGGGAAGACCAGAAACTAGGAGAGAGGCACAACCCTGAGCTTTCAGAGGAAGCACGGCCCTGTCAATGACTTGGCTTCCGACTTGTCACCTCCCAGAACTGTGACAGGAAGATTCCATTGGTTTTAGCTACCTGGCTCACGGCCCTGTGTTGGGGCGCCCTTAGGCACTGAATGTGGTTGGGTCGTGCCCTCAAGAGCCACACACATTAGGGAGGGTGCAGGATCTGGCAGAGGGAGTAGGTGAATGGTGATGCAGTTGCAATGGTGAGCTCACCTCCTGGGAGCCCTGGAGTCAGAAAGACCCCCAAAAAGGAGACATGGCATCTTCGTGCCACCAGCACAGACAGACCCGTCCTAGGAACAGGGCTGCTTTAAGGCCAGTAGAATTCTTGAGTTGGGTGAGGCAGGTGCCTTCTGCTGAGGCAGTTTCTAGAGAGTGACCATGAGCCCAGCCAGCAGCAGCCAGCACCACCTCGGAATGGTGAGAACCCACACCCGGAAGGGCGAGCTGAGCACCCCAGCACAGCGCCGACTGCAAGTGGCCGTGTTGCCTGAACTTGGGGGGGAGTTCAGGGGCCCCAAAACAGTCTGTTTTTCTAGGGACCGACTGGAGAGTAAGCCGGAGGCAGAGGAGAGCCGGATGAACAGAGAGAACAGACCTGGCACTGAGAGCGTGCAAGGCTTTGGAGAGACCTCGGTCCAACCCCACAATCCAACATCGGACCCAGCCCAAAACCAGGAAATAAGGGCAGTCTCTGCTCTCTCGTGTGCTTGTTGGCCCTGAGGATGGAGAATCGTCCCTCTCGTCAGCTACATCCGGCCTCTACTGCGGCCACTGTGCCAAACCATGTCTTTTTCACTCTGTTGCCTACCTATTCCCATGTTGCTGAGTTTTCTTTTTGGTTGTTTGCTGTGTGACTTTTCCCAACTACACACATCACTTCTTGGCCCCTTTTCCAGAGCCTTGCTGGGTTTCTTCCTTCTTCCAGGGGGCAGCTCTTCAAATACCTGAAGACCCTTCCTGTCCTCCCTAAATCTTCTTTTCCGCCTGTCAAATATCCCGGGACTAGGTCATCTTTGAGTTCATGTTCAGTTGTAGAATGCCATGACGGTAGGCGAGTCCTTGATGGTTTCAAACATGCAGTCACTCATTATGTATTTACCAGGCATCTCTCTGAAATCTACAAAATGGCAGTTGAGTACAAGCCCGTGGCATATACTGGTACTGCACAGATGGGCATCCCACGTCAACCACTCCCCGGCTGTTTGTCTTTGAGTAACTTGTCCTCAGAGTCTCCTACCTCCCAAGGGGAACAGTAACAACACTATCTCACAGCACAGCCATGAGAGGTTAGATGGGTTTGCACATATAAAGCTCTTAAAGCAGTGCCTGGCACATAGGAAGACCCAGGGAAAGTTGTCCGTGAGCACTGTCACTGTTATCACTATGACATGAACTATGTTACAGGAGAAAGAGGAATCAAGGGTGATGTATGTGGAGCCAATGACTGAGACGAGCATGGGGAAGAGGAGGGAGCCTGGGGTAATACATTTATACTTCTATCTCTTAGGTTTGAGGGAATGGTAGGACATTTTTTTTAACAGGCAGAGTTAGACAGTGAGAGATAGAGAGACAGAGAGAAAGATCTTCCTTTACTGTTGGTTCACCACCCCCCCCAAATGGTCACTAAGGCTGGCACGCTGTGCCAATCCGAAGCCAGGAGCCAGGTGCTTCCTCCTGGTCTCCCATGCGGGTGCAGGGCCCAAGGACTTGGGCCATCCTCCATTGCCTTCCCGGGCCACAGCAGAGAGCTGGACCGGAAGAGGAGCAACTGGGACAGAATCCAGTGCCCCAACCAGGACTAGAATCCGGGGTGCCAGTGCCGCAGGTGGAGGATTAGCCTAGTGAGTCATGGCACCAGCTGGAATGGTAGGACATTTAAAAATAGCTGTTCAGGGGCTGGTGCTACGGCATAGTAGGCTAAGCCTCTGCCTGCAGTGCTGGCATCCCATATGGGTGCCAGTTCTAGTCCCAGCTGCTCCACTTCTGAATCTGTTCTCTGCTAATGCACCTGGGAAAGCAGTGGAAAATGGCCCAGGTGCTTGGGCCCCTGCACCTGCGTGGGAGACCCAGAAGAAGTTCCTGGCTCCTGGCTTCAGATTGGGCCAGCTCTGGCTGTCACAGCCATTTGGAGAGTGAACCAGCAGATGGAAGACCTTTCTCTCTGTCTCTCTCTCTCTCTCTGTTTGTAGTTCTGCTCCTCAAATAAATAAATAAAATCTTAAAAAAAAAAAAAAAAGCAGCTGTCCAGAAGACAGCTAAACATAAGTTTCCGGAACTCAGGACACAGGTGTGGGTTTGGGTTAGAAACTGTCAAATCCTAACTCCCCTTTTTCTGAACACCCTCCGTGTTCTTAAACCCCTAAGGTACGTGGAAGCAGGCAGAGCACCTCAGCTGTAGTCAGATCCAGAGTGCACGTCTGAATAGGAACGCAGGGAGGTGCTCTCAGATGGTCAAGAGAGCAATCACTGCCTTTGTGTGTGCTACACCGGGGGCGAGCATACAAAGAAACTGGCATGCTCCTGCCTTGAAGGGGGTTACTGCCAGGAAATCCATTTTACCAAGGTGGATATAAAGTTCTCCCTGGCAAAAGACATCAAATTTTCTCTTTTTTACATCTTAATTTCTAATAGGACCCCCCACCCACTCACACACACACACACACTTGGTGGCAGAACCTTCACTTCAGCCTGCTCACGTTGCCCTTGCGCCATGCCCAGGGTTGTGTCTAGGTGCTAGGGCATCAGCTGAGGCCCGAGAAGGAGGCCCCACAATGTCACTGTCATCTGTGCACAAGTGCATCTAAGGACAGAGCCACTGCCTCACACACCTGCTGAGCCATCCCGTTCTTCCTCTGCTCCCACAGGGCTTGTCTGTCCTAGGGGTCTTTCTTCCTTCTCTCCTGCCATCTGCTCATCATCTCCACCTCCTGGAGGTGCTCAGGGGAAAGGCTAGAACGGCAGTGGGGGCCCTGTCTAGCTCAACATATCAAGGAGCATCAAGGTCTTCCAGCGAGGCGGAGCCCCAGCACAGGCAGGGTCCAAGCTGGCCCGTCAGTAGAGACCCACGTTGTCTAGTCACCACCAATTCCCCTCCAAAACAGGTGCCAAGATCAGAAAGGCTGGAAAAGGAAAACATTTCTTACTATTCCCGAATATGATCATGCCACAGGTAGTTGTATCACGCACCCTGTCCCGGCTCCTCGAAGCCCCGTGGGTCCACCTGTGGTGTTAGATTTCAGCAAGGTCTTGGTTCCCATGTTTGTTGACCTGATATCCTCTCTATTGCCAGTCTCCTGTCTCCATGGAACTCCTTCCATTCCCAGCTTTCCAAACGTGGCTCAGTGGGTTCCTCTACCTCGAGTGTATCCTGGTATTTCCAACAGGAAGGTGAGGTAGAGGCTCAGAGGCAGGGAGGATGAGCAGAAGGTTTTCCACAGTCCAAGCAAATATGAAGAAGGCCTGCACTATTCTGGGGTCAGCGGGTTGCAGTCCCTCTCCCTCTCCCTGGGGGAGGTCATGACCACTCCAGGGTGCTGAGTGAGAGGGGAGTTTCCACAGTTGAAGCTGAGTGATCAGAAAGATCATAAAAGCAGCAGCTCAAGGGGCTTGTGCAAGTCGTGTGCAGATGTTCCATGAGCCTCAAGTAAGGTTGGCAAGTGCATCAGCTCCATTTAAACAGTTATCATGGGATAATTAACAGAGCAACTAAAAAGAAATCACACTTCTGTAGAAGTGAAATTGACACATTGAGAAGCAATGACTTGAATAGCCCTTGTCTTCACTGTCAAGGAACAGGTGGTTTTTTTTTTTTTTTTTCTTAATGGAGAAAAGAAGAATGGCACTGGGAATGGGAGAGGGAGGAGGAGGTGGGATGGGAGTGTGGGTGGGAGGCCGGCTATGATGGAACAATCACTATATTCCTATAGTTGTTCTTATGAAATTTGTACTCATTAAATAAACAGTTTCTTTAAAAAAAGAATTCTCATGGGACAATCACAGGAACAGAAATGATGAAAGGAGGATATATTTATCTGCAGAGTCTAGTAAGCAAAAGAGAAAAATCTGGTAATCAAGTAATGTGAAGAGCAAAAGACCTATTCAAATCTCAGGGGGCACAGGAGAGCATTTCAGGCATGGAAAGCCAAGACACTGGTAAAAAATGTTCTACATGAAGGATCTCTGTGAGTGAGACTCCAATGGAAAGAAGTAGTCATCAAAGAAGGAGGTACTTTTCGCTGAAGGGAGGAGAGAACTTTCACTTTGCTTATGGCCTTGTATAAATACTGAAGGTGTTTGTTCTGTTAAGTTACTGGGGCCTGTGAATAAAACTGACAAAAGACAGATTAACAGGAAAAATGGCATGCAAATCTTATCTGATATAGTATTTTACATTACTTTATGTGCACAGAGACCTTCATAGAAGAAAAGTGAAGACCTAAAGGAGTCAGACCCAAGGGCTCATATGCCATTTTAACAAGGGGCAATAAATTTGTGAAGAAGTGACAAGAGAGGAAGGGGTTGGGACTCCAGGGGCAATAAATTGTAGGGAGGGAAATACATGGGAAAAAATACTGACAGATAAGGGTTGTTTCATTAAGGTTTATTTGTGCCAGTTTTCTGTCTCCAGCGATGTAGGTTGTTCTACAAGGACAGGGAAGGGGAACACTTCACAAAGGGAAATTCACATCCTGCTCTTGGGCAGACAGGAGGAAGGCACAGAGCTCCTCCCATGTTAGCTGCTGCTTAGTCGCTCTCAGCTCAAAACACTCTGTATGCTGATGTGGCATATTCTGGGGTCGGCACATTCTGATCCCCTCCAATATTCAAGTCTGGCACACAAGAGGAGGAGTAGGAGAGACATTTCAGCTTATGACTTGGAGCCCCAGGTAGGAAGTGGTATTATTCACTAGTGTGGAAGAGACAGGAAGTGAGAAGGAATGGGGAGAGGAGGAGTTCAGGCAGAAAGCACAAGCTGGAATTACGGAGCATTATGGGTAGAGACAGTGATGCTGGGTGAAATCCTGAGCAACGCGAGTCCCGAGCGTGAGCAGGATGCTGAAGGAGATTTCGGCAATGCTCTGATTCCCACGCTCTTCCACCCAGTATCCTCTCTCTATTAGACTCCTGTCCCCGTGGCTCATCGGCCATTCTGTCATTCCCAACTTTTCAAACTCAGCTCACTTGGTTCCCCTACCTCAGTATCTCCTGCTCCTTGAAAATGAGCAGGTCAAAGACCTAAAACCTGTGGGTGTTGGGTGGGTTGGCCACATGGTCACTGACGCTGCCAAGGTGTGAAGCCTGCCTTGAGCCAACCATTTACCTTGAACGCATTTGGAGAGTTGGGAATGCACTTTTGGAGTTACGAAGCATTTCATTTTCAGTAGCTCGGAGGAAATGTCAAGGTAGCGTTCTGTGCGTTCAGCAGACTAATCCTCACCTCCAGTCGCTTTCCCATGTTAGCCGGGTCATAAGGATGGCAAAGGGGAGGAGGAGGCCAGGTATTGACCTTGTGGCTTATTTCCCAAATTTTTATAATGAGCAGGTAAGTCAAAATCTCCAGGGAGCCACTGAGCCAAGGTCCCTTAAATATTAAAAAGTTATACTTCTCCCAATAAGATTCATGCACAGTGCAAAGAAGCTCTTGGGATCTTTCTCTATGATGTGCTTTCTACCATCCTTGCACTTGAAAACTTCCTGGGGGCAGGAAGGCAGGGAAGGAGAGTGACCGGCTGCTGCTGCCGGTGGACAGGCTGCGATGGCAAGGAGCCCAGAACGGAGACGAGTGGAATCAGCCGCGCTGGACTCCTGCCCAGGCCCTGCCTTCTCGGCTATGTGAATTGGGCAGGTCACTGACCTTTCGATTCCTGTATTCTAAGCAGGAATCATATTAGTTTACTAGGCCTGGTTTATTAGGTTATCATGGGGACCGAGGTGAAACAATGGATGGGAAAGTGCTGTGTAAACTCTCAGCCATTAAAGATGTGTGCTCTTTTTATTGGGGAAGAAGCTACTGGGCCTGCATTTCAAACAACCTTTGGCACATGCCATCTGCTTGGAAAGCCTCTTGGGCCCATCTAGCCCACGCCTGGGCCTCCTCCCAGCCATCTCCGCACCAGGTGGCAGTAAAAATCGCTTTGAGTGCAAACCATCTTCAAGTCATTTGACATTTCCTGGAGGTCTTAGGTCAGGGGAGTGGAGCTTAGAAGGAGGAAGCAGAATCCTTCAACACTCAGGGAAGCCCTTTTAAATCCTCTTTGGTTCACCCTCTTCCCAAGCTGTGACAAAGGCAGCTGCTCCCTCAAATCCCTCTCTCTCCCCGGCCTCCTGCAGCCTCCACTGCTGCTCCCACCTCTTACCTGGCATTTTCATTTGTATGTGGGTAATTTTCTGATGCTTTTCTCTACCCACAACCCAAACAGCCCAGTGCAGCCCAGTGCAGCCCAGTGCAGGTCAACTTTGAAGGTACATCAGAATAAAAGCTGTGAATGCTGAATTTTTGTGTGTGTGTGTGTGTGTGTGACAATTCTCCAGGTGCCTCTGCCTTGAAGCTATGTACATGTTCTAGGGGATTCTGGAGGGCAGCAAGAGAAGCGATAAAGATCTCAAAGACCTTCCTCCCCTCTCCCTTAGCTCCTTAGCCTCCTCACCCCAGACAGTGCCTGCTCTCAGCAGCTGGAGTCCTTGGGTGGGCCACTGGCCCCACACTGAGGCCGCTCCCTCCCTCTCTCTCCATAATAACCACTGCTCAACAAGTCTGAGTCCCCAGGCAAGTAAGTGGCTCATAAATTGTTCAGTAAAGGGTAGCTGTTAAGACAACTAATAACATGCTATGGCTGCGGTGTAGTCAAGGGAAATATGACCCAACTCTGCCTTGCAAGTTTCAAAATCTTCCAATCCAGGTGGCGGCTGCTGCTCTTAGAACCTCAAACCCGGGTGAAACCCTGGGATCGCAGAAGTCCAGGTCTTTGCCCTTACACAGAAAAAGGGTTTTTAATTTACATTTAAGCTCTTGAAGCTAAGACAGCTTAAGCAGTTGTCTCAAGGTCACACATTTGGCGGGGACAAGAACCAGGTCTTTCTGGAGTCTTACTGTCTTCTCTAAGAAAACACACACTTGCTTTCTGTCCTTCACAAAGTAGCCTTTGCCATCCAGAATTGTAAGGTACATGTTGGGAAAATCGGTTGCTCTCTCGTGACTTGGGTTGTCTCAAACTGAGGCTAACCAGAAGCCCACAGCCATGTCTCCAGACTCCTGGTGAGCTGGGAGGCAGAGGATGAAGTGGAGTCCATCCAAGGGGGACAAGTATGCCATTAAGAAGGAAGGGAGGGGTGGGTGTTTAGCCTAGCAGTTACAACACACGATAAGACGCCCTAACCCCACAGTGCATGGGTTTAATTCCAGGTTCCAGCCACCGAGTCCGGTTTCCAGTCAATGCAGACCCTGGGAGGCAGCAGTGATGGCTCAAGTAGTTGGGTGCCTGCCAACTACTGAGCTCTCATATCTAGGCCTGGCTAAGTCCCAGCCATTGTGGGCGCTTGGGGGACTGAACCAATGGATGGGCACTCTCTTTGCATCTTTCTCTTTCTCTCTCTGCCCCTCAGGAAAAAAGGAGGGGAGAAAAATCAGTAAACAAAGGAAACATTTTGAATGTATTAACAGCATTTTCTTTTTTTTAATAAAAATTGTGAGCCATCCCACTCCTGAGAATTTATCCAAAGGAAATGAAATCAGCATACAGAAGAGTTATCTGTTCCCCCATGTTAACAGCAGGTCAACTCACAACAGCTAAGATATGGAATCAACCCAGATGTCCATCCACTGATGACTCGGCAAAGACATTATGGTATATACACACACAATGGAATACTACTCAGTTGTAATAGAAGAGCAAAATCTTGTATTTTGCAATAAAGTGGATGCAACTGGAGACCATTACACTTATGAAATAAGCCAGTCCCAAAAAAGACAAATGTCCTAAGTTTTCCCTGATTTGTGGTAGTTAAAATACAGAGTACAAAAAAAAGTAATGTATTTGAGTGAAATTGACTTCTTGATATGATTATTGTTTAGAACCCTTGTCTACACTCTTGAGGAAAAGTGGTTTTTCTACTTATTACTTGGTGAAATCTTTATTTAGTGGAGTGTTGAGCCCATGACTTTAGAGAAAATCAAAAGTCATTGTAAAAATTAAAAAAAAAATAAATAAATAAGAGGGGCCGGCGCCGTGGCTCACTTGGTTAATCCTCTGCCTGCGGTGCTGGCATCCCACATGGGCGCTGCATTCTAGTCCCAGTTGCTCCTCTTCCAGTCCAGCTGTCTTCTGTGGCCCAAGAAGACAGTGGAGAATGGCCCAAGTGGTGCTTGGGCCCCTGCACCCACATGGGAGACCAGGAGGAAGCACCTGGGTCCTGGCTTCAGATCAGTGCAGCGCACCGGCCATAACGGCCATTTAGGGGATGAACCAATGGAAGAAAGACCTTTCTCTCTGTCTCTCACTGTCTATCTGTCAAATAAAAAATAATAAAGAAAGAAAGAAAAATAAGAAAAGGAGGAGAGAGGGAGGGTATCATTATGCTCTTAAAACTGTATATATGAAATACTCGAAATCTGTTCCCTTTTTATAAAAAAAAAAAAAAAAAAAAAAAAGTGGCAGAGTGAAAAGAGGAAGAAGCAGGAATTTGGCCTGAAAGAATATCAATACAAAGACATACTGATTAAGAAATGTGGTTCCATGAAATAAATACAAGAGAGGGGCTGGCACTGTGGCTCAATAGGTTAATTCTCTGCCTGCAGTACCAGCATCCATATGGGCGCTGATTCTAGCCGGTTCTAGTCCTGGCTGCTCCTTTTCCAATGCAGCTCTCTGCTATGACTTGGGAAAGCAGTAGAAGATGGCCCAAGTCCTTGGGCCCCTGCACTCACATAGGAGACCTGGAAGAAGCTCCTGGCTCCTGGCTTCAGTTCCTGGCATTGAGGCCATTTGGGGACTGAACTAGTGGAAGGAAGACCTTTCTCTGTCTCCTCTCCCTCTCACTATCTGTAACTCTACCTCTCAGATAAATAAAAGATATTTTTAAAAAGAAGAAGTAGAAAGAAGAGATGAAGAAGAAAGAAAAGAGGAGGGGGGAGAATAAGGGAGGAGGGGGAGAGGGGTGGGGAAGGGAGGGGGAGAGGTGGGGGAGAGAGAGGAGGAAAAGACAGGCAGACAGACAAGAGAAAAGCCAGGTTAAGTTATGCTACTTTGCAAAATTAAAGATCCTCCTTCCTCCCTTTTAGTCTCTCTTGTTCTCAGGCAGGTCCTCCCTCCCTCCCTCCCGCCCTCCCTCTCATTCCTCTCTCCCTCTCTCTCTCTCTCTCTCTCTCTCTCTCTCACACACATACACACACACACACACACACACACACACACAGAAGAATAAATATTGTGAATGTGGCACAAAGCACCACATCAAAGCTCCTAATCACCCTATTTCAAGGTTGCTCAGGTCTGGCCGCTCCAGCTGCAAGGCCCCCTTCCGAGGTTTCTGTGAAGAGCTATTCAAATGCTACAGCTACAGAAGCCTCTTGACTTTCCTACTTCTGCCCTTTTGAAAAAGTCCTTTTCTTTTTCTGTGACGCCATGAGCAACTCCAAGACAGCGAACCGTGCACGCTGGTTCAGTGGCCGGGCTCCTGTGTGTCGGGAAAACACCATGGCAAAAATGTGCCCCGGCTGTCACTCACCAAGATGCAGACCCACGTTGGCCAGACTTTCCTCACTTCCCCCACTCTCTCACCCCTATCTTTTTGCTTTCTTTTAGATTCATCAACTTTTTTTTTTTTTTTTCCAGCAGTTCTAGGTTTCCAGCAAAAAACTAACGAGCATAAGTTAGGAATGTCCCATATACTTCCCAGCCTACCTGGCCCAGCTCCCCTAGTGTTAACATTTTGCTTCCATGTGGTATGCCGGTTTTCACGGATGAGCCAATATTGATGCGTTACTACTAGCTACAGTCCAGAGTTCCCCTTTGGTTCACTGTGTTGGCTATACTACGGGATTGAATAAATGGATAATAACCTTGGATAAACAGATAACAACCTGTGTCTACCGCTGTAGGATCAGACAGAACAATTTACCTTCAAGATACCCTGGGCTCTCACTTCCACCCTTCTCCCCCCAGGCCCCTGAAAATAACTAACCTTTTTAACAGAGTTTTGCCTTTTCCCCAAGGCTATAGATTGGGCTCATATACTATGTAGCCTTCTCAGACGGGCTCCTTTTACCTAGCAATATGCATTTAGGGTTCCTCCATTGCTCTTTAGTGTGCAATAATTTGTCACTGTGTGGATGTAGCCCAGCTTATTTATCCACAAAGCTGTTGAGAAACATCTCGGTTGTTTCTAAGCCTGGACATTATTGTGAATAAAGCATGCACAGGTTTTGGTTGTGGACATAAGCTTCTCATTCTTCTGGGTAAATCCCAAGGAGAATGCTTACTGGGTTGTATGCTAAGAAAATGTTTCCTTTTGCAAGTAGCTGCCAAATTGTATTTCAAAGCGGCTGTACCATTCTGCCTTCCCACCTGCAATGAATGGGCGTCCCTAGGGGGTTGGCAGTGTTTGCGATGGCAGCCGTTCTGGTAGGTGTGCAGTGCTGTGTACTTCACTGGTGTTCTGTATGAGTTTCCCTGGTGCCATATGGTGTGGCGCATGCCTGCAGATGTTTATTTGCCATCTGCATATCTTCTCTGGTGAGGTTTCTGTTCAGGTCTTTTGCCCATTTTTAATTGAGTTGTTTGTTTTCTTAGTACTGAGTTTTAAGAGTTCACGGTATGTTTTGGATGCCAGCCCTTTATCAGATATGCATTTTGCAAATATTTTCTCCCTGCCAGTAGCCTGGGTTTTCATTCTCTTAAAGGTATAGCTCAGTGTCTAAATTAAACGTGATCTCTCTTGTTTCTCTCTCTCCATTTCCTTAGGAAAGTCCTTTGCTCTTTGTGTGAAAACTGGAGAAAAAGGTAGCCACTACAGCAAAACTCTCCAGGGTGTTAGGAAAGAAGCCAAAGCTACCAGAGTGTCCTGAAACAACTGGCAACCCAGTTGGAAAGAGAAGTAACTACTGACAGCCCCAGCACCGGGCCCCGGCAGCCTCCTCTGAGAATCTGGAAGCGGATTTTAAACTCTAGACAGAATGAGCTCCAAGTGCAATGGCGGGCGTGTAGTCAGTTGCAAACCACGCCCTCCCCTTCACAGGGTCAGCAGAAGCTGTGGCTGAGTTGCTGGACCAGCTGGTCCTCATCAGCCCATGAACATTGCATGCAAAAAAGAATTAACAAATCAAATCTAGGAGAGTTAAAAGGGAGATATCGTTAAATCTTAGAAGTTAAGTTCATTATTTTCCACGCTGGCTCATCTCTGGACTGCATTAAAGAACTTGGTGGTGTTCTCTAACACAGTCCAGACTCTCAGAAGAAACAGCAGGTGTGGTGTGCGGCATCAGCCAGGATCACACGTGCACGTACACAGAGAGGGCTCAGAAAGACCAAGGACGTGACCTACATAACCCAGGCCCTTGAGTTCAAAAACCGAAGACCTGGAAATTCGGTTCTAAACTTGGCCAGCTCACATTTGCCCTGATGGCTTTGTGGAAACAGGACCAACTCGTTGGGGAGGTTTTATCCATTTGTTGGCATTTCCTTGTTGCCAAATGGAGGTCGCAGGAATTGCACTTGATCTCTCATCTGTTCCCGTAACTTCTGGAAGCTTTCTCTTTGAGACACCGTGGAACAGAAGGAAAAAGCCTCCTTTTACAGGCGAAGAACAGGGCTCTGGAAAATCAGCTCTACAGCATCTTGTCTCTTGGGCAAGACCAAGAGAATTCATGTCAGAGGGGAACTGCCATCCTCCCATTCCCAACCCACAGAAATCAAAATAAAATTAAATGAAACCAGAGAAGAAATGTAGGAGAATTTAGAAAAATAATAATCTGACATTTCTTATAATGATTGCATTTCATATCTGTACATCGAGCAGTGTGCCCTTCCCAAGATCTCTCTGTCCCCAACCCCACCCCACCTCAGCTGCTGGTGACCTCAACGTGGGCCTGCGGCTGACGTCAGTGATCCTGGATGGAAAGATCCTGAAATACAGGAAGGGGTGTGGTCATCGCACATGCTGAGGAAGACTTCTCACCGGCAGTCAGCATTAACTCTTAGCTGTGTGTCATCATCTGCCCCTACCTCTTCTGTTCTAAATTAATATATTATGGATGGCATGATGTTTGGTATGGTGGCCGCTGAGGCCAGAAAGGCGCTCAAAGGCTTGTGGAAATTTCTTTGCCTATTATTAGGTATTTCCAGGTAGCTGAAAAAAAATCTATGAAAATAAGACATGTATCTCTATGAACAATAACTACCTCTGAATTGTCACATGCCCCAAACACTTTGCCACTTGAGTCATCTATGGGAACACTGTAAAAGATAACTTTTTAAACACTTTGAGGATCACGAAATAGAAACTTTCCACTCCATTTTGAAACTGCAGTTTCTTTTCCTGGGAATAGTTAACCCTTAAATCGCTGTCCTGATTCACCTGAGCTTGCTTTGTTTTCTCCCTCCTTCTCTTGTCCCATTCACAATCCTCCCAGCAGGTACTGGCCACTCCCTGTCATGGGAGCCATGTGCCACCCAGCTCTCCAGGTGGAGGAGCATTGAAGCTCAGAAAACAAGGCCCCAAAGCAGGGTGCCTGGGTTTGCGGAGGACTGTGGGCGACAGGGCGCTGGAGGGCTCAGAGGCAGCTTTCCAACCAAGGTTTCTCCGCCCTCCTCCTACCCTCTTATCTCTCTTGCCTATAGGTTTCTCTTTAAGTAATTCCTGGAAACTAGAACTCCTCTTCCCTAAGTGAGTCATAGAAACTGGAACCTCTTCCCCCAAAGCAAGCCATAAAGTGATGCCAACCTTCCCCTGCCGCCCAGGTGACAGCTGGCCAGCGAGAATTTCTCTGACTTGGGCTTGAGCAGGGTTAGCTCCTAAGACCCTCCTTCCAAAGGTGTCTTGCCACATTCCTCGGAGGAAGGAACCACTACAATAGAGGGGCTAGGGCAGCTGAACAGATGGGCCTTTCATCACCCAGTGTACGACTATGGAGTCACACCCTTCAACCACATTCATCAAACTTAAATTCATCAGATCTGATTCACCAAATCTCAGTCTAAAGCAGACATCTTCCTTCCCCCCGCCTTCCCCGGTGCCTCTCGGTCTTCATCCTGAAGACTGCATGTTACATAAAACTGTGAAGACGTGACATCATTACTATTTTCTCCTTTTTACTTGTATGTGTCACAGATTTGTCAACCATGGCCCCCAGAATGGGCAGGAAGGAGATCATGCCCTTTCCAACCTTACAATTTGGGTGCCCCGTGTGGGGCACACTCCAGAGCCAGCAAGTGGGGTTCTGGAGCAAGTGATTAAAAGCTAGCAAACAAAGGGTCTGCCTTTTTATTGCAGTCAGCTCTCCAGGATCTGTGCCTGGAGAGAACACAGCAGTGAATTCAGACCATGAGGCAAACACTCATCTTTAGCCCTTCCTCCCCCAATTCAGGCCAGCAGAAGGCCCAAGGGGCCTTGGTTCTGAGGCCACTTCTGAGCCTTTCTGATGTCCAGCATGCCAAAGTGCCATTCCTTTGGGGGATTGTTTCCTGAGCCCCAAGAGGAGCAAGGGAGGGCTCTCTCATTTTTACTGGGGAAACAACAGCCCACAGAGGCACAGGAATGGATTACTCAGAGACGCGGGATGGCTGTTTCCTTGGTGGTCCTTCAGAAATAATCCTCTACCAGGCTAGCAGGTTGGTTCAGGTACTGCTCTGCCTAAAAAGTGAGTGAGGTGACTTAGCCGGCTGTGTGCCTGACTGATCTGCTCCTGGCAATCGGGACAGTTTATCTGATTAGATTTTGAGTGCTTGGTAACTCCCACCATCTCTCACTTCAAGGGAAAACCCTTCAGGCGGTTGTTGGTAAGGTTATAAAATATTTTTATTATGAAAGTCCCACTAGCATTGTTGAAGAAGGGGGCAATTCTGCCCGAAGCCACAGAATCAGACTCAGCATACGATGAACAATCTCATTCTCATTTTTATCAATTTGCCTACAAAACTTCTCGTTATAACACAGTAATTAGGTAGTGGAGGAGTGAGCTATTTATTACAGCTGACAGTCCAATAAAGCCGCAGCAGGGGACTAATCCACCGATGCTATTGAGTAAAGAATTAGAAGTGGAAGCAAATTTGTAAATAAATGGCCCACTGTTCTTGAATATACTAAAATTAATGACTAGGACCTGATGATACAATTAATTTTGATATAATGGCCACTGTGGGGTGCAGACATACAGGGGTAAATGCTGCCTCTCTCTCGGCTTAGCCCAAAAGGCAAGAACAGGTGCACAAAGGCCTTACAGTCGGAGGCACCAGACTGACCACCATGGCCAAGACTCACCTCTGCACACTGTCACCCAGGCCTTCTGAAACACACCAGAAAACTACAAAAATGTCCCCTCCAGACAGACTCAGAGCATGAACGTGTTCCTTTTCCCTGATGCAGAAGTTAAGGGATTGGTAAACAAATGCAAATTCCAGGACCGGCTGGCTAGTGAGGCAAACCTGGGAATTCGGGCACTCCATCAGAGGAGATGTTCAATGTTTCTGGAGCAGGGGTAGTGTTTCTAAACAAGTGCCACTGACACCACAACATGGCCATCAAACTGTCACTTACGTAAAAACGTTGACTCTTTCCGCATGGATTTGCGCTTTCCAAAGGATTCAGCGGCCGGCAGCGAAAGCGCAGAAATGATTTCAGTGGCCTTTTTTGCTCTCCACTTTTGTGCCATCCGAGCAACTGAAGCTCTGTGTTTAATTTTTAAAAAGCATTCTAAAATGTCCAGGTTCTTGAGCCCCACAGGAGAACAAGGCAAGGCTAAGCCCTTCACAAACACGGGCAGAAATGATCTCATTCGGCATGGCTGTCCCAACACGCCCCTCTTCAAACAGCCCAGGTCATGAAAGATGGACCGGAGGCGCTGGTTTCTATTCCATCGCCACCTGAAGGTTTTCCTCTGGAGCGGAAACCCAAGCTTGTGTTCTTTACAGTGCGCACTTGTTTTAGGGGGAAAGAAAAACATTCCAGAGAAATTACTCTAAAAACTACAAAGTATGCTTTAAGTGATGTTAACACCGTTGGCCTAACCTGAAACACCAAAGCAACAGCACAAAAAGACCCTTCCAGCGTGCACTCCGATTTCCCCTTGTTTGGCTTTCCCGGCTATACAATAACTCTCTGTTCTTCGCAGCTGTTGTTTTGGGGGCAAACAAACCTCCACGCCACTTAACCCATTAGGGACTACTCCGTAATACATGTGATGGATTCAGTTCAACAAATGTTGGGTACATCTACTAAGTGCCTTGGCTGTGTCAGTGGGGGGAAAAATTTCACAAAATATCAATACTTCCCTGGTGGAGCTTATACTTCAATGGGAAAGAAAAACAATAAATGTTATAGAAAGTAAACTATGCAGTGTGCTTGAGGGTGCTAGAGGGAACTGGCATTAAATGAAGCAGGCATCAGCCAGAGGCCATCAGCTGGGATGTTGATGTTCACCATGGCTGGAGCAGAGGGAGCAGGGTGATGGAAAGAGCAGCATAGAGAGATGGAGGAGCAGCATCCCAGGGATGCTGGCTTCGCCTTCCTAAAGACTTACCGCCAAGACAGTCTGGTCTTGAACAGAAACACGTCTCACTGGAGACCTGTGGTCCCCAGTGCTTGTCCCATGTCTTCAAACATCGTTTAATTTTTCAAGCTTGTAGAAGTCACCCTGCAGATCTCCGCGTACTGCCACCTCCCACCCTTACATTTTGGAACTTCATGCCTCCTTCCTACAAATGTTGTAAACTTTACCTTTCTGTTGCTTACAAAATTCTTGGCTCACTCTTAGCAATGCCATCTGCTTTTAGTTCAACAGAAAACTTTCTTCTTCAGGCATTTTCATTTCTCTTGTAAGATATAACAACCAAGACATTGAAAGAGACTGTGGTGTAGCAGGTAAAGCCACTACCTGCAGTGCCAGCACCCCACATGGGCATTGATTCAAGTCCCGGCTGCTCCACTTCTGATCCAGCTCCCTGCTAATACACCTGGGAAAGCAGCAGAGGATGCCCCCCCCCCCCCAGTCCATGGGCCCCTGCACCCACATGGGAGACCTGGAGGAAGCTCCTGGCTTCTGGATTCAGCCTGGTCCAGCCTTGGCCACTGCAGCTATTTGGGCAGTAAACCAGTGTATCAAAGATTGATTGATCTCCCCCTCCCTTATTCTCTCTTTCTCTCTGTAACTCTGACTTTCAAATAAATAAAATAATTCTTTAAAAAAATGAAAGGGACCAGATCACGCCACCCCAAAATATACCATTTCAGTGTATTTATTACTTTGAGCTGAAGACAACTAAGAAATAGCAGGGGGAGGAAAAGCTCTCTGCCTTCCCCCTTTCTTCCTAAAACCTGGGCATAAATTTCCCATGAGAAAGGTGTTCTCTAAGACAGCATCCTTATCACCGGCGGCGGGGAGTCTGAGCCAAGGTGAGTCTACACCAACAAAGCTTATCTTCCATCATTTCTACCCCCATGTACTTTCTCATCATGTTGCCACAATTTACCTGCCCAGAAGCACGCCGCTCCAGTCTTTGGTCTCGTCATGTCTACATGACTTATCATCCTTCATTAAAATGATAAACAAGGATGTTTCACACAGTTTATAGAAAAATAGGATTTTGAAATGAGAAGTTTATTTAGGCAGAAAAAAATTTGAAATCCTTGTACAGTGTTCTCATAATGGTGTATTTCCCACGAACTCTTTTGAAGACCCCCTTATATGGGAGCCCCTGAATTAATCACTTCTTTGGGGTTTTCACTGTTCTCTGAAGCCCCCAATCCATGTACAAATATTAACAACAAATATGCTTTCTATGCTTTCCACTCGTTGATCTGTCTTCTGTTCAGTTTAATTCACAGACTCCCAGATATGGAACCAAAGAGGATAAGGGCAAAGCTTTTCTTTCTCTACAATACTTTATCTTGCTCCAGTTCTGAGTCCCTCAAGTCCCCACCTCCTCTTCTCAGGCCACTTTCCTGTGCCTTCTGAAAGAACAACTCTTTCGCCTTACTCAGTGTCGCTCCCCCTCTTCTTGGAGGAACGACACTAAACCCTGCCTAGGCTTCCTATCCGAGTCACGGCACCATTATGTCGCTCCCCCTCTTCATGGAGGAACGACACAGGACCCTGCGCTGTTCTTTTGTCTGCTCGGCCTTCCCCGGGTTTGCTGCTGGTTCTTCCCAGGTTGGCTACCGACCCTTCCACCTCCGTGGAAGGGCGGTTCCCCCTGCCACTTTTCCCCACTTCCACGGGGGAGCGGCACACCGCCGGCCGGCTCTCTCGGGGGCTGCACAGGTGTTCCTTCAGATGTTCCTCCTAGATGTTCCTGGTGCATGTTGTCTCTCTCCTCCTTTATAGTCCTTTTCCACCAATCCCAACTCTGCTACCCACATGCCGAGTACGCTGCTCTCCTCCAATCAGGAGCCGGTCCTGCTGCTTATTGGTTGAACTGGAGGCAGCTGTGTTCTCCCTTCTCAGCGCCATATTGTGGGAGAGCAGATGCATAGAATAAGTCTTAATTCCAGTAACTTAGTCTAGTCCGAGTTGCTCCCAGTTGCTCCCCACAACTCAGAAGGGAGGCTATCCATGTTATGGCTCACGTGTACCCTTTGCCTACTGCTGTGGTTTGAACACGATTTTTCTACTATACTCATGCCTAAGCTGATGACGCAAGGAGGGTGAAAACTTACTCTAACCAAGGAGTGTAGAGGTGGGGCCTCTGCAAGTGATTGGATTGGGCTGGGTTGCCAGGATGCAGTCCATGGCTGAATCACGGTGGCTTCATACAGAGAGACACAGACAGACACACATTCCCACTCCCTCTTGCTGTGGGCCGCTCAGAGCCCCCATGGGACCCTGTCAGCCCAAAAACCTTCACCAAAGGCCCAACCGATGGGGCCTACCTGGTCTCGAACACTTTCTTTTCCAATTTTGGTCATTTCAAAGATTATTCTAAAGAGAGCTAGAGATGCCGGCGCCGCGGCTCACTAGGCTAATCCTCTGCCTAGCGGCACCGGCACACCGGGTTCTAGTCCCGGTCGGGGTGCCGGATTCTGTCCCGGTTGCCCCTCTTCCAGGCCAGCTCTCTGCTGTGGCCAGGGAGTGCAGTGGAGGATGGCCCAAGTGCTTGGGCCCTGCACCACATGGGAGACCAGGAAAAGCACCTGGCTCCTGGCTCCTGCCATCGGATCAGCGCGGTGTGCCGGCCGCGGCGGCCATTGGAGGGTGAACCAACGGCAAAGGAAGACCTTTCTCTCTGTCTCTCTCTCTCACTGTCCACTCTGCCTGTCAAAAAAATAAAAAATAAAAAAAAAAAATAAAAAGAGAGCTAGAGATGACATTTTACTACATTGACTGAGACAATATCATTTGTTAACCAAGT
Source organism: Oryctolagus cuniculus (assembly GCF_051225735.1). NCBI lineage: Eukaryota > Metazoa > Chordata > Mammalia > Lagomorpha > Leporidae > Oryctolagus > Oryctolagus cuniculus. Next base: position 64,186,139 of record NC_142871.1, on the reverse strand, counting down.
CGCATGTTATTTTGTCTCTTATTGGGCACTTGATAAACCACATGTTCTAGCTGATGGCACAGTTTTACTGGGGCCACGCAACTCAGTGCTGGCCAACGTGTGTATGTTGGGGTGGGGGAAGGGTGACATAAGCCACTCCCAGGTCCAAATGTTAAACATACTTCATGTAGTCCTCCCTCCTCTCTCCCATTTCCACAACCTTGGAGGCAGCACCTTAAGACTACATCACAAGCTGATGGACATCTAGATCACAGGGTCTTCAGAAAGAGAACCCCCCCTTCCCCGCCCACCACTGGCCCACATCTGAATCATGTTTGGCTGCACTGAGTCACGGGGCTACTGAGTCTCAGAGTAGTTTGTCTCTGCAACACAACCTAAAGAGTATTTCAAACGTTCCCTGGATGGGGAAAGCAGGACCAGCGAAGCCAACGACCGGCTACGTGGCACAGCTCCTAACTGAGGCAGCCAGACCTCGGGCCTCCCTGCACCCTGACTCCTCTGCAGCTGGTGTTCTCAGTTTGGGCTTTCTGCTTTCCGCAGTATAGAAGAGGGAGAGAGCATTCTTTTTCCCTCTTCCTTCCTATGTTGTCTATCTGGGGCTATCGAAATGAGACCAACAGAAGTGAGACTAACAAGAGAAAAACAGAGGCCAGCGCCGCAGCTCACTAGGCTAATCCTCCGTCTAGCGGCGCCGGCACACCGGGTTCTAGTCCCGGTCGGGGTGCCGGATTCTGTCCCGGTTGCCCCTCTTCCAGGCCAGCTCTCTGCTGTGGCCAGGGAGTGCAGTGGAGGATGGCCCAAGTGCTTGGGCCCTGCACCCCATGGGAGACCAAGATAAGTACCTGGCTCCTGGCTTCAGATCAGCGCAGTGCGCCGGCCGCGGCGGCCATTGGAGGGTGAACCAACGGCAAAGGAAGACCTTTCTCTCTGTCTCTCTCTGTCCACTCTGCCTGTCAAAAAAAAAAAAGAAATGAAAGAAAGAAAAACAGAAGTGGATTAACACATGTATTGTGTGTATGAATGAGAGTACACAGAGATGAGAAGCTCAAAGGGGTGGAATTACACAACATACAAGAGAACAAGAGAACAACACACATATAGAAAAGTGACAAGACACCTAGGATGGCAGACTGGGGGACAGCGAATGTGTAGGTAGAAGGACATTGGCTGGTAAGGACCACTATGTAGATCCTTTCCATGTCTTCTCCAGGGCTTAGGTTTGTCTCTGGGAATTAACTTTTGTCCTCCTGGGAGAGAAGGGAAGGGAGATAGCGTTCCAAAGTTATGTCCTACTTTTAGACAAACTAGAAAAAGACCTTTTCTTATATTTATATCCATCAGTTCTCTTTAGCTCAAAATAATCCTTATACTCAGATGGCATTTTAGGGGGTGGCACATTCTGTTCCCCATCACTAGTGGTCTACCACCACCAGTGGCCACTCATGCCGAGGCAGCACACACACCTACTCCCTGCAGAAAGGTCACTTACTCCTGACCTTCACTACTCGGTTTCACATGCGAGGAGAGACAGAGGGGACACACTACTATGGTGACCCACTGGGGGATGTTGGCTGGTAGCTCTGATTTAACTTATACAATGAGAATCATTTACAAGCTTCACGCTTTCAACCATTAAGGTGAAACAAACAGGGATCACAAAAGGAACTACAAGAAGGAACCAAAGAAAAAGCCTTCAGGTGCTCTAAGGGGCTGAAACCAAAAAATCAGAATTCAGTTTTGTGGGATGATACCCACCTTATCATTCGTTAGCCACACTGCCTTTTACAAATAATGAGACCTCCAAAAAGGCATGAGAAACACAGCTCTCCATTTATGTTGGGGTGTGTACGTGCCCAGGCTTCAGACACACTTCTGCAAACTTCCTTAGATACAGTCTTCCTTCTCTACATCAATGGCACCACCATCTTCCTAGTTTTCAAAGCCAGAAGACTCAGCATCATCCCTGACTCATCCATTTCATTCACCCAATACCAAGTCTGCTCATGCTTCCTTCAAAAATAATCCTTATTTTTGTCTCGTCATCCCACCTTCAACACCACCCCAGCTCTTACCTGAATTAAATAAGTGTTCTCTTAACTGGCCTTCTGGTTCCCCACTTGAAATCTCTGTTGGCCCAATCTCTCCAGCAAAAGTGACCTGAGAACATAAACAGATTATGTTTTCTTCACCTAAAATTCTTCAGTGGTTTCTTATTGCCCTTAGAATAGAACTCAAACTCCGCACCATGATCTTTAAGGTTCTACACGGCCAGGGCTCTGAGGACCTCTCTGGCCTGATCTCCCAGGGCTCTCCCCACGCCCTGCTCTCTAACCACGGTCCACCCACAGCTCTGCCTCACCTTTGCCTCAGCAAAGTGGTGGGTCATTTAACGGACATGGACATGTTCTGAGAAGTGCAGTGTTAGACATGGCCATCTTGTGCGATCATAGAGTGTACATACACAAAAGAAGATGGCGGAAACATCACTAGGTAACAGAATCTCAGGGCTCACTGTCACATACAGTAGTCTGTCATTGTCGCCACTATGTGATGCGTGACGGTGCTGGCTCCCGCACCTGCTGGAAGACTTTGCCCCGGCTCCCTTCATGGTTGACTTCTCAGTCTTCCCCAAGGAGATCAACCTGAGCACACTCCCAGAATAGGGTCCCTCACCGGCCACACTCTATCACCGTATCTGATCTCTTCAGAAAGGTCCTTATCAGTCCTGTGTGGACCTGCCTGCCTTTCCCAGTAAAACGTTGTGTTCATAGAGGTAAAACAACTCATACGTTCTCTATGCCAAGTGCTTCATATATGCAAGTGTAGCCTGCCAAGTGTCTCCCCAAAACAACACCTTTTGTTTTCTCATACCCAAACTTCATAGGATGCTTGCCATCTGTCAAGTCGGAGTGCCTTTGTGTTAGGCTGGTGGAAAGCGTTATAGTTATGTCTCCAAAAGTTTGACCTGTTTCTTGCAAAATAATGTAAGGAAATTCCCAGTTACCTTCCAGATTCAAGTGACAGGAACATTTGGAAGCACAGCAAGCATGCACAGAGGGGAGATGGTCTCTGTGTGTTGCTGGTGCTCCGAGTGGACTCACAGCCTCGTGGCCTGGGTAAGTCATGTTTTGTCACCCAGGCTTGTCCTGAACACATTTACCAAGTGTTTTCCATAGGCAGCTATTGTTTTGCCTACAGCTGTACAATGAATACCAGAAAAGTTGACAAATGTTTTGAAGACAATTGTGGAGAAGGATTAAAAGAAGAAAAACACTGATTACCATGGATGACATCTTCCTCTTCTGATGGGCAATGTATTAAACACTGTGCATCCTCATGAGATCTATGTTTCTAGCACACAAGTATATGGGAGTGAGGTTGGGTTTCTGGACTCTCAGGCTGACTGGGGGCTGAATACTGAACTAACAAAAGAAAGATTAACAAGAGAAAAAGCAGATATTTCTTTAAATAGCATGTGGGTGTTTACAGAAAAATGTAACTCAGAGAGGCAGTTAGAACTTGGGACACCACTTATCTATCTCCCAAATAATATATGAGATGGAGAGAGGCAAAGGGACATTTTGGGGAGAGCAAATGACTTCTTAGAAGAGGAAGGTAGAAGGAAAGTACACTTATGAAAATACAACTGACCTTTTGAACTTTTGATTTATTTTCCACTTATTTGTTGAGCAGGGAGACAGATCGATAGAGATCTTTCACCTGTTGGTTTATTTCCCTAATGCCTGCAACAGCCAGGGCTGGGCCAGGCTGAAGCCGGAACTGAGAACTCAAGCCAGGTTTCCCACGTGGGTGGCAGGGACCCAAGCACCTGGAGGTCTGCTACCTCCCAGGGTGTGCATTACCAGGAAACTACAATCAGAAGCAAAGGCAAGACTCAACCCAGGCATTCTGATATGAGACGTGGGTGTCCCAAGTGGCATCCTAGCCACTAAGGCAAATGCCCGCCCCTAGATGACTGGTTTTATTTTATCTTAAAGATTTATTTATTTATTTGAAAGTCAGAGTTACAGAGAAACAGAGAAGGACACACACAGAGAGATCTTCCATCCACTGGTTCACTCCCCAGAGGGCTGAAACAGCCAGGGCTGAGCCAGGCTGAAGCCAGGAGCCAGGAGCTTCTTCTAGGTCTCCCACGTGGGTGCAGGGACTCAAGCACCTGGGCCTCCTCTGCTGCTTTCCAGGCCATCAGCAGGGAGCTGGATCAGAAGCAGAGCAGCTAGAACACAAACTGGCACCCATCTGGGATGGCGGTGGCACAGGTGGAGGCTTTTCTGCTACACCAGAGCGCCAGCCCCCAGATGAGTCTTTTGAAGGGTAAATGGGCCCTGGAGGACAGAGGAGAGGCAGGATAGCTGGGACAATATCTGTCTGAGCATGGTGGCAACTGCTCAGCTAGGGGGAAAACAATTAAAATTGCTTCCAGGAGCAGATGTATGACAACTGATTCATTTCAGACAGCTCTGCTTTTAGGCAGGTAAGGACTCAAGAGACAAAAAGACCCCAGCTTACAATAATTCTTACGCCGAAGTGGCATATTTTGAGGTGGTGAATCCTGACGTCTCCTAGGTGTCTTGGTGTACTCTGGTCATGTTTTAAGGAACTGGCCAGGAGAGGCCAGTGTTGTGGTGCAACCAGTAAAGCCACCACTTGCAACACTGTCTTCCTGTATGTGAGCACCAATGAGTTCTGGCTGCTCTGCTTCTGATCCAGCTCCCTGCTATTGCACTTGGGAAGGCAGTGGAGATGACCCAAGTACTTGCGCCTCTGCCACCCATGTGGGAGACCTAAATGGAGTTCCAGGCTCCTGGCTTCCGCCTGGCCATCATGACCATCTGAGGAGGGAACCAGGGGATGAAGATTTTCTCTCCCTCTCCCTGTCATTCTACCTTTCAAATAAATAAATAAGCCTTTAAAAAGAAAAATTCACTGGGGTACTTTAGGTTGATGTGTAATGTATTATAATGTGTCCCTTTTAGAATAATGTAAAATAGAGCCCAATTAGCATATTCCCACAGAATGTCTAATTTTAAGATACACGTTACTGATATTTAATAAGAGAAGCTGGTATTAACTTATCTCAACCGTCTGTCTTATGTGACAGGTGTTTTTGCTCACCTTCCCTCTTTCTTGAAGGTACAGAAAAGTTCAGTAGTAGGCCCAAGATTTGCTGGAAGTAGTGGAGCTGGGACCTGAACCCGGATATTCTGTATCTGAATCTGGATTCTTAACCACTGTGGAGGTATAAAAGGCCTCCCCCGAGGGAAAGTCTACATTGATCTATTGCATAACACACCCCATTGCCAGACAGGTCAGCGCACAGTACACCATCAGTTCATCCCAGCGCTGAATGAAGTGGATGAGTGAATGGATGGATAGATGAATGGGTGAAAACACATTGCATTTTGTCATAATTGGCCTGCAATTCCTGAAAGTCAAAGACTAAGGAACTCTTCTAGACTGAAGAAAAGATGTGACATCTAAGCGCAATGAGTAGCCCTAAAGGGATCCTTTTGCTTAATCAAATGGATGCAATTGACGTAACTGGCAAAATTTGAATGGGGACTGTGGAAATGAGGGTAGTAACAGGGGACTGATAACCTATCGCAGTGACATAAAGTTACTTCAAAGCCAAACAGAGCTACAACAGACAGAAAAGCACCAAGTCATAGCTTCCTGCTTACTCCTACAGTCTCCAAACAAAGAGGCTTGACCTTGGGCACCAAACATTCTAAAATACTGTGCAAACAAGCCCCATGCAAACCTTCTATCCTGTGAGGCTTTAAACACTACCATGACTTCTTATTAAGTTATGTATAAACCTCTATCTCTAGCTGTTTGGGGAGCTCCTCATTTGACAGCTCACACACGCATGATTACATCTCTCTCTCTCTTTTTTTTTTTTTTTTTTTTTGACAGGCAGAGTGGACAGTGAGAGAGAGAGACAGAGAGAAAGGTCTTCCTTTGCCATTGGTTCACCCTCCAATGGCCGCCACGGCCGGCACGCTGTGGCCGGCGCACCGCGCTGATCCAATGGCAGGACCAGGTGCTTATCCTGGTCTCCCATGGGGTGCAGAGCCCAAGCACTTGGGCCATCCTCCACTGCACTCCCTGGCCACAGCAGAGAGCTGGCTGGAAGAGGGGCAACCGGGACAGAATCCGGCGCCCCAACCGGGACTAGAACCCTGTGTGCTGGCACCACAAGGTGGAGGATTAGCCTAGTGAGCCGCGGCGCCGGCCATGATTACATCTCTCTCTCTTTAATCTCTTATTACTTGACTCACAGGCCCTACCACCTACACCTAAGATGGTACAGGAAAACACTTCCTCCCTACATGATTTATCGGCATCAACCTCAATTTCCAGGGTTGTATTCTGGTTATGTGGCAGAGTGTCTTTGTCAGAAGGAACATCCGTGTCTATAAACAACTTGGCTGTGATGTCTCAATGGAGGCAGATTACAGCATACAGAGGGGACTTCAAAAACTTCATGGAGAGCTGGATTAGAGGTTGGAGTTTGGCCTAGTGGTTAAGACAGCAGTTGGGACACCTGCATTCCATACTGGAGTGCCTGGCTTCAACTCCCAGCTCTGGCTCCTGATACCAGCTTCCTACTAATGCAGAGTCTGAGAGACAGAAGTGATGGTCCAAGTAATTGGGTTCCTGCTACCAATGAGAGACCTGAGTTGAGTTCTCAGCCCCTGGCTCCAGCCCTGGCCCAGGCCCAGCCACTGGAAACATTTGGGGGAATAAGCCAGAGGCTGGGAGTGAACACACTCTCTCTCAAAAAAAAAAAAAAATGCTTTCAAAAGAACACAGAATTAAAAGGTAAGCTTATTCTGGAGTTAACAGTTTTCAAATCCACACATGTGTGTTTTTCAGAACACACATTTTCCATGAACTTTTTGAAGTCACCACATATGGTAGTGGAGGGACAGGCAATGATGGCCACATATATTAAGACCAGTCAGTGGCCACGTCTGTCAGTGGACTGGAGTCTCTGGAGCCCAGGGGAATCTCCTCCAGGCTCAGACTTCTGAAGGCCAAGTGCTTGAGGCACCAATGTGGTAACCACCAAGCAGGAGAGGACTGTGGCCTCGCACAGCCCCACTGCAGGCCATGCCGTCACCTTTGCACCCACATCCGGGAGCCCACTTCAGTCCTCGGAGTGAGGCCGAGGGGACAGGGGGAGGAGTAAGGACTGCAGGTGTTCGAAGAAACAGTCTTCTATAGATCAACAGCAGGCCCTAATAAAAGCCACTGGGCCCACCTCTGGGCTGGGGGAGTAGGATCCTTCCCCTTACCATTGGACATGAAATGATCTGTCTGATCTCCCCTGGAATGCAGAGACCAGGCAGACAATTCATCTTATGTGACTCTGTGAACACCTGTCACCCGAGAGTGGCTATAGTGGTAGCCTAGGATGGCCCAGGGACAGAGACATCCCCACTACCTAGGGGAGTGACTGGCACAGAGTGGCTATGGGTAAGTATTTGTGGAATGAATGAGTGAACAGAATCAGTGTATCCCAATAAGAAATCTAGACTAGGGAAGCTCTCAGGCCAGGAGCAGCCATCATGACCTGGGCCGCGAGGAGCTGGCCCTATACCTATTGCTGATGGCACACTGGTGTTCCAAGTCCAGTCCAGGACACCCAGACTTTTCATCACTAATCCCCGTGGCTGCGGGACAAAGGCAAGGACGTTCATGTTGACACAACCCACAACCAACTTCCACGGAGCCTATGTTTCATGGCCAAACATGTACCAGGCCACGAGCCCCAGGCCAGATGAGGCCAGCTGGATGGTTTCAACAGAACAGTGGATCTATGTGATAACTGACAGAGGGTTACACTTGACAAATCCCTCTCAGAAAGTGAGTGTGCCAGACCGGAGAGAAGTCCCGTGTCCTTCACCTCTGTGGAGAAACCTTTACCTCCTCACCTTCAGGATAAGAACAACCCGTGTTTATGTCTTCATTGTCAGTTATAGCTCACTGGTGAGCTAAAACCCAGCACTGAGAACAAATTCTGTGAGAACTGTAAGAAAGATGTACCAATTAGATCTGGGGGCAGACAAGGGTAGGGTGGAGAGGGGTTACATGCAGAAATAAGAAAATGGTTCAATATAGTCCAGTGTCAGAGGTGGACTTGTGTGGCCCCAAAATTTATTCATTGATGTCCTAAGCCCCAGTTTCTCAGAACGTGACTCTATTTGGAGACAGAGTCACCCAGGTAACCAAGTTACAATGGGCTCTTGAGGGTGGACCCAGATCCAATATGACTGCTGTCCTTACAGAAGAAGATTTGGACTCACAGACCAGCATGGAGGAAAGACCACGTGAAAAGACACAGGGAGAAGACGGCCAGCCCCAAGCCAGGAAGCAAGCCTGGGGCTGACCCCTCCCTCACAGCCCTCGGAAGGCACCAACCTTGCAGACGCCTGGAGATAAAACACTCCTGTTTTGAAGCCACTCGGTTGTGGCCCATGGCAACCGCAGCCCTAGGAGATTCACAGTATTGTGCAAGTTAACAAGAACATCATCCTGCTCTTCCTACCTCACCACTTCAGCACTGGCTCTGACCACAATGGGATATGACACAGGGCACTGCCAAGCTCCCAAATCTGTCACCATCAGTCATTGGCGTGCTACAGAAGCCTGGGGCTTCACCAGGAGGCGCATCCCAGTCCCGTTGGCTGTCTTCACTCACCCTGTAGTGCCCCTGCATCCGGGGCTTTCACTCACAGCTTGGAAGACTTATCTTTCCCCATTGCCAACGCCTCTACACTCCCAGCCTCCTCCCCCTCACCCACAAGGCAAACATCCGGTCTCCCTGAAGAATACACTCGGCAAGTGATTCCTTTTGGTAAACCAGATCTTCCTTTTCTTAATTCTCTATAAACCATAAATCCATGCCTTTCAGGGTGGGCTTCCGCAGCCCGTTCCACAGCAGATTTATTGCCTACTCAGTCTTCCTTTTGCATCACTTAATCTGCTGTATTTTAATTGGGTAATAAAACTCTGTGTGCCACCCAGAAAAATTCCAGAGCAAGCAATCACCAGGGATATTCTCTCAGCAGCCAATTTCTAATTAGGTATTCAGCCCCAAAGCCTACTTCCAACCCTGAGAGTGGCGGTTCTGAGCAGGTGCACACTCCCTGTTTGTGGAGACGGAACGGGGAAGGGGGTTGGGGGGCAACATTTGGGGTCCCCCGTGAGAGCACCCCTGGGCAGGGCTCTGTCTCTGAGGCAGGGTGGTGTGACTGTGTGGGAGAGGCTGCTCCCCTGTTGTCACAGTAATAGAAGGGCGCCTGGGGCTTTGCTGTGTTAGGCCTCATACTGCTCAGAAACAAGACTGACGCAATAAATAAGGAAGTGTCCCCAACTAGGTCATGCTTCAGAAACAAAAGAGCCTAGTGAATTCCTGCTCGCTGGACAACCGGATAGCCATCTGGAAGCACGTTTAAAAGCATACATTCCATACAGATTAAAAACTCCTATAAAAATAAATATGTAGAAATGTTAGAATTTGGAAGGATTCTTTTTTATTTTATTTATTTGAAAGGCAGAATGATAGAGAGGGAGAGTTGGCAAGTGAGAGAGAAAAGAGAGTGAGAGATGCCTTCTACCCACTGGTTCACTCCTCAAATGACTACAACATCCAGGCTTGGGTTAGGCCAAAGCCAGGAGCGAGGAACACCATCCAGGTCTCCCACATGAGTGGCCCAAGTACCTGGGCCATCTTCCACTGCTCTCCCAGGTGCTTTAGAAGGGAGGTGGAATGGAAGGGAAGCAGCTACTGCAGTGCACTCTCAGCCCAAATAGAAGAAATTTTGTAACTGCAAAATAAAATAAGTCTTTCTAACCATGGCACAAAATTCAAAAACCTTAAAAGACTGATCAACTTGACTATATAAAAATGTTAAAAAATATTTTTCTCCTCCCCCAAACAAAATCATAAACCAAGTGATAAATAGCAGATAGAGAAAAATCAAATCAATAAGAAATGTCAATAACCCAATAGAAAAAGTTGCAAATACGTAAGAAAGTGTTGACTGAGGAGAAATAATGAGTAATTCTTAAAAATTTTTAAAGCCCATTACAAAAGAAATGAAAATGGCAATGAAATATCATTTTTCACTTACTTATCATACTCACACATTGCTGGTAGGAGGATAAATTAGCTTCTGCAAAAAGCCATTTAGCAGTCTCTATCTAAAGTACAAACATCTCCTTACCCTATGAATATGTCTTCCTAATAAGCTCACCGTGCATTCCCTTGTACAAGGAAATAAACCCCGTACAAGGGCCATTTCTGAGGCATGCACATAACAGCCAGATGGCAAACCACTGGGATGTCTACCAAACAGGAACTGATAATCAACTACGGTAACCAAGTGTGGTAAATCCACACATGGAATACTCTCTAGCTGTAAAAAAAAAAAAAAAAAAAAAAAAAAAGAATGAGGAAGTTGTTCTTGAATCAATATGAGAAAAGCATTAGTAAAAATACAAGGACATACCCCATACCTTTGAGTAAAGCACAGTGCCAACAGTGTTAACAAAGATGAGGGGGATAAAATGTGTCCATGGAAGTATCTGGAAGGAGGCCAGTGTTGTGGTGTAGTAGGTGAAGCTTTTCCCTGTACTGCCAGCATCCCATTTGGGCACTGGTTGGAGACCTGGCTGCTCCACTTTCAAACCAGCTCCCTGCTAATGCACCTGGGAAAGCAATGGAAGATGGCCCAAGTGTTTGGGCCCCTGCACCCACATGGGAGACCTGGAAGAAGCTCCTGGCTTCAGCCTGACCCAGCCCTGGCAACTGTGGCCATTTGGGGTGTGAACCAGTGGATGGAAGATCTCAGCGTGTCTCCCTCTCTCTAACTCTGCCTTTTAAATAAATTAAAAAAAAAAAAAAAAAAAAAAAAAAAAAAAACAGAAAATTTTTTCCCACTTGTGAGTCTAATGGGACACCTGGAAAAAAAGCTGTGGGTCCCTGCCTTTGGCCTGGCCTAGCCTAGCCTAGCCCCAGCCATTGCAGCCACTGGGGGAGTGAACTAGGGGATGGAATATCTCTCTGAAACTCTCTGTCTCTCCTACTCTCTCTGTAAATTTGCCTTTCAAGTAAATAGAAAATAAATCTTTAAAAAAAAAAAAAAAAAGAAGAAACAAGAGAGAGAGAATAGTGGTCACTTGTTGAGGATAAGAGGTGAGGCTGGCGCTGCGGCTCAATATGCTACTCCTCTGCCTACGGCGCCAGCACACCGGGTTCTAGTCCCAGTCGGGGCACCAGATTCTGTCCCGGTTGCTCTTCTTCCTGTCCAGCTCTCTGCTGTGGCCCGGGAATGCAGGCCAAGTCTTTGGGCCCTGCACCCGCATGGGAGACCAGGAGAAGCACCTGGCTCCTTGCTTCAGCGCGGTGCGCCGGCCGCAGTGCACCAGCTGCAGCGGCCGTTGTGGGGTGAACCAACGGAAAAGGAAGACCTTTCTCTCTGTCTCTCTCTCTCTGTCCACTCTGCCTGTCAAAAAAAAAAAATTAAAAAAAAAAAAAAGATGAGTGATGAGGGCTACGTGGGAGGGACTCTTTCTGGTTTATAGCTTCCTATTTTTGATGATGGAAGCACATGTACTAAATTAAAACAAAATCTGCCAGAGGTGGGGAGGGGAGGGAAGAGGACTTAGAGACTGCTATACCCATAGTGTCGTTTCCTGGCAACCCAACCTCACCAAATCCTCCATTCTCTCCCTCCAGGGCCAATCAAGGTGATGACAGCACCAGGAGGTGGGGGCTGGAGGGCAGGGGGGTGGGGGGGCCAGCCCTGCCCTCCGGGCATGCCACACTGCTTCAGACAAGATGGCCAAATGAAACTATCCACACAGCGAATGAAAGTAAACACAAAATACAGTGTCGGTGTGTGTGGAAGAGTTCATCCACTAAATGAGCACTTTATGACGCTGTCTTGTCAATTCTGCCTGCTTAAAAATACAGCAGTGGCCTAAAACAGATGAAGCAGGTCTGGCCTTTTCAGACTTCTGAGAAAACCTACTCAGTGATCTTCCATCACATCTCCTTTTGCTCCTTTTTTTTTTTTTTTTTAAGATTTATTTATTTTATTTGAAAGGCAGAGTTAGAGAGTTAGGGAGAGAGAGAGATGGTCCATCCACTGGTTCTCTCCCCAAATGGCTGCAATGCTTGGAGCTGGGCTGATCTGAAGCTGGGAACCAGGAGCTTCTTTCAGGTCTCCCATGTGGAGGCAGGGCCCCAAGCACTTGAGCCATCTTCTGCTGCTTTCCTAGGTGTATTAGCAGGGAGCTGGATAGGAAGTAGAGCAGCCAGGACTTGAACTGCTACCCATATGGGATGCCAGCACTACAGGTGGAGCTTAACTGGCTTTGCCACAGAGCCAGCCCCTCCTTTTGTTCTTAAAACATCCCTGAGTGTTTAAAAATTTCCCTGACTGGGGACAGCATTTTGGTGTAGCAGGTAAAGCTGTTGCCTGGAATGCCAGCATCCCATATGGGGTACAGTTCGAGTCCCAGCTGCTCCAACTTCTGATCCAGCTTCCTACTAATGCACCTGGGAAAGCAGCAGAAGATGGCCCAAGTGCTTGGGCCCCTGCACCCACATAGGAGACCCAGAAGAGGCTCCTGGCTCCTGACTTTGGATCAGTCCAGCTCCAAGTATTGCAGCCATTTGGGGAGTTAAACCATTGGATAGAAGACCTTTCTCTCTGTCTCTCCTGCTCTCTGTCTCTTCCTACCTCTGTGTAACTCTGCCTTTCAAATAAATCAATGAATAAATTCACTGAAACACAAACATGAGACAGGGGTGCCACGACACCCTGACTTTGGGAATCAGGTTCTCCCCAGAGGCCCCGTCCCTCCAGTCCCGGTTTAGGGAAGCAACTGGAGTGCGGATGCTGCCAGCCCATGGGTATGTGCTGCTTATCAGTGACCCAGCACTCAACAATCGTGGTGAAGGACAGCTTTAATATCCTGAGAATCTCACCCACAAGCCTCCATTGTTGGTTTCAGCGTTAGTCATTCATGAGAGGTAAGGGATGGGAATTTGCTGGCAAGGAAAAGGAATTTATGTCCTTCATGAAACAAAGCATGGCATGAAGAAAGCATGACAAAAAGCAACAAATTCCCCTGGGAAATCCACTTCCCCTGGCGAGGTAGGTTGCTAATTTACAGTGCCACACACTGCAAAGATTACACAGGAACTGGTGGGAAAGACTGAGCAGGTCAAGATGGGGCCAACAGAAGGCTCTGTGAAGAACAGCTATAGAAAGACCCACTCTGCTTCCTCTGGCTGGAGCCACAGGCACTTCTGCAGCATTTTGAACAGTAAGAGCCATATCCAGGGACTGAGAGGTTCAGGGGACAGCCAGGCCAGACGAGCCAATGAGATCTGGAAAAATGGGACATGCTATGGTTTGAATGTGATTTGTCCCCCTGAACTCATGCAGGAGTTTAAGCCCCAGTGTCCTAAGTTAACGATATTAAGAATGTCAAGACCTAATCCGACTAACGAGGTAGACCTGGAATCTTTGGGGAGTGACTATCTTAGCATAGGACATTATGTGGTGGAGCCCAGTGATTGAATTCTAGTGGCTTTATAAGGGCAGGAAAAGAGACCACAGAGACACACAGAGAGGGACACGTGTGCTCCTGCCATGATGTGATACAGCCAAGAGGGGGCCCGCACCATGCTGTCTGAAGCCTGCACTTCTAGAATGGTGAGCCAAAAGTAGACCTCTCATATTTATGAAGTAGCCTGTCTTGGGGATTTTCTAATAGTAATAAAAGGCTGACCAATACAGGGCAAGAGCCGAGAAACTAAGCCACTCCAACCATGGCTCTGCAGACTGGGTGGAAGACGCCTTCTATGTAACTGTGCACTAATGAGGGGCCAGTGTTAGGGCACAGAAGGTTCATCTGCCAGTTGTGATGGCAGCATCCCACACTGGAGTGTCAGTTCAAGTCCCGGCTGCTCCACTTCTGATCCAGCTCCCTCCTAACACACCTGGGAAAGCCCAAATGCTTGGACGCCTGCCACCCACTTGAGAGAACAGAATGGAGATCCAGGCTCCTGGCTTTGGCCTAGTCCAGCCCTGATTGTTGTGGCCATTTGGGGAGTGAACCACTTGATGAAAGATCTCTCTCTTTCTCTCTTTCTGTCACACTGCCTATTAGGAAAAAGAAAACCATTTATTTGAAAGGCAGAGTTAGAGAGAGAGGGAAGGAGAGGGAGGGAGAGAAAGGAGAAACAGACATCCTCCATTTGCTAGTTCACTCCCCAAATGGCCACAGAAGCCACGAGCCAGGAGCTTCATCCAGATTTCTCACATGGGAATCAGGGGTCCAAGCTCTTGGGCCATCTTCCACTGTCTTCTCAGGAAAATTAGCAGGAAGCTGGGTTAGAAGCGGAGCAGCCAGATTCAAACTGGTGCCCATACAGGATGCCAGCACTGCAGCCAGCAGCTTAACCCACTGTTTCACAGTGCTATCCCCAAGAAAAGTCTTTTTGAAAATGCAGTAAGGCCTGAGCATCTGCCCCAGTAATGTAGGCATCACCCCTCCCACTCTCCCACCTTAGCACACTCCCCAGGTGCCAGGAACAAAACTATCAAGACCTTGACACAAGGCATTGACTCTGGAGAGTCACGGGAATTATGAAAGGCACAGGATGTAAGAAGACACCCAGTGGAGTTCACTCCTATATGGGCAGTCCACGTCCCGGGGTCTTCATAAAAGCAAAGTTGCTCTTAAGATGGGAGGTACCCACTGTCTGTCCCGATGGTCCTCATAGGCATGTGGGTAGAAGCTGGGCCTTTGAAGAAACTAAATTTGCTTAAAGAACAGTTTTAGTGTCACATCATGGGATAAAAATAACCAGTGGAGGTGCTGCATTTGGTAAACTGGTTAAGCCGTCCACACCCCTTACCCAAGTGCCTGTGCTTGAGTCCCGGCTCCGCTCCCCATCTGCTTCCTTCTAATGCACATCCTCACAGGCAGCAGTGACGGCTCAAGTGGTTGGGTCCCTGCTACTCACATGGGAGACCCACACTGAGTTTCCAGCTCCTGGCTTTGGCTTGGCCTAGCCCTGGCTGTTGCAGGCCCTGGGGGGAATGAACCAGCAGACGGATCTCCATCTATATCTCTGTCTCCCTCTACCTATCCGCCTTTCGAATAAATGACATAAATAAAATTTTCTTTCAAAAAAAACAAAGAAAATGCTGATCGAAAAATCAAAAGGGTCATTTAAATGCTGTACTGAAAGGGACTCAGAAAACACAGGTCAGAGATCGGGAACAGTGAGGCTTTGGGAATCTTCTAGAACATTCCTCATTTTCTCCTGTTTTTTTTTTTTTTCCTAGTACCCTTCCCAGTAGCCTAACCTTTAAAAACCCTTCAAGTAGAAGGGGTTTGTGTGCTTGCTTTGAGAGAAATGGTTCATCGGGGGTGGAGTGGCCTGAAGGGGAACCAGCCAGCACGGCTGCTTTGGAGAGGGAGAGGCAGGGACTTAGCAAGAAAGGAACACTTTCTCCAGAGCTCTTATTTATATCCCTAACTTTTTTTCCTTGCTTATTTCTTTATAATCTACTTTTGGTTTGTTATTAACCTACTTTGTTCTACAAAAACAGTTAAGTAGGTCCTGGGATATAAGAAATATGTGTAACAAATACCAATTCAGGAGCAGGAAACATAAAGTTGTTTCAAGGTCCTAAGTAGGAGAAGGTTGGAATGCCTGTGCTGGTGAGGTCAGACCCTGTTACCTAAGCGGAGGTTCCTATGTGTCCTTGAGCTTCCAGGCACGGGAAGTAGAAAGGGCAAGAGCCGGGCTGGCTGCCTCTCCTTGTCTCTGAGGAGACGCGCACTCGCCGTGGCCATGTTCTGTCTCTAAAAGATAACTCTGTCAGCCCTTCATGCAATGGGAAAAGAGCGGCACGGTGAATGACAGCTGGCATCACGAGAAGAGCTCACAGAGCTGTCTCTCCTGCAGCCGGGCGAAGACTCCAAAACAGGACTCACAGCGCCTCCTCTGCTCCTCACCCCTTCCGCCTGGCAACTCCCGGCTCTTCTCTCAGTCTCCATGTAAACCTCAAGCTGAAAGAGACCACCTCTGCCTGTGGGCTGGGTTAGGTCCCAGTGAGAGTCTCCGCAGCCAAGGTTTCCCTTACTGTTCACACATCACAGTCTTCATTCTCACTTGTGTGATGTCTGTCTGTCTTTACTAACACACTGAAAGCGCCTGAGGACAGGGACCACCGGGTCCCCTCAACAGATGCCGAAAATCCAACATCCACTCGTGATGAAATCTCTCAGCACATCAACCACACAGCAACCTCCTCCACCTGTCAGATGGCATCTGAGCCTGCATCGTACTCAGTGGGGAAAGACGGGACGCTTTCCTCGGAAGCTCAGGAGCAAGGCAAGAATGTCCACTCCTACCACTTCCCTTCAACACTGCGCCAAAGGTCCTGGCCAGTGGAAGGAGACAAGGGAAAAAGGAGATATCCAAGACGTGCAGATTGGAAAGGAAAAAATAACACTGCCTTCATTTGGGGAAGAAATGATCATTCATGAAGAAATCTTAAGAGAGAAACTTTTAAATCTATAACTATTAGGAAGTATAGCAATATGGAAGATACAAGGTTAATATAAACTGCATTTCTATAGAATAATAATTGAAAAATAAAATAAAAAAGCTATATAGTAAAATAGCATCAAAAATGTGAAACACTTATGGATATATTTAAATAAAATGTATGTAAGACGTGTAAACCAAAAACTTCAAGAAAAGTTCCAAGAGAAATTAAGGATGATCTAAATATATAGACAGTCCATGTTCATTGAGGATTGGAAGACTTCATAGTGCTAAGATGTCAACTCTCCCCAACAAGCTCGCTCTATAGGTTTTTATTTTTTGTAGAAATTGACAGGCTAATTTAAAAACTCTTGCAAATAATATAGAATAGCTCAACGACTCTGAAAAAGAACAAAGTTGGAGGGCTTACTCTATTTGATTTCAAGACTTAGTACAAAGCTGCAGTCATCAAGATGGTGTGATGCTGCCATCGAGAGCCACGGGCACACAGTAAAACGCTCAGTGTCAGGAGGAGCTGAGTGGAATCTGAGTGCCTTCTTCAAAGAGTAAAACAGTATCAGCTGCAGGATACACATTCATCAGAAGTCAAAATAAACTTATAGCTTCAGAGAAGGATGGCTCTTTCTGGAGTAGAAGCCTGAAAGAAAGATCTGTCATGAGCCCTCACAGAGATAGAGTACTGGGAATCAACTTCAGCAAACTGAAGTATCTACCCAGGATCTATTCCTAAATTTAATACTAACTCCATCGTGTAGAGATAGAGTCAGGAAATAATTCCTCCCAAAACAACCCGTGGGCATCTGGATGAGCAAGGCCCCAGAGCGCCGCGGGGCAGGTTTGCTGCGCTGCAGTCAGCACCACTGGATGCCTTCCGTGGTTGCACAAACGCGGCGCTGGCAAACACCCAGACCACCTCCTTTCCTCACCTACCACACATGCACTCTGGCTCTGCTCTCCGCACTAAACATTACACACAAGCACTCCCTTAGTTAATTTTTAAAAAGTGTATCAAAAAGTCTTTAGCAGCTTCATAAATCTGTTTGACATTTCCCTGTTTTGGATACTTTGGTTGTTTCCCATTTACCCTTATTATTTAAAAAATAAAAATAAAAACAGGAAACAATTTTTAAAAAACACATTATAGACTTATCTCAAAACAACTTGCAAAGAGACTTCAAAAATACCTGTATGATGAAAGACAAAGAAAAGGCAGAGAGCAAGAGGGAATACTCTGGATTTAAGGAGACAGGGATGCAAGGTATAATCTTTCAATTAATCTGGGGTGGGGAAAAATAGGTATAAAGGGAGCTTTGGCTACATTTAGAAAGAGTTGAATATAGATTACAGTTTATAGAGTGTTATTCACAAGTATTAAGTATTGGGGGTGCGATAATACCAGCATGCTTCTAGATGAGAATATCCTTTTTCTTAAGATACACCTGCTAAAGTTTCTAGGAGTCAAGAATCTTAATGCCTGCAACTCGCAAATGGTCCAACAAAGGTGAATGTGCGTGTGTATTATGTATGTACAGCATAATATTGTACTACATAATATACATACATAATGTATGTATTACATACATAACACACACTATATATATCACATGTATATACGTAGGGCAATAAAGCAAATGTGGCAGAAAAGTAGCAACTTGTGAGTCTGATGTCTGATATATGGGTTCCCACTTGTAGTATTATTGTGTCTTTTCTTTCTAAAAACTTCCAAAATAAAAAACTGGAGGAATACCATAGCAGAAGGCAGCAGAATGATTTTAAAAAAAAAAAAACAAATATGTTATTGCACAGTTAATTTTGATTTTATGCCAATAGGTGACTTTAAGTCCCATCATTACCACCAGCAAGGAAGACAGAAATTCTGGGGAAAAGATCTGATTACTTTCTTAGGATAGAGACCAAGAAGCAAAGTTCCTAGTTCAAAGAATGCACACATGGGCAGCCTCTGGTATACTGTACGAAACTGCTTGCTCAAAAGAACTACCAGTTTGCTAGTAATCTAACCAGGGTGTGGCTTGCTGCTGAGCCAGAACAGATGGAAGGCACCTCGGCCAAGAACAGCCGAGAGGAGGAGTCTGTGCGAGATGGGCTGTGGCCTGGAGCCTCTATGCCCAGAGAGCACTGGGCACATGGCATTCTCTGAGCCAGGGACAGACAGCCCAGTTCTTCCCGAGACACAAGTTCCTCATGCTGGCCGTTTTGTCTTGCCTTTCTTACCTTCCTCCTCTAGGAATGAGGAGAAAAGAGGGCACTGAGAGAGAGGGTGAGAATAATCGCTCTTTTCCTCCCCCCCTCTGAGCATGTGCTCTCTCTGAGGCTCATTTCATGGGGTTGGGAGTATGGGGAGAAGGGGTGGCAGGAACGGAGGGTCCCGTGTGATCACAAGAGCATGCACTGTTTCCACAATTATTCTAAGTTCAGTAACTGCACAGCGTGGCTATATGTTTCATTTTGCCTGTCTCTGAGTGCCTAGAGAGCTGGCCACACGTTATTCTGGGTATGTCTGTGACGATGTCTCTGGATGCCATTACCACACAGAAGGTAAACTGTAAAGTGCATTGCCCTCCCCAGAGTGGTGGGCTTCCTGCAATCTGCTGAAGGCCTGAACAGAACAAACAGCAGAGTGAGGCGATCTACTGCCTCTGCCCGGAGGTCTGAGCTGGGACCTAGGCCTTCTCCTACCTGGAGACGCGGACTCACCCTGGGACACACGCCCTCAGCGATGCTGGGGCTCAGGGCTGCACACTCCCACTGCAGCGACACACTCAGTGCCTGGAGTCTCCCGCTGGCCGCTGCAGATCTGTAAGACTCCTCAGCTTGCATAATCACCTGAACCATCCCGTTAATCCCCTACTATAAATCTCTACACACACACACACACACACACACACACAGCCTACTGGTTCTGCTTCTCTGCAGAATCCTAATACAATGACTCATATGCACAAAAATCAAATCAACCCAAGCCAAACCAGGTGAACATGCATTTGACTCCTGTCTTTGTAATTCTCCACACAGAGCCGTGGGACTCAGGTCTGCTCTGTTGTCTTACCTTTGTCCCTCCTCTTCAGGCACCGGAAGCACCTGCACAGGCAGCATGTTTATCCCCGCCTCTCTCATCTGCCACAGACCCATTCCATCAATTCTCACAGCATCAGATCTTCCTAACAGTTTGTCCCCTAAGGAAAGCCCAGGAGGCCGTAGGTAAAATACAGTCTCATTTTTTTGTTTCTTTCCCCTGTTTAATTACTCACTTCATTTAGTTTTCATTTTCTTTTTCTCATTGGGTAAAGAAAACTTTGTATTTGGGTAAATTAGTCTCAGGTCTAATAATAAAGGCAAAGCGCTTCTCTTTGACATTTATTACTATGAAGAAAATTCCCCAGTGTGCCCTTAACCACTAATATTTACTTCTTATTACAAACAAGCGCAGATCTCTTCTTTCATTAAGCACCTTAGATGATCTGTCTTTCCTGCCAAAATGGTTCCTGTTGGCTCTCTGTTTGAGCCATCGCTAGAGAAGCAGCTGCCAGTGTCAGAGGGAAACTGTTGGGGCTGGCATTGTGGTGCAGTGAGTTAAGCCATCACCTACAGCACCGGCATCCCACATGGGCCTGGGTTTAAGTCCCGGCTGCCCCAATTCTGATCCAGCTCCCTGCTAAGGGCCTGGGAAAAGCAGAGGAGGATAGCCCAAGTGCTTGGCCCCTGCACCCATGGGGGAGACTGGGATGGACCTCTTGGCTCCCAGCTTCAACCTGGCCCAGCTCTGGCTGTTAATGGCCATTTGAGGAGTGAACCAGCAGATGGAAGATCTCTTTCTATTTTTCCGTCTCTCTTCGTAACTCTGCCTTCCAAATAAATAAATCTTTAAAAAAAAAAAATGAAGAAGAAGAAGGCAACAGTTGGCCTGGGGAACTTGCTTTTTTAGTGTTTGGCATGTGTAGCGCCAAGGAAATTCTATTGCTTTATACTCAGCTGTTTCAAAGTGGTACGCTGTCACACGTTTTCCAGGCTGTCCTTGCTCCTCACGCAGGCTCCATCTCAGCTGGATGTTTCACTCCATGGCACTGTTCTTCCAAGCTGGACGCACCTCCTGTGACTTGTCCTGATGGATCATTCCTCCCAACGGAAACTAGTAATGGTTTCCCTTTCCAGCATGAAGTTTTTTACCTTATTTGAGAGGCAAAGTCCCCCAGTGGCAGGGGTTGAGCCAGGCTGAAGCTGGGAGCCAGGAACTCAAACCAGGTCTGCTCTGTGGGTGGCAGGAACCCAATGACCTGAGATATCATCTGCTGCCTCCCGGGGTTGGCACTAGCAGGAAGCTGGAGTCAGGAGCCTGAGCTGGGAATTGAATGCAGGCACTCCAATGTAGGATGTGGGCATCTTAACTGGCAACTTAATGGCTAGGCAACTTACATGCCAACGTTAAGTTTTGATACTCAAATGAAAGCAGTGTCAATGAGATTGTGAAAATATTTCCTTTCAAAGGTTTCATAAGCTACTTCCTGCACACATCAGACCCAATTCTTCTGCCCATTAGAAGGAACAGGAAAGATTCAATTTTCTCATCCTGCAAGAACATGAGGCTTTGCATGTCCATTTAAAGCAGCCAATCACTTTTCTTTTTTCTTGTAAAACATATGCTTACAATTACTTTAGATGTATGTTTCTTCTATGGTAAAGCTCCCTTTATATACTTACTTACTTATATATTTATTTATATAGACTTATTATACACTGGACTTTGCAAATGGGAGTGCTTTTCTGTAGAATAAGAATCAGCTGAGAGTAATACTTGGCTCTGACCAGACTAATGTGGTTTAGTGGATTTGGGGCCCTCGCAGGAGTATGAAACCGTAAATCCTGTCACTCTAAACTGGTTTTCTGGCCAAGTCCTTAGACAACTAATGACACTTAACATATTGTAGCTCATGTGGGCACTTTAGAGATTGGCCACCAGCATGTGAAATGGTTATAAAGTTAACTTTATCTAAGGTGTCAGTTGCTTTGAATAGCCATTCATTTCCGACTATTTATGTGAGCTGTTAGCTCCTAAATATGATCCGGACAGGGCTGGTGGTAATTAACAAAGCCTGTTAGGCATTTCATATATCTCATACAATTCTTTGTGCTGAGGCAGCCTCTTGCTGGTCAGGGAAGACACAGTACAATCCCCAGGCATCATGGGGCCCAGAGCTCCCACTTTACAGAGGGCTCCTGAGGCCCAGTGGAGGCTTTGCCGCTGCAGAATCAAGGAAGGGCACTACTGTCAGCGCATGTGCAGAGCCCGGTCATCTTTGTTCATCTGATCCTCCCAAAAATCCTTGCTCTGTAATAGTTAGAGCCAAAGCTCGGCCTCTGTACCAGAGAGACTAACAGCACAATGGCTCGTGGAGCACATTTTTTTTTTTTTTTTTTTTGACAGGCAGAGTGGACAGTGAGAGAGAGAGAGAGACAGAGAGAAAGGTCTTCCTTTGCCATTGGTTCACCCTCCAATGGCGGCCGCAGCCTGCGCACCGCACCGATTCGAAGACAGGAGCCAGGTGCTTCTCCTGGTCTCCCATGGGGTGCAGGGCCCAAGCACTTGGGCCATCCTCCACTGCCTTCCCGGGCCACAGCAGAGGGCTGGCCTGGAAGAGGGGCAACCGGGACAGAATCCGGTGCCCCGACCGGGACTAGAACCCGGTGTGCCGGCGCCACAGGCGGAGGATTAGCCTAGTGAGCCGCAGCGCTGGCAAGACACTTCTTTCTCATTCACGTAACAACTTCGAGGTGAATGGTCCAGATTGGTGGCACAGTTCTGCTCCACACAGTCATTCAGGAGTCTGCTTCCTTCCCTTGTGCAGCTCTTGTCATTCCCTCGGGCATTTTTTTTAAAGATTTATTTTATTTATTTGAAAGACAGAGTTACAGGGAGAGGTAGAGACAGAGAGAGAGGTCTTCCTTCTGCTGGTTCACTCCCCAGATGGCTGCAACGGCCAGAGCTGTGCCGATCCAAAGCCAGCACATGGGTGCAGGGGCCCAAGGACTTGGGCCAGCTTTTACTGCTTTCCCAGGTCATAGCAGAGAGCTGGATTGGAAGTGGAGCAGCCAGGACTAGAACCGGCGCCCATACAGGATGCTGGCACTTCAGGCCAGGGCATTAACCCACTGTGCCACAGTGCCGGCACCTCAGGCATTTTTACAGTTAAGGCTGATTGGCCACAGATCCATGGCTGGCATTCACATCCCAGTCCAGTGACCAGCAGGGTGCAAAATACTGCATAACGTGCCCACCAACAACTGTCCACATGCCTTTCTCATTTATACACAAGGAAACCGGCACTCAGAGAGGCAGATCACAGTACTCAAGTAAATAAGTAATCTCAATTGCAAAACACATAATTCAAATACACTTTTACAAAACAAAACAAAACAAAAAAGAACAGGGTTGATGTATGAGTGAATGTTACCCAGAGCAACAGAACTAACAGGATGTGTGTATACTCTGATGCGGTGAGAGTCTGTCTGTCTGTCTGTCTGTCTGTCTTTCTTTCTTTCTTTCTTTCTCTCTCTTTCTCTCTCTTTCTCTCTCTTTCTCTCTTTCTCTCTCTCTCTTTCTTTCTTTCTTTTTTTTTTTTTAAGAAATTGGCTTATGTGGTTATGGAAAGTCCAAAACACACAGGCTGGGCTAGCAGGCTGGAGACCCAGGAAAGCGCTGTTTCAGCTCAAGGCCAAGGCCGTCTGATGGCAGAATTCCTTCTTCCTGGGGAAATGTCAGTCTTCTCTACAAAGGCCTTCAGTGGATTGGATGAGGCCCACCCATATTATGGAGGTTAATATGCTTTGACTCAAAATCCACGCATCTCAAAAACACCATTACAGAAATATCCAGAATAACGTCTGAACAAACATCTGAGCATTGTAGCCCAGCCAAGCTGACGTATGAAATGATGCACCACAGTCCTGCTAGGCTCTGGACGGCCTAAGATGTACCTGGTGTCCAACTGCAACCCTGTCAGTAGCTTTACCATCTCTGATCATCAGTTGAATCCCACAGCACTGGAAACGAGATGGCAAGTGCAGTGGGCGTTAATAACACACGTGATTATGTGACGTATTCAAAACTCCTGAGTACCAGGATGCCATCTCCCCACAGAGCACCCCGTCTTTGCCCAGAAGGCCACAGACACAGCTTTAAATGGAGGAAAGGGAAAGGGGAGGGAGAGGGTAGGGAAGGGTTACTGATGGCTTGGTTGCCATCCAGCCTCTGTCCTCTTCCCAAATGCTGCCTGGAGGTTATCCAGCATCATTCTCATAAAACTCTTCCTGAGGAGAGTCTTCTGCCATATTAGATGCTATATCCAGCTAAGGTATGAATATCAGCTAACGCAGACTGCAAATTAGCGTGCTTGAAACCATTAGCTGCCAGGTGTGTCACCAGCTGAACAAACAGGGATGATTTGAAAAATCAATGTCAATAATTTCTAGCTATTTTCTAAAAAATTACTTCCCATCTGCACATGGCAGGATGTTCTGGAAAGAGGAGGCATTCTGTTCTGTTCTGCCAGCAAGACACTGAAACCTGCGTCCCCCTCATCTCCCGGCCTGAGTACCTGCACGTCCGTGGGTTGTGTTCTCCTGCTCAGCTGGCTTAGCTCATGGCTGGCCCCAACCCCAGGCACCCTTGGTCCTTTCCATTCACCACTGCTACCTTCTTTGTAATCCACAAGCTCATTTCTTTTTCTTTTTAAAAAATTGTTTATTTGAAAGGCAGAGTTACAGAAAGTCAGAGAGAGAAAGAGAGACATCTTCCATCAGCTGGTTCACTCCCCAGATGACCGCGATGGCCAAAGCTGCACTGATCCAAAGCCAGGAGCCAGGAGTTTCTTCCAAGTCTCCCACATGGGTGCAGGGGTCCAAGGATGTGGGCCATCTTCCACCACCTCCCCAAGGCATAGCATCGAGCTGGATTGGAAGTAAAGCAGCTGGGACTTGAACAAGTGCCCATATGGGATGCCAACACGGCAGGTGGAGCTTTACCCGCTACACCACAGCACCAGCCCCACAAGCTCATTTCTAAAGCGCCTAAATGTCTCAGCTTTTTTCTTCCAAAGAATCTTACCATTTATGATAAAAAAAAATACATGGTGTTTACTTCACCATTTTCTTTTTCTTTATTTCTAATTAACACATAAAAACTGTATGTATTAGGGCCGGTGCTGGCACAGCGAGTTAAAGCCCCGGCCTGCAGTGCCAGCATTCCATATGGGTGCCTGTTCTGAGTACTGGCTGCTCCACTTCTGATCCAGCTCTCTGCTATGCCCTGAGAAAGCAGTAGAAGATGGCCCAAATCCTTGGGCACCTGCACCCATGTAGAAGACCTGGAAAAATCTCCTGGCTCCTGGCTTCAGATCAGATCAGCTCTGGCCACTGTGGTCATTTGGGGAGTGAACCAGTGGATGGAAGACCTCTCTCTCTCTCTCTGGCCTTTCCACTCTCAGTAACTCTTTCAAATAAATAAAATAAATCTTTTTAAAAATTGTATATATTTATGAAGCATAGTGTATAATCTGTTTTTTAACTGTTGTATAACATGGGACACATTTATGGGGTACCACGTAATGTCACAACAGACATATTGGGTAATGTTCAAATCAGGGTAAACACATGTATCCCTTCAACCATTTATCATTTCTTTATGGTAAAAACATCCAAAGTCCTTTCTCTTAGATATTTATTTTTTAAAGACTTATTTATTTGTTTGAAAGGCAGAGTTTCAGATAGAGGAGAGAAAGAGAGAAAGAGAGATTTTCCATCTGCTTGTTCACTGCCCAATTGCCTGCAACACCAGGACTGAGCCAGGCCAATGCCAGGAGCTTGGAACTCCATCCAGGTCTCCAAGGTGGATGACAGAGTCCCCAGTACTTGGGCCATCCTCCACTGCTTTCCCAGGCACATTAGCAGGGAACTGGATTGGAAATGGAGCAGCCGGGACTTGAACCAGTATCCATAAGAAATGCTAGCATTGGAGGTGGTAGCTTAACCACTGTACCACAACCCACTGGCCCCTTCTCCTGAATTTAAAAAAAAAAAAAAAAAAAAAAAAAAAAAAAAAGACAGTACATCTATTGTCACCCTACTGTGCAACAGAATACCAGAAGTTCTTTCTCTGACTCCAACTTGGGACCTGCTAATTGACCTTTCCCCAACCTCCCCACATCCTACTCTCCCAGCATCTGGTTAGATTCCACATATGAGAGAAATCCTGCAATACTTGTCTTTCTGGGGCCAACATTGTAGTGTAGCAGGTTAAGCCTCTGCCTGTGATACCAACATCCCATATAGGTGCTGGTCTGGTTCGAGACCCAGCTACTCCACTCTGATCCAGCTCCCTGCTATGTGCCTCAGAAAGCAGCAGAAGATGGCCCAAGTACATGGGCCCCTACACCCATGTGGCAGACCCAGAAGAAGCTCCAGGCTCCTGGCTCCAGCTTGGCCCAGCCCTGGCCATTGCGGCCATTTAAGGAGTGAACCAGTAGATGGAAGATCGCACTGTCTGTCTGTCCTCCTCTCTCTTAACTCTGACTTTCAAATAAATTTTACAAATGAGTAAATCTTAAAAAACAAAAACAAAAACAAAACAAAACAAAAAAACACCCTATCTTTCTGTGCACAGCTTATTTCACTTAACATAATGACCTCCACTTCCATCCATGTGTTGCAAACAGGACTTGGTCCTTTTTATAGCTGAATACTACTTTATTGTGTATATGAACCACATTTCCTTCATCCATATCCTTTATCAGTGGATGGACCTTTAAGTTGTTCACAGTTCTTGGCTGTTGTGAACAGTGCTGCAATAAACACAGGGGGCAGATGTCTCTTTGACAGACTGATTTCATTCCCTTGGATATAACCCAGTAGGGGGATTACTGGGCCACATGATCGTTCTCTTTAGTTTTTGAGGAGACTTTGAACTGTTTTCCACTATGCTGGACTAAGTCACGTTTCCACCAACAGTGAGAAAGTGTTCCCTTTTCTCCACAACCTTATCAGTACTCATTATCTTTAGTCTTCATGACAGCAGCCATTCTAGCTGGAGTGAGGTGAGATCGCCTGTGGTTTTGACGGGCATTTCCCTGGTTAGCAATATTGTTCACATAACTGGTAGCCATTTATATGTCTTCCTTTCAGAAATGTCTGTTCAGCAGCTCATGTCTGGCCTACGAAAGACATGCTTGGGATTACTGTGTGCATACCAGAATAGGTAAAAAGACCTGATTCCAGCTTCCTGCTAATGTGCACCCTGGGAGACCAGAGGTGATGGCCCAAGTAGTTGGTCCCTGCCACCCACAGGAGAGACCTGGACTAAGTTCCGAGCTCCTGGCTTCACCCTGACCCATCCCTGGCTGATGTAGACATGTGGGGAGTGAATCAGTAGATGGAAGATCTCTCTATCTCTGTCAGTCTGTGTGTGTGCCTGCCATTCAAACACTTTTTAAATGAATTATTTAGGTTTTTTGCTACTAACTCTGTCAGATATATAACTGGCAAATATTTTCTCTTCACCTGTTGATTGCTTTCTTTGTTATGCAAAATCTCTAGTCTGATGAAATCCCCATTTGTCTATTTTTGTTTTTGTTTCCTGATCCAAAATATCCTTGCCCATTTCAATGTCCTGAAGTATCTCCCCTAGGTTTTCTTCTAGTAGTTTCAAAGTTTCAGGCCTTAGATATAGGTCTTTAACCCATTTTGAGTTGATTTTGTCCATGATAAGAGATATGGAGGTCTAGTTTCATTATTTTGGTATGGCTATCCAATTTTTCCCTCACCATTTTTTTTTTCAAAGTCTTTATTTATTTATATGACAGGCAGAGTTACAGAAAGAGAGAGGGAGAAGAAACAGGGAGAAACTCTCCAAATGGCCACAAGGGCTGGAGACGGGCCGATCCGAAACCAGGCGCCATGAGCCTCCTCCAGGTTTCCCACTCGGAGGCAGCGGCCCAAGCACTTGGGCCATCTTCTACTGCTTCCCCAGGCCATCAGCAGAGAGCTGGATCAGAAGAGGAGCAGCTGGGACTAGAACCAGCGCCTATATGGGATGCCAGCTCCATAGTTTAGAAGTATATTTTAAAGTCAGGTAATAGAATGCCTCCTGCTTTATTTTTTTACTCAAGATTACTTTAGCTATTTGGAGTCTTTTGTGCTTCCATACAATATTTAAGTTGTGCTTTTTCTAGTTCTGTGGAAAATATTCTTGGTATTTGATAGGAATTGCATTGGCCCTGTATATAGTTTTGAGGAGTATAGAGACATTTTAACAATATTAATACTTTCAATTCATGAACATGTAAGTTTTTTCATTTCTTTGTATCCATATCTTTTAGCTTGTTGGTTAAATTTTTTCCCAGTTATTTACTTTATCATAGGTACTCAGAGAATTGCTTTCTCAATTTCTTTTTCAGATAATTTATTATTTGCATATAGCAACACAAGTGATTTTTGTTATGTTGAATTTGTATCCTAAAACTTTGCTGAGTTCACTTGTTAGTTCTGATATTTTGGTAGAGTCTTTAAGGTTGTCCTCTTAAATATTTATTTATTTAAGAGACAGTTGGGGTGCGGGGAGAGCAAGCATTCTCATCTGCTTCTTCACTCCCTGTACACTTGAAATTGCTAGAACCGGTCCAGGTCAAGGATGGGAGCCAGGGACTCAATACAGGTCTTGAATTTAGGTGTCAGGAACCCAATTACTTCAATCATCTCTGTCGCCTCCCAGGGCCAGTGGTAACAGGAAATGGGAGTCAGGAGTCACAACCAGGTAACAAACCAAGGTACTCCAATGTGGGACACAGGCATCTTAATTTCCAGGATAAACTCTGTCCCTAGAGTTTTCAATCTATCAGGTCCTGTTACCTGCAAAAAATGGCAATTTGACTTTCTCCTATCATTTTGGATGCCCTTTAATTCATTCTCTTGCCTAATTCCTCTGGCTTCATTTTTTCTTTTAAAATAGATACTGAGAATTGAAACAGGGGAAGTGACTTAGAATTTTTACCCTTTCTACAATAGCTCATCAAAATATGGCGCCATATAGGTTTGAACAAGCCCCAGTCATGGGGAACTTACTGATTCCCAAGGCAGCCTAGTTCTTCCTTAACACCACACTGAAGCTGGCGCCGTGGCTCAATAGGCTAATCCTCTGCCTTGCGGCGCCGGCACACCGGGTTCTAGTCCCGGTCGGGACGCAGGATTCTGTCCCGGTTGCCCCTCTTCCAGGCCAGCTCTCTGCTGTGGCCTGGGAGTGCAGTGGAGGATGGCCCAAGTGCTAGGGCCCTGCACCCCATGGGAGACCAGGATAAGTACCTGGCTCCTGCCATCGGATCAGCGCGATGCGCCGGCCGCAGCACGCCAGCCGCGGCGGCCATTGGAGGGTGAACCAACGGCAAAAGGAAGACCTTTCTCTCTCTCTCTCTCTCACTGTCCACTCTGTCAAAAAAAAAAAAAAAAGTGTCTTCTTTGTGTTTTACCATGACTGATTAATCAGTAACTACAAAGAAAAACAGTTAAGCCTCCAATGTAGTTCTTCTCCCACACACAGAGTAGGAAATTTTATGATTAGCATAACCCAAAAATAATATTATGTCCCATGAACTTAAAAATAACCAAGAGGTATATTATGTGCCCCCCACACATACACACACATGCACGCATGTGCATATAAACTATTTGGGCAAGTTATACTGACTTTAATTTTTTAGTATTGATAACAGTATCAAAGAGTTAAAAAAAAATAAAAAGGCACACAGTAAAAGATCTCCTCCTTACTTCTATCATACACCATAAAACTCTTCCCCTCTACCCATCAAACAGGAACCCACGTCAGAAGTTTTGTGTGTATTCACCCAGAGGATTTTACACACAAACAGAAGCAAATGTGCATTCTGTCCTCTCCTTTATACAACTGGAAGCACACCATGCACACTGTCCTGCTACATTTTTCCTAATAATACACATCAGAGATCTTTTTATGTCAGTATCTTACAGCTCTAAAACAGCCATGGTACAAATACGCCGAGAGAGACTGAGTAAGCCCACTACTGGCACACACACATCCCGTTCCTAGATTTTGCTATTTCAGAGTGTACAACAATTACTAACATTGTGTGAGCATCACTCTGCAAATGCCCAATTACATCTATAGACCAAACTCTTTAAAAGTGAGCGGCTGCATCAGGAAGGATGTCCATTTCAAATTCTGAAAGACATTACCAAATTCCCTTCACAGATGTTGAACAATTTACATACCACCAACAATATAAAGGAGTGCTTTGCCAATCTAATGTTTCATTAAATGTATGGAATTTTGGGGCCAGCATTGTGGTGCAGTGGGTTAAACTGCTGCCTATGATGCTGGCATCCAATATGTGCGCAGGTTCAAGTCCTGGCTACTCCATTTGCAATCCAGCTCTCTGCTGATGTACCTGGAAAAGCAGCATAAGATGGCCCAAATCCTTGAGCATTTGCCACCTATGTGGGAGACCCAGATGGAGTTCCAGGTCCCTGGATTCGGCCTGGCCCAGTCCTGGCTGTTGCAGCCACTTGGGGAGTGAACCAGCAGACTGACGATCTCTCTCTCTCTGTCTCTCTGTCCCATTCTACCTATCTATCTATTTATCTATCTCCCCCTTTCTCTGTAACTCTTTCAAATAAATAATCTTTTTTTAAAAAATCTGGGGAACCAGCATTATGGCACAGTGGGTTAAGCCAACTGCCTGTGATGCCAGCATCCCATGTGGGTGCAGGTTCACGTCCTAGCTGCTCCACTTCTGATCCAGCTCCCTGCTAATGGCCTGTGAAGGCAGTGGAAGAAAGCCCAAGTATTTGGGCCCCTGCACCCCCATGGGAGACCCAGATAAAGATCCTGGCACACCCCCAGCCATTTTGGCCATTTGGGGAGTGAACCAGCAGATGGAAGATCTTTCTCTGTTTCTCATCCTTGTAACTCTGCTTGGAAATTAATTTTTAAAAATTTTAAATCTGGATATTTGAAAAGTGGCACTTGAGTGTAACTCATATTTATATATTTCCTCTTATAAATGATGTAGTTGAAAAATATTTAACAGTTATTTGTGTTTCTTTTTCTGTGGATTCTAGTCCTAGCACTGTTTTACCTTTGCATTGGGTGGTGGTTTTTCTTATTGATTTATATAAATGAACAGATTAATGAGATTAGCCCATTATCTGTGACATGAGTTGCAAATATTTTCCAGCTGATCACTTGTCTTAAGTCTTACAGTTTATATGCAAAATGTTTAATAAGGTTGGATCTGTTACTTCAACATAATTTTATTTAATAGACAAGTTTTGCCCTATTCTGAGATGTTAAAAGTAATTTTCCCATATCTTTCTAATATCTTTTTCTAACCTTTTGCAAGGTAGAGCCGGTGCTGTGGTGTAGTAGGTTAAGCCTCTGCCTGCAGAGCCAGCATCCCACATGGATGCGGTTTGAGCCCCGACTCCACTTCTGATCCAGCTCTCTGCTAATGGCCTGTGAAAGCAGTAGAAGATAGTCCAAGTGTTTAAGCCCCTGCCACCCACATGGGAGACTCAGAAGAAGCTACTGGCTTCTAGCTTCAGATTGGCCCAACTTTGCCATTGTAGGCATTTAGGGAGTGAACCACAAGATGGAAGATCTCTCTGCCTCTCAAATAACCTTTTTTGGCCGGTGCCATGGCTCACTAGGCTAATCCTCCACCTGCGGCGCCAGCACACCGGGTTCTAGTCCCGGTCGGGGCGCCGGATTCTGTCCCGGTTGCCTCCCTTCCAGGCCAGCTCTCTGCTGTGGCCAGGGAGTACAGTGGAGGATGGCCCAAATGCTTGGGCCCTGCACCCCATGGGAGACCAGGATAAGTACCTGGCTCCTGCCATCGGATCAGCGCGATGCGCCGGCCGCAGCACGCCAGCCGCGGCGGCCATTGGAGGGTGAACCAATGGCAAAAAGGAAGACCTTTCTCTCTGTCTCTCTCTCTTTCACTGTCCACTCTGCCTGACAAAAAATAAATAAATAAATAACCTTAAAAAAAAAAAAAGCAGAGCAAGATATGGATATCAATTTATTTTCTTCCAGAGAGCTACCTTGTTGTCCCTAATAATTAGTTGCAACTATATCTCTCTGTGGACTTTAATTATTACAACTTAGAATAGGGCTGATAAATTATAGCCCGAGGGCCACTTCTGGCCCACAGCTTGTTTTTGTGAATAAAGTGTTTCTGGAACGCAGCTATATGCATCCATTTATGTACAAGGATACTTCAAAATGTTAGTGCAAAGAAATTTTAAAACCCATGCGTGCTTATTTTTTAGAGATTTATGTACCTATTTATTCAAAAGGTAGAGTGACAGAGAGGAGTGAAGGACAGAAAGAGATCTTCCATCTGCTGGTTCAGCCTCCAAACGCCCCCAACAGCCAGGGCCGGGCCAGGACAAAGCCAGGTGTCAGGAATTCCATCTGGGTTTCCCACACAGGTGGCAGGGGCCCAAGTCCTTGGGTCATCTTCCACTGCTTTCGCAGGCTCACTAGCAGGGAGTGGATAACAGCTGAGCAGCCAAGACTTGAACTGGAACTCCAATATGGGATGCAGGCAGCGGCTTAACCCACAGTGCCACAATGTCAGATCCGCATAGTTTTTCATAATCTGAATTTTCCATAAATTTTGGAATACCCCTTGTATGCATGGATTTCAAGTTTTGGGGGGGGGGGGGCTGACACCAAAATAAACATCTCTTAATTCCCTGTTCTAGACACTTTCTGAAGTTCCATCATATTTTCCAGGGCTGTTTCTGCACTCCAACGAGCAGGGCTGAGTAGCCACAACAGCAACAATTTGGCCTACAAAATCAAAAGTATTTTATTTTCTGGGGCTTAACAGAAAGAATTTGCTGACACCAAACAGAAAGACAAAGGGGCCGCCTTTGTGGCATGCTGGGTAAGGCCACCACCTGCCAAGCCAGGGTCCCATAGGGGTACCAGTGTGGGTCCTGGTTTCTCTACTTCTGATCCGGCTCCCTGCTAATGGCCTGGGAAACACAGTGGAAGGTGATCTAAGTGCCTGGGTCCCTGCCACTCATGTGGGAGACCCAGAAGCAGCTCCTGGCTCTTGGCTTCAGCGTAGCCCCTCCCCAACAGTTGCAGCCATCTCCGGGGTGAACCAGTAGATGGAAGATCTGTTTCTTCATTTCTCCCTCTCTCTAACTTTCAAATAAATAAGTAAATCTTTAAAAAGAAGGAGGAAGAGGAAAAGGAAGAGGAGGAAGACAAAGAGGAGAAGAAAAAGGGAAAGAAAAGGGGGCGCCAGCGCTGTTGGCATAGCAGGTAAAGCTGCCACCTGCAGTGCCAGTTTCCCCTGTGGATGCCGGTTCGAGTCCCAGCTGCTCTACTTCCAATCCAGCTCTCTACTATGGTCTGTAAAAGCAAGAGAAGATGGCCCCGTGTGGGAAGACCCGCAAGAAGCTCCTGGCTCCTGGCTTCCAATCAGCACACCTACGGCCGTTGTGGCCAATTTGGGAGTGAATCAGTGGATGGAAGACCAATCTCTCTCTCTCTCTCTCTCTCTCTCTCTCTCTCTCTCTCTCTGCCTCTCCTTCTCTCTGTGTGTAACTCTGACTTTCAATTAAAATAAAAGAAATCTTAAAAACAAACAAAAAAGACTAGCCACTCTCCTTATTAAAAAAATAAAAAAAGAGAGAGAAAGAGAGAAATAAAAGGGAGGCAGAGGAGCAAGAAGGGAGAAAGGAAAGGAGGAAGAAAGGGGAGGTGGGGAAGAAGAGAAAGAGAAGAAATTCTAAAAATCATTGGAATTCTCTTGGCAGAAACTGCATAGGAAAAAAATATTCATTAGGAGAAAAAAGTCAGCCTGAGATGGTAGGTTTATTTTCCTCTTTTATAGCCTTCTCCCTTGGTAGGCCCTAAGGAGCTTTGTTTTGGTTTTATTATACTGTGGTCCACTTCACAAAGACCCACACATCTCTCTCTCATCGGTTTCTGGCCAGGGTAGGCCACAAGCCCCTCCAACAGTTCCAAGTCTCCTGCTTAGTCATCTAATTAATGAGGTGTGAGAGGGTCTCAG
Organism: Oryctolagus cuniculus; assembly: GCF_051225735.1. NCBI lineage: Eukaryota > Metazoa > Chordata > Mammalia > Lagomorpha > Leporidae > Oryctolagus > Oryctolagus cuniculus. The sequence goes on along the minus strand of NC_142871.1, from coordinate 64,152,380 downwards.
GGGACCCCTTGGAATGTGGAAAGCTGGGCTCTTTTTTTTTTTTTTTTCTCAACACACACCTCTAGGATATTACGCACTACCACCTTTCCAATCTCCTTCCTTTCTGTAGCACTGACAAGGAACCCTTCCAAACTGACTTTTATTATTTTTTTTAAATGTGTTCTAACAGGACCCACAGGATTTTCCCCCAGAAAGAACAGTGTTTCTTTCTTCTAAGTATTAAACAAAGGAATTTCCTCTTCAGCGTCTCAGCCATTAGGCCAGTCTCTTCATGCTCCACTATTCTCCCTTTTTGTCTCATACTCTGCTGTTTTCTCCAAGTTACAAACTCATCTCATTAGGACTGTCATGGTCATCCTGAGCATATCTCATCTTCTTTGGAGGCAGCTCTTAGAAAAAAAATTATTTGAAAGTCAGAGCTACAGAGAGAGAGAGAGAGAGAGAGAGAGTGTTCTTAGGACAATGAAATAGGTATGACTGTATGCATTTCATAGGAGAGGAATCTGAGCCACTCAAGATTTAGTTCATTTTTATTTAAACCTATTTATTTTTATGCAGCTGAAACATTCACATTATTCAAAATTCAAAGGCACACAGAAGTTTGCTGTGAAAAACTCCCATCCACCCGGTGTCCCTTCCTGAAAGCAGCAGCTACTCCCTATTTGCTCTATATACTCCTGGAGGCAGTGCACCCTTCCTCAAACATATATAGCTGCACTTAACTTCTTCCTTTTCACATAAGTATCTCAGTGTAGTCATTGTTCTGAATCTGGTTTGTTTTTTTTTTTTGTTTTTTTTTTTTTTTTCACTAAATATACTCCAGGAGCTGGCATTTGGTGCGATGGTTAAGATGCCACTTGGAATACCTGCATCACATATCAGAGTGCTGAGATTGGATTTCCAACTCCATTCTCAAGTCCAGCTTCCTGCTAATGTGCACCCTGGGAGGTAGCAGGTGATGGTTCCAGTGGTTGGATCCCTGACATCCTCATGTGGGAGACTGGGACTGAGATCCTGGCTCCTGGTTTTGTCCTGGTCCAGTCCCAGCTATTGAGGAGATTTGGAGCTCTCTATGTCTGTCTCACTCTTTCTTTCAAATAAGTAAATAAATAATTATTAAAATATTTTATATAGGTCTTAGAGGTCTTCCCGATCAGTATATGGTAAATTCCTCTTTCTTCAAGTTTCTTGGTATTTGATCATATAAACTTATAATTTATTTAAACAGTCTTATATTGATGGATGTTGAATCATTGGGTCAAAAATTACGTGTATTTAAAATTTTGATTAGTTTGTGAAATTTTCTCTGTTATGATTACACGGGGATACTAGGGGACCTAGCCCTGACTGAAGAGCTAACTTCTAATGGATTCTAAAGTTAGAACAAATGTTTCCTAACCAGAAAAATAGGAGATGTGAAGAATAGCATAACTGCACATTTTGAAGGCCACAACCCCTTGTGAAAAACAATTAATTGAGGTACCTGCAAGAGGGAAGAAGGAGTTACTTCTCTCAATGACTCCACTGCTCATCATTGCCTTTTGTACTTATTCCTTGAATCCCAGAGTCAAGTAATGAATGTTTCTCAACAAGCCTAGCTGGCTTTAGCTCCTGTCAGCCTGAGCCTCTGTGTCTTATAGACTACTAAGATGCAGGCTCCCATACCTGCACCAAAAAGTACCAGAAATTAAGGTCATCTACCTCAAAAAACAGAAGGTTAGGAAGAGAAAAGGAACAAGTTGGTGAAGACTGTCAAGGATGTTAAAGGTCTCAACAAACTCACCCAGCAAGTTGTACCCTAAAATGCCTGTCAGCCACTGTCCGTGGTGCTGACAACACTCCCAATGGGCTGGGCGTGACTGTTTTCCTATCCCTAGGGCTGTAAAGAATCCTATCCAACCCCTTGTGGGGATCCTGAATCAAGGGAGAGGAGGAAACCAAAGAAAACATGAGTGTCAAAGGACAAGGGCCACTTAAGGGAGGCAGGACACATGTGAGGTTAGATGGGAAGGAAGAGGGATCAATGAATGATTTGTCTTTCTACCAATCATCGTAGATACTGAAAGATAATTTTGTCCTCTTCATGCTATGGGAAGCATATGACCATTGTCTTATGCTCTCCGTCATAATATGCATATATTCTGAGGACTTAAGAGTAAGTTTATAAAAGGACTATGGAAAGAGGTCTATGGAACTTATTGAGTGGGCAATTTTAGAAACAGAATGGATTAGATGTCCATTAACTGATGATTGGATAAAGGAAATGTGGTATATAAACATGATGGAATACTACTCAGCCATAAAAAAAAATTCTGTCCTTCCCAACAAAATCAATGCAGTTAGAGACTATTATGCTTAGTGAAATAAGCCAGTCACCAAAAAGACAAACATCATATGTTCTTTCTGATTTTTGGTAACTAATATACAGAAAAAAAAGGAAAAATTGTGAATTTAAAAATATGCAAGTTATTTGTGGAGTTTTTTCCTTCCAGTGTGATATAAACTAGATTTTTGTACTCTATACTCTGATATCTAGCAGACTACTTTGATGCTAAAGTAATTGCTGTTTTGATTCAGGACAGGTGGGAATTCAAGAGTAAGATGGCCAAATATTTGATATAAACCATCCCTTTAGATTAGTCTAAAGTTTAACATCAACTTTTCTTGCTTGAAATATAAAGAATGAATGAATTCTTGAGCACAAAGTACCATGACTTCCTGTAATCATCAAAATTTTAAAATATAAAATATACTCTTCAAAAAGAAAAGAAGAGAAAAGAAAAGAAGGAAGGAAGGAAGGAGGGAGGGAGGGAAGGAGGAAGAGAAGGAGGAAGAGAGGAAGGGAGGGAAGGAGGAGAGGGGTGGGGGCGAAGAGAATGGATTCCCGTCTCCCTGCGCAGGTTTACTGGAATCCGGCCAGAGGCTGGGAGCAGCCTGGACAGCCTCCTGAGTCCCTCACAATATTTGAAGTTAGGACTTCAGTGAAAACATTCATCCTACTCTTGCTCTTTATCTCTGTCTGAGCTTCAGGGCAGCCTGGCTTTAAACTAAAGGAATATCACAGACTATACTGATTATTTCGTCTTATCTAAAGTCAGTTGCCTTCAAATGCTGTTTTATTACACACAAGAAGTAAATAACTTGCTTGACTTGTTGCTTCTTTCCCTGGCAGCATAAAAGTATAATACAGACGTGAAATTCAACAAATTCCATTCGTTCCTCCAAGTTGCTTTGGAACTGAATAATCTTCCATTCACATGATTAAGTTTCAAAACAGTCACATTTTCATGTGAAAAGAATAAGAAACATTTGGATTTATATAAAGTTCAGGTATAAAAGCGATTTTTACATACCCATACTTGGTACCATTTTCATTAAATGGTGGGTTTTCAAATCAGAGAGAACACATAACACTGGGGATTAAGCCAGTGATTCCATCAGTGCTAGAATGTATTTTCCAATATTTAAATGGCCTCCCTGGCAATGCAGCTGGCTTTGTACGCATAGCTGTGATTATAATTATTGCTCCTACAGGACACACAGGTCTCAAGCTGCCTGGGCTTGGGGATCTCTTGCCTGTGAGCAGTCAATGCAACATCAGGTCACCATAGTCTCCGGGGTCGCACATCAGAGCATCTGTCTAACATACAGTGAGAGTCCCCTCCACGACACTGGGGAAGTAACCTATTCTCCCCCAGCGTTAGCTAGGCATTGACTCACAACCCATCTGATCTGCCAAGCCTAGGCACTGCCTTCCAGTACTACCTCTGATCCAGGACTATGACTCAGCTCCAATCTAAAATCCATTTGGAAAAAGAAAATATTTAAGAGAAACAAAATTGCTATTTTCTTCTAGAGCACTGTTTCTCAACATTTTCTCTGCCTTACCCACAATGATCATCCCTCGCCACACTGCAGTGATTCTCTAAGTGTGGGTGAGAGAGGCAGGAGGGCACGTCCTTTGCTGCTCCAACCCGAGAAGCTTATTCAAACAGGCAGAGTGGGGCATTTTACAAAGTTTCCAAGTTTCCAATTAAGTCCTCCTAACTGGAGAGCTTCCATGTACTCCTCTTTCACTCTTTGCACCAAAAACCTAACAAGCACCAACAGACACCCTGTGCCTGCCCTTGGCTTCCAGGTGATTTCAGCCAAAAAGGAGCACCAGCAAGAGATCAGGGGGCATGGCAGACAGTTCAAGGTCTTTACCTCCCTGGCTCTCTATGGGCCTGTATCAGGCTGGATCCGTCTCCTGGCTAAAGGTCACCACTCCCAGCAGACCACCTTTTCTCTACCTAGCCTCTGTCTCCAAGTTCTGTTCTGGTGCCAGCTCCTTTCCCTCAAACCTTTCACGCCTAGGAGGGTAAACGTTAGCCCTGGTCCTAGCTCCAGAGTACTGCACTATCCCCTTCTACTTTTCCTATACTCTAAGGACACCTTTGTAAAGACTCCTTTTATCAATCCAAATTACCTCCTCTTCTCTGTAGGTATCCTGTATGGAAGTGTCTCCATCTCCCATCCCTAAATAAAGTTTACTCTGTAAAATCTAAATACTATATTCTAGATTTTTACTGAAGGAAAATACCTAAATGGATAATGTAATACCTTATAAATAATATTTCTCTCTTCCAGAAACCATTGTTAAATATTTGGTTCAATGTTTCTTACATAACAACTATATAACAATTTTATTTTTAACATTTAACTATTTGAAAGGCAGAGTGACACAGGGGGAATCTTCCATCCATTGGTTTACTCTGCAAATGGCTGCAACAGTTCAGGCTGTGCCAGGTGGAAGCCAGGAGCCAGAAATTCCATCTGGGTCTCCCACAAGGGTGACAGGAACTCAAGTACTTGAGCCATCATCTGCTGCCTCCCAGGCACATGAGCAGGGAGCTGGATCCAAAGCAGCGTAGCTGGGACTTGAACCAGCACTACAGCAGGGATGCCAGCATCACAAGCAACAGCTGAACCTGCTGTGCCACAACACCTGCCCCTTTGACAATTTCATAACTTAAATATTTTTAAAACAATACATTTTACCCTCAGGGAATTATCCTTCTTTTCTTAGGTATAACCTAAGGTTATATACCTAAGGTTATATAACCTATACCTATGTTCATCCCTTATTAGGAAGCACACAGATAAAGTTATGGATCTATATCAGAAAAAATACATTAGCTTAGCTTTTTGCAGTATTTATTTCTCCTTTCTATATGGAATTTAGTGGTCAATTTTCATTTTGCTAATGGTCTTGTTAAACACGCCTTTAATGGTAATTATTTCGAACTTAGAAAGGCCCTATGTCACACGTAAGTGTTTGTTACACTCCTTAGTAATGACTGCATCCCAGATTATAGCAAAGCAGAAAATTTTTTACATTTTTATCCATCCATATATTTATCTGAGAGGCAGAAAGAGAGAGAAAGAGATTGATTGATTCCATGTGCTGGTTCACTCCCCAAAATGCCTGTGACGGCCAGGACTGGGTCAGGCTGAAGCTGGGAGTGAGGCACTCAATCCAGGTCTCCTACACAGTGGCAGGGACCCAACTGAGCCATCACCTGCTGCTTCCCAGGGTCCGCACTAAAAGGCATCTGGAATTGGGAGTGGAGGCAGGCATCCCAACCAGCACCTCACCACCAGGCCCAACACCCACCCTGCAACATTTTTTTTTTTTTTGTACTTGGAAAAAAGACTCAGCATTAAAGCTATCCCAATAAACAAACAAACAAAAAAAAAAAAACTGAAAAAAAAAAGCCCTTAATGGTGAAGATGCCAGGTGAGAGACTGGCATTGTGGCACAGCAGGTTAGGCTGCCACCAAGATGCTGACATCCCATAGGAGCCTCCATTTGAGTTCCAGCTGTTTCATTTCCAATCCAGCTCCCTGCCAATGGGACTGGGAAGGCAGTGGAGGATAGCCCAAGTGCTTGGGCCCCTTACCACCCACATGGGAAACCCTGATGGAGGTCCAGATCCTTGACCTCTGGTGGTTGTGGCCATTTCAGGAGTGAACCAGAGAATGGAAGATCTCTCTTTCTCTCTCTAACACACTCTCATACTGCCCCACCCTCATAACTCCACCTTTCAAATAAATAAATAATTTTAATGCCATTTGAGACACTCACGTCTCATAATGGAGTGCCTGTGTTCAACATGCAGCTCTGGTTCCTGGTTCCAGCTTCCTGCTAAAGTACATGCTGGGAGGTGGCAGCAATGACCCAAGTAGTTGGGCTCCTGCCAGCCAACTACTTGGGAATGCCTGTTCAGCATTCCCAGCTACTGGTTTCAGTCCCAGCATGGCCAGCTGTTATGGGCAATTGAGGGGTAACCGTGGGTAGGAGCTCTCTGTCTCTCTCTGCCTCTCAAATAAATAAATCAAAAAAGTAAAAGAAGCCTAAGTTAAAATGGAAGGCATTCATCAAACGTCAGTATCTGAGATTCTGAATGAAGTTTTGTTTCTTCATTATCCATATATCTGATTCTTTAAGCACACTAATGTAACATACTAAGTTTAAGTATGCTAACTGCTTATAGCACCCAAAGATTATATACCTACTCTTCTGCAATGGAAACCTAACCTGATGAGCATGAGAATTTAATAAAAGCTTTCACATTTCCCTTGTTACTTTTAAAATCAGATACAAAAAGGTTCTTATAGCAGCCTTTTTAATGAAAACAGCAAAGGTCTCAGAATGATGGCTCTGGACTCTAATACAATATTATTCTCTAACACATTCCCGCCCTTGAATTTCAGGGAGCATATGGCAAGTCTCCCATAGTGCTTACTGAATTGAGAAGGGAAAAATTATACACAAGTATGGAGGAGCATGCTGGAAAACACATCCTTTAACTGCCTTATGTTTCATTTATAATTTGGGTAAACTGGCACTCAATAAACATTTTTTATTTAAAGTATATAGTATTTCAACAAAGTCACCCACAGAGGATTAAGTTAGTGAACCAGAAAGAAGCGAAAACCAGGGTAAATAAACAATATATATGCAAGTATCTTCCCAGTGGAGCACTGTACAATGCAATGAAGAAGAGATAGTACTGCTCACACGCTCTGATTCTGGATGCTTCTATCTCTAACTGGATCACCAGCTCTACCACAAGCAGGAGGCTTGAGGAGGTAGGGCCTATGAAACAAAGAAGGGAATACGAAAACAGGAGCTCAGGTGAGTGGACAGAAATCAACGACCACAGTAAAATAAGAAACACAAAAGATCATAGTTCTATAGAAAAGTGTAAATTTTCAGGAAACATCAAAACAAGAGAGCTAAAGAAAGCCACTCCTACAATGAAAGTATGAATTTTCACTTCTACTTTTAAAAACATTTCAAATATAAAGTTTACAGATAAAACAGTGTCAAGAATAGTAATGAATGAGTATTCTTGAACCTCAAACCCAACTTAAGGAAAGAAACATCTGTCACATTGCAGAAGCCTCCTGTGTCACCGCCCCGACTCACACACACCCTGACCATCAAGGGTTACCACAGCTGCATTTCTGTAATAATTTCCCTATCATTCTTCTACTTTAATTGTATTCATTTTTATTTATTTGAAAGGCAAAGCAACAGAGAGAGAGAGAAGAGAAGAGAGAGAATGAATATCTTCCATCTACTGGTTTACTACCTAAATACCCACAATGCCCATGGCTGGGCCGGAAGCCCAGAACTCAATCTTGGTCTCACACATGGGTAGCAGGGACTCAAGTACTTGGGCCATCATTTGCCGCCTCCTAGGGTGCGCATTAGCAGGAAGCTGGGTCAGAAGCAGAGGCAGAAGCAGATCTCAGGTGCTCCCATGTGGGTTGTGGAGGTCCTAAGTAGTAGTTTAACAGACTGCACCACAACTCCCAACCCTTCCCTACTGTTCTCCAAAGTGTAATCACAGATGGGTTCATTCCCCTGTTTATAAAGTGTATCTATTTGTCTTTGACATTTTCAGCTTGATCTTACATTTACAGGGTTCATCTCTGTGAGCATGTACAGCTCTAATTGCTTTGTTTCCAGTGCTGTAGAGTATTCTAGTGTATGAATACAACATATCATTGTTGGTTTTCATTTTTTCAGATGTGTAGTGGTTATTCTTAGATATTTGCTCTCCTACATCAACTTTTAAATCAGGTGTCAAGTTCCATTAAAAAATGAAATAAAGAAACAAAACCAGGCCTGTGCTGTGGCTCACTTGGTTAATCCTCCGCCTGTGGAGCCGGCATCCCATATGGGCACTGGTTCTAGTCCCGGTTGTTCCTCTTCCAGTCCAGCTCTCTGCTGTGGCCTGGGATAGCAGTGGAGGATGGCCCAAGTGCTTGGGCCCCTGCACCTGCATGGGAGACCAGGAAGAAGCACCTGGCTCCTGGCTTCAGATTGGGGCAGCACTGGCCATTGCGGCCATTTGAAGAGTGAACCAATGGAAGGAAGACCTTTCTCTCTGTCTCTCTCTCTCACTGTCTGTAACTCTATCTGTCAAATAAATAAATTAAAATCTTAAAAAAAAAAAACCCACTGCTATTTTGATTAGAGTGGCTTTGAATCTGCATGTCAATTTTATATGAATTGACATCTATACATTATGAGCATTTCCATACATGAGCGTAATACATCTTTTGATTTATTTAGGCCTTCATTAATACCTTTCAGAAAAATTGTATATTCTGGCACCTAAAGACTTTAGCAATCATTTAAAGTTCATGGAAAAACTGAATAAGAGGACCACACAGGGGCTGGTGTTGTGGTACAGTGGGCTAAGCTGCCACCTGTGCACAGGCATCCCACACTGGTGTTCCTGTTTGAGTCCTGGCTACACCACTTCCAATCCAGCTTCCTGCTAATGTACCTGGAAAAGCAGCAGCAGATGACTCAAGTACTTAGGCCCCTGCTATTCATGTGGAAAACTAGGACAGAGTTCCTGGCTCTGGCCTGGCCTAGACCTGGCTGTTGTGGGTATTTGGGAAATGAACAACAGATGGAAGATTAATCTCCCCCTCTCTGTCACTCTTTCAAATGAATAAATGGTTTTTTTTTTAAATAGAGAATGCAATTTTTCCATGAACTTCTTTAAGCTCCTCATATTTATTGCCAAGTACCTTTTATCTGTTATTGCCATGTTCATGCTGCATTTTTTCCTTTAAAAAAAAGATTTCCTTATTTATTTGAAAGGCAGAGTTAGAGAGAAAAGAAGAAACAGAGAGATCTTCCATCCACTGGTTCACTCTCCAAATGGCATCAGTAGCCAGGGTTGGGCCAGGCCAGGCTGAAGCCAGGAGCTTCATCTGGGTCTCCCAAATAAGTGGCAGGGGCTCAAACACTTGGGTCATCCTCTGCTGCTCTCCCAGATGCACCAGCAGGGAGCAGGACCAGAAATGGAGCAGTCAGCACTCAAATGGGTGCTCATAGGAGATGCCAGCATCACGGGTGGTGGCTTCATCAGCTGCATCACAATGCTGACCCCTCATACTATACTTTCTGTTACTGTGACAATAATTGCAGCAATGATGAGGGTAACAAATAGCAATGATGTGTTCCATGTTCACAATATTCCAGACACAGATCTACACGCTCAGCACTTAGACCGGGCCCTGTGATGTTGATAATGGGCCCAACATCACACAGCTAGAAACTGGTAAAGTCTGCACTGACAAAAGGAACTCTAGCTCCAAAGCACAGCTGCAACCACACCGCCCTGTTCTTGTGTACACTCTTGGATCCACTTCCTGAGCCTGCCCTAACAAATTACCACAAACCTAGTGGCTTTACAACAACAGAAATGTATTCTCTCATGGTTGTAGAGGCCAGAAATTCAAAATCCAGGCGGCTGAGCTCCCTCCAGGGGTTTGAAGGGAGAACCCTTCCTTGCCTCTGGTGGTTGCCCCAGTGTTTGTGGGTTTGTGGCTGCATCTCTCTGATCTCAGCCTGGGTCATCAAATCCCCTTCTGCTGCGTGTATCTAATCTCCCTCTGCCTCTCCTTTGTCATTGGATTTAAAGCCCACCTAGATTAATTCACAAGAAATTTCTCTACTCAAATCCTTAACTTAAACCCCCTTTTTTGGTCATATAAGACACTATCTGCTATATAAGGTAATATTTGCAGGTTTGCCCATTAGAATGTGGACATCTCATTAGGGTGTGGAACCACTCAGTCCACTAAAACACCACTGGAAATCAACTGACTCTTAAATACTACCAAAAAATCCAGCAACATGGCTGTATTTTCTGATCCATTTCAATAAATATCTGTTGATTACTTGGAATTTTCGTTGTAGACAATATCATCTGTGAATTACCCAAATCTATGTTTTGGTTTGATTTTTAAGACTGATTTGTTTGGTGGATTGATTGATATGAAAGGCAGAGAGACAGAGAAAGGAAGAGAAAGAAATGATCTTCCATGCTCTGGTTCACTCCCCAAATGGCCGCAACAGCCAGGGCTGGGCCAGGCCAAAGCCAGGGGCCAGAAACTCCATCCAGGTCTCCTATGTGGGTGGCAGGGACATTAACACTTGAGCCATCATGTGTGGGTTCCCAAGCAAATTAGCAGAGATCTAGACCAAAAGCAAAGTAACCAGGACTCCAACCGGCATTGGATATGTGATGTGAGAGCCCCAGGCAGCAACTTATCCTGCTGCACCACAACACATACCCCTCAATTCTTATTTTTTGAGATTCTATATTTTATTGTACATGCTACCCTGTCACCAGCAGCAGCACCAGGAACAACAACAAATATTTAGTGAGCATTAAGTAAAAGACATGGTACTGGATGACATGGGGAATGAAAAAGATACAGCCTTTGCTGGTTTGAAAGCACGCTGAGATACAATTTGTAGACTTGAAAATGTAACTATTAAACAAAATATAACAAGGTCACAGTTACCTTTGCAGATTGAGACTTCATTTAAAATAACTGCTTTTCTTCTGACCCTCATGAGTGTGCAAGCTACAACTCCCCCAGCTGGGCTATTTGGTCCCAATTCCCCATCTCCTCTTTGTTTCCCCCTGGTTGGAACAAACGTCCAATGTCCTGTCTGAGGTCCCAATATAATGATACAGAAGTAAATGGAAAAGGAAAACCAAAGCTGCATAAGCTGCCAGCGGGACAGCAGAGTGAATTATAGCTATCGCTCTACCTGGCTGGGCTCCTCATCTCCTCTTCCTAGAAACAGATGCCAGGCTGAGAGTTGTGCAGGAACACAAGACAAATAAATAACACATTACTTTCTTGTCCAAGAGAAGAGCCAAAGGTTAAGAAAATTAATCAAAGAAAATACAAGCATAAAAATTGGATTAAGGAGACATTTTTAGCCGACTTTCAATTGTTTACAATCTTGGAGTAACTTTAATTTAGCCAATTCTTGAGATGGACTACTTTTTACAAACTTTTAAGAGCCTTACAAAATAGGATGTACAACACGATGCATTTTTGTAAGAAAGAAAGATGTATTTATGCACAGAAAAGACTGGCAACTGTGATTATCCCCAAATACTATGATTATAGTTAATTCTCTTCTTTTTGAGTCATTTCATTTTCTATAATGAATAAAAAATAGCACGTTTTAATTTTAAAAATAAATTTTAACAAACATTAACGCATGACTATCATGTCCATGTCACAGTACTCTCTAGAGCGCATTTTATCACACGTGAAGTTAGTCACAGCTGTGAACAGGCAGGAGTGGGACCCAGAATTGCACGGATATCAGAAAGGTTCATCTCTGAAACTCAAAGTAGAACTCCAGAAAAATAATGGCACGAACAGAATGAAGACGACTGGCCAGTGTAGTGATGGTGACATGGACTACCTCCCAAGTGCGTTCCTGAATTACAGATGTGGGCTGACAAAGAGCTCAGACAAGGAATGAACCAGGGCCCCAGCTGCCACTCCCATGTTTCCTAAGCTTGCATTACTAGCTCCATTTTTCAACCACAGTTTCTTTGTAGAAATCTTTATTAGCTACTTATCCATGGGTCGGGCAGACGTTTTAGTTACCTGACAAAGCATAAGTCATGGCCTGCAGCACCGGCATCCCATATGGGCACAGGTTCTAGTCCCAGCTGCTCCACTTCCGATCCAGCTCTCTGTCATGGCCTGGGAAAGCAGAAGATGGCCCAAGTGCGTGGGCCCCTGCACCCACGTGGGAGTCCTGGAAGAAGCTCCTGGCTCAGCCCCAGCGGTTCAGGACATTTGGGTAGAGAACCAATGGATGGGCGATCGATCTCCCTCTCTCTCCCCCTCTCTTCCGCTCTCCTCTCCCCCTCCCCCTCATTCCACCTTTCAAATAAATAAAATTTATCTAAAACAAACAAAAAAAAAGCATAATCCATAAATCCATTCAACTGGGTCCATGAAAGTTGCAACTGGGCAAGACGCCCTAGAGGGCAACAAGAGGGAGCCCACTGTCTCCCCGGGCTCTCCTGAGGGTGCCCCAGCAACGGACGGGAAGTGGGGCGCCCTGGCTCTTAACTCCACGCCTATGACAGTGCGTCAGTCAAACCGTATAGTGAGTATCAGCACAGCAAGATATTATTTAGAACTTCAACTCTACATATACATTAAGTAGACATTGTAATATTTTCTTCCGGTGCCACAGAGAATTGTCTGAGGCCTCCACGCTCCACGCTCCAGGAACGCGGAAGAAGAGAAAGAAAGGAGCTATTTACATAACCCATTATCTGATTCCATCAACTACCCCGTGGGGTAGGCCAGGAAAGTGTGACCTGAAAACAGAGGGTCCAAAATGAAAAGAAACGGGACACGTACCGCAGCTGGGTCGGGGCTGGCGGCATTCCGCCCACCTCTGCATCCGGGTCCTCCCCTTTCGCCGGAAGTCGCTGGCAGGTGGGCTGCTTCAAGAAGATTGCAGATAGGAGTGAGAGCCCAGCTTTTAGTTCAGGTGAAGGTGGGGAAGTGAATGAGATGCAACGCAAAAGAATGTGTAAGAGAATCGTGAGGAAGACATGAGGTATACGGAGAGTTACCCAGTGTTGCAGTAAGTCCTCATTAAACTAAGTAGGTCCCACATCAACACACACATAACATAGTCCCCCAAAGAATCAGTCACAGAAATGCATAAACCTAATTGCTCATTCAGGTCCTCCACACAGCCTCTCATCATTGCTATAAATTTTTATTACACGGCTGAAAAAATGAAATATTCAGTAGCGAAAGGTTACCACTAGCAAAATGATTACATATAAAAGCACTAAATTAAACAAAGCCCTACCAAATGATAGCAGCATTTGACACCCTGAATCATTAATCATTTTAGGAAAATATGCTTTGCTGATTGAGATTTTTCACAACAGAAAGAAGGGGGTTTTATTATTATTATTATTATTAAGTAGCAAAATCACTGATCTGGCAGCTGATCCAACTAATCCAAGTGAGCTATTTACTCACTGTGAAGGGTGTGTTCACTTTCCTGAGTCATGTGACTACACCTTAACAGAATTGGACAAACCCAGGATTGAGAAGACTTGGGGTTTGGTCTTTAAATATGGGAACACTTCTTTCCAACTCAACCTGAATTCTGGATTGGGATTTCAGCGACTGTTCTGGATTTTGGGGATTTACCTTTGTTTATTGTCCCAAGTCACAACTGATGCCAGAGCAAATATAAATTGAGAGTATTCAACTCTTGCCTATGCTGATACCTAAAGTATCGCTAGGGGGGCAGCACTGCAACAGCACGTCCCAAGTCAGAGCACAGGTTCAAGTCCCATCTGCTCCACTTCGGATCCTGCTCCCTGCTAACGTGCCTGGGAAAGCAGTGAAAGATGGCTAGAGTATTTGGACCCCTGCCACCCATGTAGAAGATCTGGATGGAGTCCTGGGCTCCTGGCTTCTACCTGGTCCAGCCCCAACCATCACAGTCATTTGGGGAGTGAGCCAGTGGATGAACAATCTCTTTCTCTCTGTCTCTCCATCTCTCTCTGTCATTCTGCCTTTCAAATAAATAAATCTTCAAAAAAAAAAAAAAAAAAAAAAACAGTACCAGTAGAGTCTCCTTTTGACTTTGGAGACTTGTTCATTGTCTTGTCCTGTGTTGAAAAAGTCAGTGAGATCTAGCAGAAAAAAATTCCATGAGACTTGAACTTGAAATAGACACTCAGGAGTGATAAATAGTGTGGGGACAGAAAGACAAATCCTGAAGGATACGCTAAGAGACCTCATAGCAAACCCTCCTATTGACAATTTTCCTTGGGTCTTGATAACCATTTGATGGATTCACCTCTGATTTTTACCTAATCCAAATAAGCACTTCTTGGTAGATCAGATGGACTTCTTGGTAAAGACTTAAATAGGGGAGAGGTGCTGACAAGGAGAAGTGGGTAGTGGTTCTCGCAACACAGCTGAAAGTGATGTAGTCTCAGTAGGCCAGAGAAAAGAGACCTCACAGAAAATCAACATTTAATATCATGCAAATTAGTGTCCGTGGCCTCTTCTTGAATATAATTGGTAGATCAGTCTCTGGGTTCCTGCTTCTTTCTCATTCCCTTCCTAGTTCTGAACATCAGACTAATAAACGAACCTGGTTGGGAATTGACCGGGCTGTGTTAAATCCATAGGTCCCTAAGGCATCTTCCATTAGGGGTGAAGAGACTTTTTTCTGTCAAGGGCCACTTCAATATTTATAGCATCATGGCCATACAAAAAAAAAATTTTAAGATTTTATTTATTTATTTGAAAGGTAGAGTTACAGATAGTGAGAGGGGAAGGGAGAGAGAGAGAGGTTTTCCATCCACTGGTTCACACCCCCCCCCCAAATGACCACAACAGCTGGAGCTGCACCTACCCAAAGCCAGGAGCCAGGAGCTTCTTCTGGGTCTCCAACACAGGTACAAGGGCCCAGTACTTGGACCATGTTCTACTACGTTCCCAGGCCATAGCAGAGAGCTGGACTGAAAGAGGAGCAGCAGGGACTAGAACCAGCACCCAGAGGGGATGCTGACACCACAGGAGGAAGATTAACCTTCTGTGCCACAGCGCCAGCCTCAAGCCACACAAAATTATCAACTGAAAAAGTAGCCTGCTATAGATTTATTGAATTTCGAGTCCCTTGTGTGGTTGCCTCGGCAAGGCCAGACGAGGTTCTGTGGGCTCCACTCTTGTGAGACAGAATCCAGCTCCAACAGTTTTGCTTTTGAGAGACTTGGTTGTTTCCAGACATTTGGGGCACACCCACTAAAACCAGGAAGTCTGTGCAGTTGGAGTTTGTTGGAAATTGTGCCAACACAGAAAGTTAATTGCCAGATGTTTGGATAGTAAATACAGTTACTGTTTAACAACACGAACACTTGGGTCCCAGATATATTTGATGTGTTGGGATACATATGCTGGTCTCTAAATATCCTAAACAAGATGATGTATGCTTAAGTTCAACAGTCAACACAGGAGACAGTAATAAATAAGTACTCCTGAGCAATTCTAAAATCAAAATTCCTTTGATGTCTGTCAAGCCACAGATAGAGATCTTAGCTTCCCATTATCACTTTTTAGAAATACATCATAGGGGCGGGCACCATGACACACTAGGTTAATCCTCTGCCTGTAGCGCCGACATCCCATATGGACACCAGTTCTAGTCCCGGTTGTTCCTCTTCCAGTCCAGCTCTCTGCTGTGGCCCAGGAGTGCAGTGGAGGATGGCCCAAGTGCTTGGGCCCCTGCACCTGCATGGGAGACGGGGAAGAAGCTCCTGGCTCCTGGCTTTGGATCGCTGCAGTTCCGGCTGGTGAGGCCATTTGGGGAGTGAACCAATGGAAGGAAGACCTTTCTCTCTGTCTCTCTCTCTCACTGTCTGTAACTCTACCTGTCAAATAAAAAAATTAAAAATCTTTAAAAAAAAAAAAGATAAACTCACAAGAGCGTACCTGCTGTCATGGAAAGGACATTGGCTTGGTGTGAAATCAGGTACCAAATCCCACCTTTGGGCAAGTTATTTAACTTCTCCAAATTCTGGTTTCTTCATCTATATACTGGGTTGCAGAGAAGACTGAACAGAAAATGTGATTGTAGTACTTAACAATGAGCTCCTCTAGTTGGTACTTGCAATGGACTGAACGACTGTGTCCCCCAAAATTCATATGTCGAAGCTTAATCCCAGTGTAATGGTGTTTTTAGATAGGGCCTTTGGCACTTAAGTCAGAGGGTGTCGCCACATGAACGGAATTGATGTCTTTATAAAAAGATGATTTCTCTTTCTGCTGTGGGAGGAGACAGCAAGAAGGCAGCTGTCTGCAAAGCAGAGAGAGAGAGCCCTCACTGGGAACCAGCTCTGCCCACACCTTGATCTTCAGAACTGAGAGAATCGAGTGTCTGTGGTTTCACATGCAGGCCATGGTCTTTTTGTTAGAGCAGTCTACCTGACTCAGACGGTATTGTAGAATCATAGCACAGCTTGGTGATGCTTTTTGAAATCTTTACAGAGATTTTCTTAAGTAATTTACCATGTGGCCTTTGGTCCCATTCCATCACGTAGGCCATTATGTAAGAGTTATGAGGGTGGAAGGCAGAAGAAAAGATGCATGTATTTTTGGGTTTGAATTCCAGAAGCCAAAGCTTTGAAGAAAGGGAGTGCACAGACAAGAGGTTTGGGTGACTAGAGGATAATTAAGGATGATCTCCCCTCGTGCCAGACTGCAAGGATTCCCTTGGCAAGGCAGAAGAAGCTACTCTGAAGGCAGGAGTGTGTGCAAGACAGAAAAGAAAAGGAAATGTTGCAAGTCTGAATAAGCAACAGTTATACTGCCTGGTACTCTCCTTCCCTCTCCCTGCCAAGCCAGGCAATGTCTAACTCTGGCAGAATGGCAAAGGTTTAATCTGCAGAGTTGGGACACAAAAGCACTAGGTTTGGGCGTAGCAGATGCAGGTGAAGGTGTGGGTGACCAGCTCCAGGGAGAATGAGGATCTACTCAAAGTTGGAGCCAGGAGCTTCTTCCAGGTCTTCCACACAGGTGCAGGGGCCCAAGGCCCCGGACCATCTTCTACTGCTTTCCCAGGCCATACCAGAGAGCTGGATTGGAAGTGGAGCAGCCAGGACTTGAACCAGTGCCCATGTGGGATGCCGGCACTGCAGGTGGCAGCTTTACCTGCTACACCACAGTGCCGGCCCCTAAATGCATTTTTAACTTACAGTATTTTTAATTGCGATGAGCTTCTCTGGACATAACCCCATGGTAAGTTGAGGAGCATCTGTAGTCCTCAGAAGAATAGAGGCTGCATTTCTTGTGGAAATCGACCAGCTCAAGGAAAACCCCTATAGACACAGACATCCAGAATTTCTTAATTTTTAAAAAATAGTTTGTTTGCTGTCTACGGCAAATCTTGTCATCCAACGAGTCCTATTGTCTCTCTCTCACAAACACCCCTAGTATTTCTGATCAGCTTCGGAGTACTTGTGTCTTAGCTCTCCAAGGATTCCCAGACATTTGAGGGAACACTAACAGAAGAGAGAATGCAAAACAAAGAAACAGACTGAAAGGACCTAAGAGAAAACAAAGAATGCAGGAATTAGGAAAAAATGTAAAGCATTATTATAAATATCCTGAGAGAACCATGAAATCTAATCCAGCCATAAGACAAGATAGAGTGCTATGAAAAACAGAACGATCAGAAAATGACAAATAGCTCTTAGAAATTTTAAATGATTGACAAACTGAGTTAACAAATCAGAAGATAAAATTTAGTACATTTTCTAGCAATCATGGGAAATACAGAGAAAGAAGATGACAGCAGGCCAACCAGGAGGTCTACAATCCAACTAATAGAAATTCCAGAAGGAAAAAAAATAGAAGGAACGAAATGGAAGAATTTATTAAATGAATAACATTATTTATCAGGATTAAAATTGCCCAGAGTTGATAGGTTCATTGCAAGTTAAGAAACATTTTAAAAATATATTTGGCCGGCGCCGCGGCTCACTAGGCTAATCCTCCACTTGCGGCGCCGGCACCCCAGGTTCTAGTCCCGGTCGGGGTGCCAGATTATATCCCAGTTGCCCCTCTTCCAGGCCAGCTCTCTGCTGTGGCCAGGGAGTGCAGTGGAGGATGGCCCAAGTCCCTGGGCCCTGCACCCCATGGGAGACCAGGAGAAACACCTGGCTCCTGGCTTCGTATCAGCGCAGTGCGCCGGCCGCAGCACACCAGCCGCGTCGGCCTTTGGAGAGTGAACTAATGGTAAATGAAGACCTTTCTCTCTGTCTCTCTCTCTCTCACTGTCCACTCTGCCTGTCAAATATTTATTTATTTATTTATTTATTCAAAAGACAGAGTAATAGAGAGATGGAGAGACAGAGAGAGAGGAAGAGAGCTTCCAACCTCTGGTTCACTACCTAAGTGTTTCCAAAGACAGACTAGGCCAAGCCAAAGCCAGTAACCTAGAACCCTATCCAGGTCTCCCACATGGGTAACACTGGGCCATCTTCCAGTGCCTTCCAAGGCACGTTAGCAGGGAGCTGGATCATAAGTGGAGGTCTAGGACTCCAACGGGTGCTCAATTAAGATGCTGATGTCACAGGCGATGTATTTAACCCTTGTGCCACAATGCCGGTCCCCTCATAATGTTTCAATAATCAATAATAACCAAGGGCTGGCGTTGTGGCATTGTGGGTGAAAGGCACTGCCTGCAGTGACAGCATCCCATCTGGGAACCAGTTCGAGTCCTGGCTGCTTCACTTCCGACCCAGCTCCCTGCTAATGGCCTGGGAAAGCAGCAGAAGATGGCCCAAGTGCTTGGACCCCTGCAACCACATGGAAGACCAGGAAGAGGCTTCTAGTTCCTGGCTTCAGCCTGGTCTAGCCCTGGCCACTGTGGCCATTTGGGGAGTGAACCAACAGATGGAAGATCTCTCTCTCTCTCTTTCTCTCTCTCTCTCTCTCTCACTCTCACTCTCACTCTGACTTTAAATAAATAAAGCAAATATTAAAATAATAATAATAACCAGAAGTCAGACAACAAAGTTGTAGTAAATTATTTGTGACTCACATAAAAATAAATGGTTATTCTTGCTAAAATATAAAGATTACTAAACAATAAGAAAAAGATTAACAACTTAATAGAAACATTGGCAAAAGTTCACATACAAGGAATTTAAATGGCCCTTATAATAATAAAAAGGTCATCAGCTCCACTCCTAGTAAAAGAAATACAAATTCCACCTAACAGACACCTTCCTCATC
The DNA here is from genome assembly GCF_051225735.1 of Oryctolagus cuniculus. Classification (NCBI taxonomy): domain Eukaryota; kingdom Metazoa; phylum Chordata; class Mammalia; order Lagomorpha; family Leporidae; genus Oryctolagus; species Oryctolagus cuniculus. Next base: position 64,133,195 of record NC_142871.1, on the reverse strand, counting down.
TCTAGCATCAGCAAATATGTATTTTAAAAAGTATACAGCAGGCATTTAGCTTGGCAGATAAGATACTGGTTAAGACTCCCTCATCCCACATCTGTGTGCCTGGATTCGAATCCGAGCTCCAGCTCCTGCTAATATAGACCTGGGAGGCCGTGGGGATGACTCAAGTAGTTAGGTTCCTACCATCCATGTAAGAGACCTGGAGTGTATTCCCAGTGCCTGGCTCCAGTCCCAGCCCAGCCCTAGCCAGTGCAGGTATTTGGGAACTGAATCAGCAAATGAGAACACAATCCCTCCTCTTCTCTCTCTCTCTCTCTCTCTCTCTCTCTCTCTCTCTCTCTCTCTCCTCTTCCCACCCTCCTTCTCTCCCTCTTTGCCTCTCTGTCTCTCAAATAAACAAATAAAATTTTGGAAAAAAAATCTGTGTTGGCAAGAGTATGGGGAAATAAACACACTCATGTACACTGATAACAGGAGTATGAAGCGATACAACATAAATAGTGGGTAATTTGGCCAAACCTATCAAAAACACAAATGCATATACTCTTTAGCCAGAAATTTTACTTCTGAAAGTTTTTCCTATAGATATAACCACATATGAAATTATTCATGCTCATATATAAGATTGCTCTCTATAGCCTCGTTTTTTTGTTTGTTTGTTTGTTTGTTTGTTTTTTGACAGGGAGAGTGGACAGTGAGAGAGAGAGAGACAGAGAGAAAGGTCTTCCTTTGCCCTTGGTTCACCCTCCAATGGCTGCCGCGGCCGGCGCGCTGCGGCCGGCGCACCGCGCTGATCCGATGGCAGGAGCCAGGTGTTTATCCTGGTCTCCCATGGGGTGCAGGGCCCAAGTACTCGGGCCATCCTCCACTGCACTCCCTGGCCACAGCAGAGAGCTGGCCTGGAAGAGGGGCAACTGAGACAGAATCCGGCGCCCCAAATGGGACTAGAACCAGGTGTGCTGGCGCCGCAAGTGGAGGGTTAGCCTAGTGAGCCGCGGCGCCGGCCTGTAGCCTCGTTTTAATGAATAAAAAGTAAATATGGGGCCAGGGTTGTGGCACAGCAGGTAAAGCTGCTTCTTGCAATGCCAGCAACCCCTATGGGTCCTGGTTCATGTCCGGCTACTTCACTTCCAATCCATCTTCTTGCTAATGGCCTTGAAAAAGCAATGGAAGATGGCCCAAATGTGTGGGCCCCTGCACCTATCTGGGAGACCCAGATGAAGCTTGGGTTTGAAATTTAGTTCCAGCACTTCCAACTGCCAAAACCAGCGATTATAATTTAACTTCCTAAATCTTTATTTAAAAAAAAAAAAGACTGATTTATTTGAAAGTCAGAGTTGAAGAGAGAGAGAGAGAGAGAGAGAATCTTCCATCTGCTGGTTCACTCCCCAAATGGCCACAATGGCCAGAGCTAGGCCAGTCCAAAGCTTGGAGCCAGAAGCTTCTTCCAGATCTTCTTTGTGGGTGCAGGGGCCCAAGGATTTGGGCCATCTTCTACTGCTTTTCAGTTGCATTAGCAGGGAGCTGGATCAGAAGTGGAGCAGCCGGGACTTGAACTGGCACCTGTATGGGATGTTAGCATTGCAGGCAACAACTTTATCCACTATGCCACAGTGCCGGTCCCCTTTCATATCTTACAAACAAGGTGACCTGTACAAAGTGCCTAGCACAGGACTTGGCACATAGCTAGTCTCCATCTTGTTGTCTCCCAGGCCTACCTCAGAGGTACTCACACAAGTGGAACAGTTTGCCTCATTTCCCTAGAGGAGAGCAATGCTGCACTACTATCCATGTTCATGGCTACATGGAATTTGATCTGCAGACTTCAGAAATGTTCTGCATGTTTTTTAAAGATTTATTTTATTTATTTGAAAGGCAAAGTCACAGAGAAGCAGAGGCAGAAAGAGAGACAGAGGTCTCCCATCCGCTGCTTCACTCCCCAAATGGCCACAACAGCTGGATCTGCACCAATCTAAAGCCAGGACCCAGGAGCTTCTTCCAGGTCTCCCATACTGGTGCAGGGGCCCAGGAACTTGGACCATTTTCCACCGTCTTCCCAGGCCACAACAGAGAGCTGGATCGGAAGTGGAGCTGCAGGGACTCGAACTGGCACCCACATGGGATGCCGGCACTGCAGGCAGCATCTCCACCCGCCATGCCACAGCACTGACTCCAAATGTTCTGAATTTTTAAGGAATAGTACTGAAGTTAGCAATTTAAATCACTTCCCACAATATGACTATGAAATTACTACTCAGATTATGATATATATGTATGTGTGTGTATATATATGGCATGCTGGCCTGTATCTATAAATAGAAACTGAAACATAAAACATTCAGAATTCTTAATCTAAGAATTTAAGGCTGTATTCTGGGAGACTCCAAAGCCTGACATTAAAGTTCACTCATTTAATACACTTTGGCCAGCCATCCTTGGTTCTAAGGAGCGCGTGATGCAGTAAGAACTCCTGGGAGGAAATGCCAGAAAGGCTGAGAAGTAATGCAAAGTTCAAGGTCAGAGGTGACACAGTCAGGTACAGCAGTGCAGGGATCTTCAGGGCCTTTTTTTTTCTTGGGGGGGGGGGGTGGAGGGTGGGAGGTGCTCTAAGCGGCTGTCATTTATGCAGTTCCAAGCATGTTAAAATGCCAGGAATCAGATAACCCAGTTCCCACTGGAGCCCAGGGAAGGAGGGGTTGCTGTGGGACCCGACCGCTCTGCAGGACTCAGAGAAAGCTGGTACCAGGTAGCCACCGTTCCATCATCATGCGGAAAGGAGACTCCAACAAGCCGAGGGCACAATGTCCTCCCAAGGATTTTTGGTGCAGACATGCTGGAATGAGCACAAGAAGAAACACCCAGAATCCTCTGTCAGTTTCTCCAAAACTGGAGAGAAGGAGGACCACATGTGCAAGGAAGTCCACATTTGAAGATATGGCAAGACATTGCTCAAGCGCACTATGACAGGGAGATGAAAAATCACGTTCCTCCTTTTGGAGCAGAAAAAGATCCTGATGCTCCTAAAAGACCACCATCTGCCTTCTTCCTGTTCTGCCCTGAATGTCACCCCAAGTTCAAGAGTGAACTCCCAGGCCTGACCACTTGATTTACTACAAAAAAGCTGGGTGAGGTGTGTCTGAACAGGCAGCCAAAGGCAAACAGACGCGTGAACAGCCAGCAGCTAAGCACAGGAGGGATGTGAGAAAGAAGGGCCCCCGGCAGGCCCACAGGCTCAAAGAATGAACCCAAGGAAGAGGAGGTAGAGGAAGGGAATGAGGAAGAGGATGAAGTTGAAGAATAAATGGCTCTCCTGGAATGCTGCCTGTGGAAGGTGCCTGTGTGCTCGGGTAATTGTTTTGTTAATAATGTGAATTCAAGTGCAGCTCAATATCAGCTTCAGTATGAAACACTGTACAGGGGCGGGAGCTGTGGTGCATGGGGTTAAGCCGTGGCCTGAAGTGCAGGCATCCCCTACGGGCACCAGTTCAAGTCCCAGCTGCTCCACTTCGGATCCAGCTCCCTGCTGATATGCCCGGGCAAAGCAGCAGAAGATGGCTCAAGTTCCTGGGCCCCCGCACCCACGTGGGAGACCTGGAAGAAGCTCCTGGTTCCTGATTTTGGATCAGCCCAGCTCCAGCAGCTGCGGGCGTTAAGTCTTCCTTTCAAATAAGTAAATCTCTTTAAAAAAAAAAAAAAAAAAAAAAAAAAAAAAAAAAAAAACATTTTTATATAGCTGATAAGATTTTTTGTAGAGAAAATACTTCTTTAAAAAATGCAAGTTGCAGCTTTTCGAGGGGTTCCCACATACGGTTAGATTTTTAAAGCTTCTGATGTGGAAAGTTCCCAGATATTTAATGGTTTCTTTCATTTCTTACTTGTGTATGGTGGCACAGCTAACTTCTAGGAATTAGTTTCCATAGTAAATTTGGGGTTTCTTTTTAGTATGTGGCACTCTGCAATATTTTTTTAAAACTGTAATAATATGAATGTTTTTTAAGAAAATTAAATTTAATTTAAAATGCCAGGAATTCATTTGTAGGAGGAAAACAGTTTTAGATGTAACTGAACCATTTACTCAAGTGGCCAGAGGAATGTTTGCAGTAGTGGCTCTGCAAAAACCAGCCAAGTGCGCTTGGGCAAGGCTCTTAAACTCTCCTGGAAACAGGTTCCCTCTTCCACGAAGTGAGACTATGACTGAGATCACTTGGGAGATTCTGAGATGAGCTCTTTCCTTTTCCTGTTCCCCAGCCATTGAACCAAGACCACTTGCAGAGTTTTAGGCTTCTGCAGTGCCTGCGGCCTGATGATCCTTTCTTAGCCCAACAGCTGGGTTTTCCAGGAAGCCTGGATAATTGCAGCTGGAGCTGCAATACAAAACAAAGAAGCAGCCTTGCTGTGTGCCTTCTTCACTTTTGGATACCGGGTGAGATGTCTGTATCATTGTGTTCCCAAGAGTCTGATTGCGATTGCAGAACAAAATCCCCAAGCTTTTGAGCGGGCAGGCTCTCCTCGTAAGGCAGGCAATACTCGATGCTGGCTCCCCAGCCTCCATTAAAAAGATGTGCTATGCCGAAATCTGGACGACATATATACCATGGACTATTATTCATTAACAAAAGGGAAGAACCGACTGGAACATGCACCAGCATGGATAGATCTCCAGGGAATTATGTTAACTAAAAACAGACTCCCGAAAGGTTCTGTACTGTGTGAGCCCCTGTATAAAACACTGCAGAATGCTGACATTGTGGGAATGGAGGGCAGAGAAGGAAGTGGCAGCCGGTGTTAGGACTAGGATGGGGAAGGAGAAGGGTGGGGAAGGGAAACAGGAGGTCTCCTTGTGATAATTGGACAGCTCTGTATCTTAACTGTGGTGGTGGATAACCAAACACACACGTGTGATAGAATGGCCCAGAACTAAACACATGCACAAACAAATGCAAATAGAGCTGTGGAGATGTGAGTGAGGTGGGTGGGTTGAGGGTGACAGAGGGAACAGGGATTTGTTGATCAAGGGTACAAAGTCTGAGAAAGACAAGAGTTAATAGCTTTTGAGATCTGCGACACAGCAACGTGGGGTTTTGGATTTTTTTTAAATTTTGTTTTAAGATTCTATTTATTTACTAGAGAGGCAGAGTTACAGACAGAGAGAGGGAGAGACAGAGAGAAAGGTCTTGCATCCACTAGTTCCTTCTCCAGATGGCTGCAACAGCTGGAGATGAGCTGAACCAAAGCCAGGAGCCAGGAGCCAGGAGATTCTTGAAGGGGCCCAAGCACTTGGGCCATCCACTGCTTTCCCAGGCCATAGCAGAGAGCTGGATCAGAAGTGGAGCAGCTGGGATTCAAACTGGCACCCATACAGTATGCACCCAGTGGAAGACCAGGAAGAAGCTCCTGGCTCCTGAATTCAGCTTGGCCCAGCTCTGGCCATTGTAGCCATTTGGGGAGTGAACCAGCAGATGGAAGACCTCCCTCTCTTCGTGTCTCTCTCTCTTTGTAACTATCTTTCAAATATATAAAATAAATCTTTTAAAAAAAACAAAAGTTCACTTGGGCCAGCGCTGTGGCTCACTTGGTTAATCCTCCGCCTGTGGAGCCGGCATCCCATATGGTCGCCGAGTTCTGGTCCCAGTTGCTCCCCTTCCAGTCCAGCTCTCTGCTGTGGTCCAGGAGGGCAGTGGAGGATGGCCCAAGTGCTTGGGCCCTGCACCTGCATGGGAGACCAGGAGGAAGCACCTGGCTCCTGGCTTCAGATGGGTGTAGTTCCAGCCATAGCGGCCACTTGGGGGGTGAACCAACGGAAGGGAGACCTTTCTTTCTCTCTCTCTCTCTCTCTCTCTCTCACTGTCTATAATTCTACCTATCAAATTAAAAAAAAAAGTTCATTTCCAACTGTTTCATCACACAAAAAACGATAAATAATTGAGGTGATAGATATGTTAATTAGCTTGCTTTCATCATTCCAGATTGCAAACATATACCAAACCATTACATTTTATACCATAAATATACACAATTATGATTTGTCAAATTAAAATAATTAATTTTTCAAAAGGTGCTACAGCATCTTTTAATGTTGATTATTGTCAACATTTCTGATTATCATATCATACTATAGTTTTGCAAAATATAATCATTGGGAAAAACTAGGCAAAGTCTACCGAAGATCCCTCTGTATCATTTTTTACATTTTTACAACTGCAGGTAAGTTTACAATTGTCTCAATAAATATTTCAACTTAAATAAAGGTTTATTTCCATATCAATAGAACCAGAAAAGTAAAGCTTTTTCCCTACAACCTGAAAAACATTCTTTTTAAAAAAAAAAAAAAGTCTTTTTTAAAATTTATTTGAGAGGCTAAGAGACAGAGATAGAGAGAGCTCCCAGCTACTGCTTCACTCCCCCAAATGCTCACAAAAGCTGGAGCTGGCCCAGGCTGAAGCTGGGAGCCAGGCAGTCCATCCAGATCTCCCACACTGGGGGCAGGGATCAAACTACCTGAGCCATCACTTGCTGCTTCCAGGGTGTGCATGAACAGGAAGCTGGGGTCATGAGCAGAGCTGGGACTTGAACCCAGGCCCTCTGATATGGGATGCTGACATCCCAAAAGCATCGTACTCTCTAGACCAAACACCTGCCCTGAAGAAAACATCCTTAACACAAGGTCTATCTTATCCAGATCAGCTTTGCTCCCTATCTGTGCTGACCCCGAACCCACGGGAGAAGGAAGACTGCTAGAAGCCCCTGTTCCTGTCTTATCTGGGTTTAATACTGGCCAAGACTATTGAAACCTCATTCTCAGCTGGCGCCGCGGCTCACTAGGCTAATCCTTCGCCTTGTGGCACCAGCACACCGAGTTCTAGTCCCGGTCAGGGCACCAGATTCTGTCCCGGTTGTCCCTCTTCCAGGCCAGCTCTCTGCTGTGGCCAGGGAGTGCAGTGGAGGATGGCCCAAGTACTTGGGCCCTGCACCCCATGGGAGACCAGGATAAGTACCTGGCTCCTGGCTTCGGATCAGCGCGGTGCGCCGGCCGTGGCGGCCATTGGAGGGTGTACCATTGGCAAAGGAAGACCTTTCTCTCTGTCTCTCTCTCTCACTGTCCACTCTGCCTGTCAAAAAAAAAAAAAAAAGAAAAAAGAAAGAAAGAAACCTCATTCTCATAAACGAAGGATTATTCACAAATGCAGAAGCACCAACACGTTATGGTACAAGACGTGCTACTTTTCTGATAGGGAAATGGCACATGGGAAGATCTTCAGCAACTCTGTAAGAACCCTACTCACAGCACAAACTATGTACCAAAGAGTCTTTCAGAGTCACATCCTAGGAACACTGACGTTAGATTCATCCCACACGTGCAGTAAAAGGAAAGACAAAACAGGAAATACATCTGAGGCCCAGAGAAAATGTAAAATAATTGTAGGTGGATCATTCATGTAACAATGCTAACATTAAAAAACCTGAATGAAAATAATAATTTTCTGATCATGTGGGAATTAGTAAATGAGACTTCAGATGGATAGCCAGAGTCCTGGCTGCTCTGCTTCCAATTCAGCTCCCTGCTAATGCTCCTGGGAAGGCAGTGAGTATGGTGCAGGGGCTTGGGCCCCGGCCAGCCACATGGGAGACCCAGATGGAGTTCTAGGCTCCTGTCTTCAGCCTGAACAAGCCTAGCTTTATGGCCATTTAGGGAGTGAACCAGCAGATAGAAGATCTCTCTTTCTCTCTCCCTCTCCCTCTCTCTCTCCTTCTCCCTCTCCCTCACTCTGCCTTTAAAATAAATAAGCAAATAAAAAATTTTTAAGATATCTACTGTGCAACACGGTGACTGTAGTTAATAATGATGCATTATATTCATAAAAGTAACCAAAGAGGCCAGCGCTGTGGCATAGTGGGTTAAGCCTCTGCCTGCAGTGCCAGCATCCCATTATGGGTGCCAGTTCAAGTCCCCACTGGTCCACTTCCAATCCAACTCCCTGCTGATGGCCAGGGAAAGCAGTGGAAGATGGTCCAAGTGCTTGGGCCCCTACACCCACGTGGGAGACCCAGAAGAAGGTCCTGGCTCCCAGTTTTGGATCAGTTCAGCTCTGGCTGTTGTGGCCATTTGGGGAGTGAACCAGCGGATGGAAGACCTCTGTCTCTCTGTCTCTCTCTGTGTGTGTGTGTGTGTGTGTGTAACTCTGCCTCTCAAATAAATAAGTAAATCTTTTAAAAAAGAAAAAAGTTACCAAGGATATACATATTAACTGTTCTCACCTCAGAAAATGCTAAGTTTATGAGGTAGTGCATACATTAATTAGCAATTTAATCATTAAATCATGTTACATATTTGAATACATCATGTTGTATATGATAAATGTATATAATTTCAATTTTTCAATTAAAGTATATATAATAGTTTGATATTTAATAATGAAACATAAGAACATAATGAACAAAGCATTTTATTATCTAATCCTGTGGAAATACTAGCCAAAACAATTTAAAAAGGGAGAAAAGAAGCGTAAAAATATTGGCGATAAGGAGACAACATCTTCAAAAAATCCTTTGAGAAATTCCTTTATTTCACCTTTTCCTTCGTTAGCTCTCTTCGTCAGCTCAGGTGTCATAACCAATAGCCACAGCCTGAGTGGCTTCCTCACTGTTCTACAGGCTGGGCGTCCAGCTCAGGGTCCTTGCAGATCAGGGGTCTGCAGAGAACACTAATCCCACTCGTGGGGGCTCCGCCATCAAGACCTCACTGATACCCCCTCAAGGCCGCATCCCCTTGTGTCATCACACTGGGCATTCAGCCCTCAGCATACAAGCCTTAGGAAAATGCGTGCAGTCCTCAGCATCAGTCAAAATCTGGTTCTGATGTTTTTTTCAAAGCACTGTGGCTAAATCTACAAATGGGTACAGAATTATGGTGATATCAGTTCTCACCAAATTGATTGATAATTCCGTACAATATAAATCAAAACAAAATAGACAAAGTGATGAAAGCTCATCTTTCAAAGTGGCACTCAACGTTGACTGCATATTGGAATCCTCCTGGGAGCCATTACAGCTGTTCCCATGCCTCCCCCACAGCAGTGACAGTGGGGCCTCTGGGAGCTGCACGAGGGTATCGGTGTCTGGCAAAGCCCCTGAGTGATCACCATATGCAGCCAAGGTTGAGAATTACAGCTCCAGAAGACTCGACGTGGGAGAAGAGCAAGAAATAATTTTGGAGAAGAAGGAAAATGAGCAAGTGCTGTCTGCAGCAGGTTGAAATAGATTGCAAAGTTATAGCTACTAAAAGTGTTGCACTAATGCAAGAACTGACACACAAATCAATAGAATCAAATACATACTCCAAAAAAGTCAAGTACATACAATAGAAAATAGAAAACAGGTGGCCTTTCAAATCAGTGAAGGAAAAATGAATTACTTAGTAAATAATGTGACAACTAGCTAACCATTTACAAAAATAAAGCTGTTAAATTCCAGATGAATGAATGTTAAAGAAACCAACACTATAAAGAATGTGGCTTTTGCCTATATAGCATATATTCACCCTTCTTTTGGTACTAATACCCAGTTTTTTGGGAGGAAACTATTCATCTGTAATTTTTGATACATTTAAGGAGTGATTGATTTAAAATAATGAAAATATTTTGACCCTATTAGAAGCTAATATAATGACAAGGAGGTATCATTTGTTGCCCATTGTTTTAGACAACATTTTTTAAATATTAAAATAAGGGGACTTCAGGGCCAGTTAATCAACTGATGGAATCTCTCTCTTTCTCTCTTTCTCTCTCTCTCTCTTTCTCTCTCTCTCTTTCTCACTGCCTGTCCTTCTCTGTAACTCTAACTTTCAAATAAATGTATAAATCTTTAAAAAAAATAATAAGGGTACCTCAAAAAGTTCATAGAAAAAAAATGGAATAGAAAGATAAGTTTAATTTGGTGCCAAAAATTTTTAAATCCGTGAGTACTTCTTTCATAATATACATTTTCCATGAACATTTTGAAGATCCCTTGTACCTGCTCCTGGTTATATCAAAAATTTCCAAAATTCTTGGTGTATAAATGACAGGAGATATTGTAAATGTATTTATCTTCCACCCAGGAAGGTAACTTTTAGTGATGTAATACAAACTGGTAAGCAGCCAGAACCACAAAGACACAAATAAAGATTTTATTCATCACAGTTTTGTCTCCAGGGGGGGAAAAAAAAAAACAAGCTAAGAGTCTTTCAAGAGGACAGCATGTCTATCCATGTGCTGGCGTTAAAGATTTCAATGACTTCACACCATCAGGACGACTATTATTATTTAAAAAATGAAGTGCCTACAAGGATATGGACTGTTTATGGGGATGTAAAATGATGTAACTGCTATAAAAAAAACAGAATGTCAGTTCATCAAAAACTTAAGTGTAGAATTATTGTATGACCAGCATTTCCACTTCTGGATATGTGCCCAAAAGAACTGAAGGCGGGGACTCAGTCAGGTGTTTACATGCACATATTCATAACGGCTTTATTCAGAAGAGCCAGAAGGCAAAAGCAGCCCAAGTATCCAACAATGGATGCATGGCTATATATATTTACATACATAAATATATTTATATATTCATATCCAGTCATAAAAAAGAAAGCTAATCTGCAACACTGGCATCTCATATCAGAATGCTGGTTCAAGTCCTAGTTTCTCTGTTTCTGGTCCAGCTGCTTGCTAATGTACCTGGGAAAACAGCAGAAGATGGCCCAAGTGCTTAGGCCCCTGCCACCCACGTGGGAGACCCAGAAGAAGCTCCTGGCCCCTGGCTTCGGATCCGCCCAGCTCCAGCCATTGAGGCCTTTTGAGGAGTAAAGCTGTGGATGGAATATCTCTCTCTCCTCCTCCTCTCTCTCTCTTCCTCTCTTTCTCTCTCCTCCTCTCTCTCTCTCTCTTCCTCTCTCTCTCTTCCTCTCTCTCTCTCTTCCTCTCTCTCTCTCTTCCTCTCTCTCTTTTTTCCTCTCTCTCTCTCTAACTCTATCTTTCAAATAAATAAATAAATCATAAAAAAAACTACTGTATGATCACACTTAAATGCAGTATTAGAGTACTAAAAGTCAGAGAGTAGATGTTTGCTAGGGGTTAGGAATTGGAGTAGAAAGTTGATTTTTTTTTTTTTTTTTTTTTACAAAATGATATTGAGCCTGAGAGCTCCAGTTTTATGTTTGGTTTTTGTTTGTTTTTTACTTATTTACTTGAGAGGTAGAGAGAAAAACAGAGACGGCTCCTAAACATGGATTAACTACCCAACCACCTGCAATGGCCAGACCCAAAGCCAGGAACTAGGAATGCAATCCAGGACTTCCATAGGAGTGACAGGAACTCAACTATTGGAGCCATCACTGCTGCCACCCCAGGTCTGCTTTAACAGGAAGCTGGAACTGGAAGCCCATAGCTGGGGCTCAGACCTGTGTTGGACATAGGCGTCTCAGTCACTATGCTAACCACCTGCCCCAAGAGAGCTAGTGTTTGACGGGTAGAGAAAGTTCTGGAGACGGGTGACGGTGATGGTTGTGGATCAATGTAAATGGGGCTGATGCCAGAAAACTGTACACTTGCAAACGGCAAAGGTGGGAAACTTCATGCTACATATGCTCTACATCACAATAAAAAGACCTTCTGTAGGGAAAAAGAATTCGTTGGTCTATTCGACTTCAAGATTTCTCTTTGTCATTGCTTTATGGTGAGTCAAACAAGAGTGAAACACAGGAGACCACATAGCAAAATTTCCTAGATGTCATTCTCCATGTTTGCTTTTATAGTTTCAGATCCTCAATCTCTTTTTTGATCATTGTTTCTCAGTAGGAAAGTGTTGGGGGTGGTTGGGAGTGAAGGATTTAAACTCACACAAGAGGATCTTTACATAAGGTCAGCCACAAATGCAATTACGGGACTCAGCTGGTGACATCATAGCTTGGATTACAAGTCACTTCTTCGGAGTGTAATTTTCCACAGTGGAATTTTGCTCTGCATTTTCACAGCAGCTCCTTTTCACTCCCAGAAGCTGTTCATAAAGAATCTAGCAGTGCAATCATGGGTGCCAGGGACCTAAAACCTGTGAAGACTCACTTGGCTGGCCAAGAACTCTCGACCAGAGGCGATCTGGTTTCCTTCCCAGGGCTAGAACAAAACAGCAAAAATATTTCCACTCTAAATAGGAACTGCAATCGAAAAGAAATCCTGCTCCTTGTCTTTTAAAATAAGAACACATGCAGAAATACGGGCTGAAGACTTTGGATTACCTTCCACGATGTTTCAAGAAAGGCTTGCTGCATCTATCAAACCGAATCTTACCCAGCCTTGGACGGAGTGACAGTACTTGATTTTAAAACTGTCTCCAGAGCAGCTGCTTAGTGTAGAGTATAAGTGGAATAGGAGAGAAATGATGCCAAAGTCTTGTCAGAAGAATCCAAACACTAAGCCATGTGAAAGCAGGTAAACACTTCCCTTTATATCTGTTTAAATATGTACTCAGGTCTATGGGCACAAAAGTCCCATTGTGAACCTTATGTAATTCGACCCAAGGAACTAGCTGACTTTGATAAAGGTCCCCATTTACAAGCAAACGCAGAGAAGTTGTTCAACGGCACTGCCAAAAGAACAGGAAAACTCTTGGTACTAAAAACAGTTAGGACCAACTGCTCTCTGGCCACTGGTGCTTCTGTTCAACTATAAAGTCCCTCTTCCCAGGGACGTGCACACCATTTGTTTCTGTGATTCACCTAGGCTAGCTTCGGCCTTTCCATGCCAAAGAAGCAAAAATTGCTGCTGTTCAGTCTTGACATTTGGGCTGAGACTCCTTGAATAAGTTAAAGGGGACATGAAACACTTCCATTGCTGAGGTTTTTAAATGTTTTCCAAATTCTGTGCCCAAGTGCTACATCACCACATCACTGCCTGTTGCAGGTGACTCCAAATTATGCCCTTAGTCACTGTACAAGAGCATGGTTTTATTTTCTTAATTTTTTTCAGGTTTTTTTTTTTTTTTTTTTTTTTTAATTTGAGAGGCAGTTACAGATACAGGGAGGGAGAGACAGAGAGAGAGAGGTCTTCCATTTGCTGGTTCATTCCCCAAATGGCTGCTACGGCTGGAGCTGCACTGATCTGAAACCAAGGAGCCAGGAGCCAGGTGCTTCTTCCAGGTCTCCTATGTGAATACAGGGCCCCATCTTCCACTGCTCTCCCAGGCCTTAGCAGAGAGCTGGATCAGAAGAAGAGCAGCTGGGACTTGAATCAGCACCCATATGGAATGTCAGCACCAAAGGCAGAGGTTTAACCTACAGCCACAGCACCAGCCCGAGCATGGCTTTAGAATTGAAATGGCATAGTGAGTCTCATAAATGCCAGTCCTTGTGGATAAATCTCAGACACTCATCCAGCAGCAATCTGGAGGCTCAGACAAGGCCATGTAAGTACATCAGGTCACTAACGGAATCGGTTCTTGCCAACTAGAACAGCTGAAAACGAACACAACCCCACGACCCAGCAACTCCATGTCCAGATACAAACCCTGGAGAACAGATGCACAATGAGACCTTCACTGGGAAGTTCATTGCAGCACGCTTTGTTGGCACATAATTGGAAATATCTAAAAGTCCACCAACAGGAAATTAGAGCTATAAATAGCAGGGTAATTACATAATACAATATTCGAAGAAGGTCAAAAAAAATAAATGATTCTACATGCTGACTTTACATAGATCGGGTGCAAACAAAATTCTTTATAATAATTGCTTTTAAGAGCATGGGAAGAGAATAGGGCCAGTGACAGGAACTCAATGCATGTCAATGGCGCATGAGAGTTTTAAAAATCTATTTATCTGAAGCAAATTTGACGAAATGCTAACAATTATTTGTCCCGAGCATTAAAGCTCAGATAAGAAGTGCAGCCATGGACCTTCCTGCCTTCACATTCTCCCTACCACACACACACACACACACACACACACACAATCTAGTACTGAAACTTTGAGGGATGGGCATATGATGTAGCTGTTATGTTGCCGCTTGGGACAATCACATCCCTTACCGGGGAGCCTGGGTTTGAGTCTCCCTTCTGCTTCCAACCCTGTTTCCTGCCAATGAACTTCTGAGGCAGCAGGTGATTGCTTAGGGACACGAGTGTCTGCCACACATGTGGGAGACCCAGATGGAGTTCCTGGATCCTGGCTTTGGCCTGGCCCAGCCCCAGCTGTTGTAGGCATTTGGAGAATGAAGCAGTGGATAAGAGATTGATATCTCTCTCTCTCTCTCTCTCTCCCTCCCTCTCTCTCTCAAACAAACAAAACTATATAAGTTAAAAAAAAATTTTAGGCCGGCGCTGCAGCTCATTTGGCTAATCCTCCGCCTGCGGCGCCAGCACCCCGGGTTCTAGTCCCAGTTGGGGCGCTGGATTCTGTCCCAGTTGCTCCTCTTCCAGTCCAGCTCTCTGCTGTGGCCCAGGAGTGCAGCGGAGGATGGCCCAAGTGCTTGGGCCCTGCACCTGCATGGGAGACCAGGAGGAAGAATCTGGCTCCTGGCTTTGGACCAGCGCAGCGCCAGCCATAGTGGCCATTTGGGGGGTGAACCAATGGAAAAGGAAGACCTCTCTCTCTCTCTCTCTCTCTCTCTCTCTTGCTAACTCTGCCTGTAAAAAAAAAAATAGAAAGTAAATAGGGGCTGGTGCTGTAGTGTAGTAGGTTAAGCCTCCTCCTGCAGTGCTGGCATCCCTATGAGCACCTGTTCATGTCGCAGCTGTTCCACTTCTGATCCAGCTCCCAGCAAATGATCTGGGAAGGCAATGGAAGATGGCCCGAGTGCTTGAGCTCCTGTATCAACGTGGGAGACAGTTGAAGCTCCTGGCTCCTGGCTTCAGATAGGCCCAACCATGCCATTGCAGGCATCTGGGGAGTGAACCAGCAGATGGAAGATCTCTTTCTCTCTCTGTGTATCTCTCCCTCTGTCTGTAACTCGGCCTCTCAAATAAATAAATAGATCTTTAAAAAAAAAAAAAAGAAAGTAAATAAATTTGGAATTATTTTTCTGGGTGTTGTTGCTTTCCTCTCTACTGGAGACAGCAAATCTTCTTACTGAAAACCCCTCAACACAAACCTAATCATTTAAGGATCCAATTTAAAATCCTTAAGAATTTGAATTTTTGTTGGGTTGTTGGTTACAGAAGCTGCTTTGAGAAGTCAGGGTACAAATTGATGGCAGAATTTTTTCTAAAAATCTTTCTGGATACTACCAAATTACAGTAAAAGCAATCAGGCTTTCAAGTTAATTAAGCTAAAACTCTCTGATAAATTGAAAGCCAACTCCTCAGGTGCATAGCTTATATATATATGGACCTGGTGACTTTGGGAACGTACAGACCATGCTTTTGTGTCCATCAGGTTGCCAGGAACACCATTAGCTGGGTTGTGACACTCCCAGCCCAACTGTGGGCCTGAGCCAGCTACAGGCTACACAAGGCCATGGCTACTCAATACAGGTTACTTGAGGCTCATCAGAAATCTGTCCTCAACTGCAACCTCCACTCAGCACCACCACAGACATCCTACAGACCAAGGCTCAGGTAGGATATTGTAGCGGGGCCGCCCTGACTAAACACCACGGAGCAGGGCTTAAACAGCAGAAATGCACTTTCCCATGGTTCTAGAGACCGAAAAGGCAAGATAAAGTTGATTTCTTTGGGGCCTTGCTCCTTGGCGTGCAAATGCCTCCTCGCTGTGTCGCCATGTCCTGTTTGCTATGTGCCTGGCTGAGTCCTAACCTCTTCTGATAAGGACGTCAGACACCTTGCGTTAGAGCCTCGCTTTGTAATGAATGACCTTGCTTTATCTGAAGTATTTTTTTAAAGGCTCTATATCCAAGTCGTCATGCGAGGTTCTAAGGTTAGACTTTCAACACAAGAGTTCAGGAGATGGGGATGAAATTCGGTCCCCCTCCGGACTGGGGCTGCATCGGGACACCCCTGTGCTGCGGATCTTCATCCACGCTTCAGTTGGCTGCACTGTCCTCCGTGTCCTGGCCCAACCACGGGGACGGCTCAAGGGCTCCCACTCCCAACAGCTTTCAGAAGGGTCTGGCAACGGGGAGGCACCCGTAGGAGATGCGGAAGGTAGAAGGAGACTACAGCTGAGGCGCTTCTCCACCTGACTCCCTCTCTGCCGGGTCCCCTCAGGCTGGCTGCATCCCTCTATGGAGGCCACAGCAGCCTTTGGGGTCTCTGCACACATGTTGGCCCCGGGCATTCCTGTAACTCTACTTCCACTTGCTCCTTTAAGTCTGATAGTTAACAGCTCCCTGCTGCTGTGAGCCCAGGAGGATGCTCACCCCTTGCTGCCTTTCCTACACCCTGGCCACTCCTCTGTAACTAGGATCTCCATTAAATTGTCCTTGGATTACCCAATTGGCTGTGCCACCTGCTCCCTGCCAGGCCTCTGATGTGACGACAACAGCTCGCCAAGTCGTCTGTGGTCTGGCTCTTGCCCAACTCTCCATCCTCATCTTCACTTCTCTCCCCCTCTAGCGCCCCAGCCTTCTTTCATGGCACACATTCCAGTTCTCTTCCAACTATTCAAAATCGTATGAAAACGCACGTGGCATTTTGTCTTGGACCAGGTTCCTGGGGAGGCCGATGCTGACCGGGAGAAGTGTGAGCAGGAGGCCAACTGAGGAGCACCCTGGTGAGCTGCCCATTGCGGGTATGAGGGAAGCATAAGGGACCCAGCGTGCCTTGATGGGTGTGCTCTGAGTGGGTTCCTATATTATTGTGACAGCACATCTGCTTTACTTTGCATTGGTTAACTGTCAAAGCTTGTGCACTTGTTCTTAACAGCCAATGGAAGGGACATACTCCATGAGTCTGCCAGAGAGGACCCCGAATTCTCATAAAGGCCATGTAAGAGCAAGAAGCTACACAACTTGGCTTCATCACTGTTTGACCCCAAACAAGCTATCTAATGTTTCTCTGTTTCAGTTTTGTCATCTGTAGAGAGGTAATCATGACTCTCACGGCCCTAACGGTATAAAAATGTCACAAGTATCCCAGGAGTGAAGATTCAGAAATGCCTTCAGAGCGGTGGCTGGTGTGTGGTGTCTGCCATTGTCATTTGCTGCTCAAACCTTATCTAAAGTAGCAGCTGAAAAAAAAAAAGTTTCAGGGGCTGACATTGTGGCACACAGCAGCAGGTTAAGCCGCAGCTTGCAACACTGGCATCCCATGTTGGGGTGCCAGCTGGAATCCCAGCTGCTCTGCTTCCAAACTAGTTCCCTCCTAATTTGCCTGGGAAAGTAGCAGAAGAAGGCCCAAATTCTTGGGCCCCTGCCACCTATGGGGGAGGCCCCGATGGAATTCCTAACATCTGGCTTCAGCCTGACCCAGCCCTGGCTATTGCAGCCATTTGGGGAGTAAACCAGTGGAGGGATGATCTTTTTCTCTGTGTCTCTTCCTCTCTCTACCTTCAAATAAATAAATAAAACATTTTTTAAGAAAAATAATAGTTTTCATGAAGGATGTTGTCCACCTATTTCTCTAAATATTTAGTGTTTTTCCTATAAATATTCAATTTTAGAGCTGCATGTTTGATTAGCACTAATTTGTTTGTTGGCATAATTCTTTTTTAAATATTTATTTATTTATTTATTTGATAGGCAGAATTACAGAGAGAGGTAGAGACAGAGAGAGAGGTCTTCCATCTGCTGGTTCACTCCCCAATGGCCACAATGACTGGAGCTGGGCTGATCTGAAGTCAGAAGCCAGAAGTTTCTTCTGGGTCTACCACAGGGGTGCAGGGTCCCAAACACTTGGGCCATCTTCCACTGCTTTCTGAGGCCATCAGCAGGGAACAGGACTGGAAGTGGAGCAGCCGGGACTTGACCTGGCACCCATATGGGATGCTGGTGCCATAGGCAGAGGCTCAACCTACTATGCCACAACACTGGTCCCTGGTAAAATTAATTCTGCTAAATTATTGTTGGCTGTGTCACCTGTCTTGATGAAAATTGCAAGAAACAGGAGTGGGCTTTTGGTACTTGAGATGCCCATGTCCCGTGCCTGGGTTTGAGTCCTGGTTTCACTCTGACTCCAGCTTCCTGCTAATGCGTGTTCTGGGAGGTAATACATCGGGGCTCAAGTAGTTAGGTCCCTGACACCTCTGTGAGAGATGCAGATTGAGTTCTGGGCTCCTGGCTTTACCCTGGCCCAGCCCTAACTCTGAGGGGCATTTGTGAAGTGTACTGGTGGATGGAAGATCTCTTTCTGTCTGCATGTCTGTCTCTGATATTTTTTCCTCTCTCTTCTTTGCAAATAAAATTAATTAAATAAATTTTAAAAAAGAGGCCGGCGCCGCAGCTCACTAGGCTAATCCTCCGCCCGCAGCACCGGCACACCAGGTTCTAGTCCTGGTCGGGGCGCCAGATTCTGTCCTGGTTGCTCCTCTTCCAGGCCAGCTCTCTGCTGTGGCCCGGGAGTGCAGTGGAGGATGGCCCAAGTCCTTGGGCCCTGCACCCGCATGGGAGACCAGGGGAAGCACCTGGCTCCTGGCTTCGGATCAGCGCGGTGCGTCAGCCGCAGCAGCCATTGGAGGGTGAAGCAACGGCAAGGGGAGGACCTTTCTCTCTGTCTCTCTCTCTCACTGCCCACTCTGCCTGTCAATAAATAAATAAATAGGCCGGCGCCGCGGCTCACTAGGCTAATCCTCCGCCTAGCGGCGCCGGCACACCGGGTTCTAGTCCCGGTTGGGGTGCCGGATTCTGTCCCGGTTGCCCCCTTCCAGGCCAGCTCTCTGCTGTGGCCAGGGAGTGCAGTGGAAGATGGCCCAGGTGCTTGGGCCCTGCACCCCATGGGAGACCAGGAAAAAGCACCTGGCTCCTGGCTCCTGGCATCGGATCAGCGCGGTGCGCCGGCCGCAGCGCGCCGGCCGCGGCAGCCATTGGAGGGTGAACCAACGGCAAAGGAAGACCTTTCTCTCTGTCTCTCTCTCTCACTGTCCACTCTGCCTGTCAAAATAAATAAATAAATAAATAAATAAGACCTAATGATAAATATCTTCGATGTCTATCCATAGATTCTTAGGCTTTTTTTTCTATCCTTATTTATCTCAAAGTTCCCATTTATAGATAATCTGTCATATAATACATATTTCTATAAGTTGACTCAAAGTCCTTTCTTTAGAAGGGGAGGAGAAATGAGACATAGAAAAAATAAGCAAGTAAGCAAGTAATAAGTAAATATAGCAAGCAAGCAATTAACGTAGCAGTTAAGTTACTTGTATGCCACATGGGAATGCCTGAGTTCAATTCCTGCCTCTCGTTCTTGACTTCTGCAGTGACTGTTTTTAAAATGTATTTTATTATTTATTTGAAAGTCAGAGTTACAGAGAGATAGAGAAAGAGAGAGATCTTCCATCTGCTGGCTCACTTCCCAGATGGCAGCAATGGCCAGGGCTGGGCCAGGCTGAAACCAAGAGCCAAGAGCTTCTTCTGTGTCTCCCATGTGAGTGCAGGGGCCCAGGGACTTGGACCACCTTCCACTGCTTTTCTGAGCACATTAACAGGGAGCTGGACTGGAAGAGGAGCAGCCTGGGCATGAACCAGCACCCATATGGCACGCCGGCATTCCAGGAGGCAGCTTAACCCACTACGCCATAGCGCCAGCCCCCTGCCTCTGACTGTCTCCAAATCCTTGTTCCCCACAAAGGTACTCACACCAGGACTCTGCATGGAGATCAGAAAGGACACTTTCCTCCAGTCCACTGTTTGGATTTCGATCCAGGGCTGACCCAGGGAAGCAGTGGCAATGGCTTAAGTAATTGGTTCCTGCCACCCATGTAGGAGACCTAGATTGCATCCCTGGCTATGGCTCCTGCAGAACCCCAGCCATTGCAAGTATTTGTGGAGTAAACCAGTGGGTATGAGAGCTCTGTCTCTGTTGCTCAAATAAATTTTTTAAAAAACTGAAAATGAATACAAAACTGAATCCAGTCTGATAGACATGGTGATATGACCATTGTTTGAGCAACAATCCAATTCAAGCCATTGTGGCAGTGTTGGGAGGTGGGGCCTTCTGGTGATGGGGTCGCTAAGAGGGACGAATGCCCTTCTCTAGGGAGTAGGTTCATTACTGTGTGAGTGGCTTGTTACAAGTCAAAGGCAGCCCCTTTGGCTCTCCTTCTCACACTCCCTTCCCTTCTGCTGTTCCACCAGGCTAGGGTACAGCACAGGGTCCTCGCTAGAAGCTGCCCCCAATCTTGGACTTCCAGCTGCATAAACTTCTTTCCTTTATAAATTGCTTGGGCTTGGCTACTGTGTCATAGCAACAGAAAACAGCATTAGACAGGTCATAATGAGGCTTCACGGGGAAGCCCGGTTTCCTGATTGTATTCACACTCATGTCTCAACAAGCCTTGTGTCACTGCTTGTCTTTCATAAGCCCGCCAAACAGTTCAAAGCTGTTGCAAGCTCATTTCAGAAGGACAGCCACCCCTAATTAGACAGTCAACTATGCTAATCTATCATTCAAAGAAACCTTTTCTAAGTCCCATAAAATATAGTAGGGTACAAAAATGACAATCAAGTGACACAATCAATGAATATGATGAAAGTCTGGGATATCTCCTAGACTAATAACAATGAATTTGCATGCATTTTTGCAAGCTCAGCTTGGAGCACTGAGCCCAATTGTTCATGGCTGAGAGAGTAAGCTCATAGAAGCTCACAGAAAGAAAACACCATTTGGAGTATTCCGGAGTTTTTTTTTCTTTTTTAAGTTGGGTGGAAGCTTCATATTTTCAGACTGGAAAGTGCAATCCTCTAGAAACCCCAAGATGCTTTTGGATGCTTTGGCCACAAGTTGGTAGACCCAGGGCTGAGGTCAGAATCTGCTCCTGGTGGTGTCTCGGGCACTGGACACAGATGGCGCTAGCATAAAGCCATGTCTCCCATTGAAGCTGAATGTGCTATCTGCACAACTTAAAGGTGTACTCACCAGCTTAAGGACGTATAGCCTGCCAATGGCTCAGAGGGGAGGGCGCCCTCCATGGCTCCAGATGCCTTAAAGGAGACTCCTGTGAACATACAGCAGAAGCACTTCACCAACCTTTTGGGGTTGGGACTGGAGGGAGGCAAATGACCTTACTAATCTCCAAGCAGAGTCCTGATGTGAGTCCCTCTGTTGGGCACAAGGACTTGAAGCCCGAGGTCTAGACCATATCTGAGTCAGCCAGCCCCAGCCAGCCACTGGGTCTGGGAGAGCAGAGTCACCCACTCCCACACCTGTGCCTTTCAATTTGGCTGCAATTTAGAATCACCCGGAGAGCTTTGCAGAACTACTGATGGCTGAGCCCTACCACACCAATGAAATCCGAATCTCCTAGGTCAGTACAAATGGCAGCCATCACCAGTTTTTAAAAGCTCCCCAGGTGGTTCTAATATGCAGTCACAGTTGAGAACCACTGCTATAGTTAGACAAGGAGGCTGCTTAGCTAAGGAGAACCAAGCTGCCCTGAGAGGCCAGCTGCTTAGAAATAGTTCCTACCATCTTCGGCCATACCACCCAGAACACGGAAGCTAAGCAGGGTCGGGCCTGGTTAGTACTTGGATAGGAGAAATAGCCCCTATCATCCCTTCTGACTCCCCCCGCCCCATTACCTAATACAGCACCCAACATCGACCCTCCCTGCCTCAGCACCACTACTCTGGTACTAAGCTAGTACTATTGCATATTTTCCCTTACTCAACATTACCTGAGCATCCGCTCTGAGTCAGACACCAGGAACCCAGAAGTAAATAGGACAGAGTTCCTACCTTCAAGGACCTCACAGATAATCAACACAACTTCCGTACATGGAAAAAAAAAAAAAACCCGCTGGCCAATGTTCCACAATGACCTGCAACAGGCCAGATTCTCTTCTGAAATTTTGCATATTATTTCAATTCTTCCAAGAACCTTTTGAGATAGGTACCGTGACTATGAAGCCCATTTGATAGACAAGACTCCTGGGCTGGCTGCAGAGAATTAATGTAATCACCTAAAATTCTTTAGCCCTGGCATCCACACCTTCCACTGCTGCACCATGTGGATAAGTAGACGTGTTGTTTGATTCGAAGGATGATTGAGTAATCCAGCACGGGTGGATTTGGGTTGAAAAGGTGGATTGGGGCCAGATTGTGAAAGGTCTCATGTGTCACAGACAGAAGTTGCTATTGTATCTCCAGCAGACAGAAAGCAGCCAGCCCAAGTTTTAAACTGGGAGCCACCGCCTCTTAGAAGATAAGAGTGAGAATAACCACAGGGTGATGAGATAGGCAGAGCAAGACAGTGGCAGCGGAGGAAGCAGGGGGACAGACACTTCTGCCTTAGAGGAATGACAGGGCTCCTGGCTGATTGGAGAAGGGAGAGAAGAGGAAGGCAGCTCCCAGGTTTATAATGAGCGCAGCCTGGCAGGTCGGTGCTCTCAGTAGAGAATGAATGGATCTGTGAAGGGGAGGTAATGAGTTCTGCTTTGGATGTGTTCCGTTTCCACAAACCTTCCTATCTGCCAACTGCTAAGAGGCAAGACAGCTAAACCGTTTCAGATTCTTTGGATTCGGATTTTTTTTATTTTTATTTTTTGCAAAATCATAAATAGAGAAACTTCCTAAATTTGCATAGAAGTGCATTGACTTTGGAATTTAGATGCAATTTGAAGAGAAACTAAAAAGCAAACCAAGATGATGATTTTGTTGTTTTAAAAAGTGCCATCCTACCAAAATTAGAAAAAAAAAAAAAGACTCTTTATACTGAGTAAAGAATCCAAAAATAACCAAGCCAACCCCAAATGAGATCTATGAGACATGACAAACACATAGTTTTCAGCTACCTAAATATTTGACTTCTATTTTAAAGGCAGTGTTGGTATTGGGCGTGTGTGGCTAAAACATGTTTCATTCTAAATAGATTTTCCTCACCTTGACTTCACGGCATTGTGCTTCGGCTAGCTTCTTGTTTGCTGTTCATGCTTACCTATGAGGCTGAGCTTAGCAGAAGAGACACTCATATAATTGCTACTCATTGCTCCATTTTGTCATAAATTATATGTCCAGTATTTAAGTGTGCACACTAAAAAATACAAACAGTTCTGATTAGGTTAAAATCATTTTCAAAGGGAGTTAGAGAAGTAAGTCATTTCATTTTCCATGAGCATTGAGCATTATTTTTTTTAAAAAAGGACATTTTCTAAAGTGATTTTTTTTAATCTACTAGCAAGGCAGTTCCCTCCCTGCAAATGTCCACAACAGCCAGAGCTGGGCCAGGTCGAAGCTGGGAGCCAAGAACTCCATCTGGGTCTCCCACATGGATGGCACTGGCCCAAGTACTTGGGCCACCTTTGTTTTTTTTTTTTTAAGATTTTATTTATTTATTTGAGAGGTAGAGTTATAGACAGTGAGAGAGAGAGACAGAGAAAAAGGTTTTCCTTTCATTGGTTCACTCCCCAAATGGCTGCAACGGCTGGAGGGGCACCAATCTGAAGCCAGGAGCCAGGTGCTTCTTCCTGGTCTCCCATGCAGGTGCAGGGGCCCAAGCACTTGAGCCATCTTCTACTGTTTTCCCAGGCCACAGCAGAGAGCTGGACTGGAAGAGGAGCAGCAAAGACTCGAACAGGTGCCCATATGGGATGCCAGCACCTCAAGCGGAGGACTAACCTGCTGCACCACGGCACTAGACCCACTGGGCCATCTTCTGCTGACTCCCAGGATGCATTAGCAGGAAGCTGGAAAAGAAACAGAGCAGCTGAGACTCAAACCAGCACTTTGATACGGGATGCAGTGTCCCAAGCAGTGGCCTAACCCACTTTACCACAACACCTACCATTGATCATTACTTTTTAAAGACATAGCCAGGGGCCGGCACCGTGGCTCGCTTGGTTAATCCTCCGCGTGTGGAGCCGGCATCCCATATGGTCGCCGAGTTCTAGCCCCAGTTGCTCCTCTTCCAGTCCAGCTCTCTGCTGTGGCCTGGGACGGCAGTGGAGGATGGCCCAAGTGCTTGGGCCCCTGCACCTGCATGGGAGACCAGGAAGAAGCACCTGGCTCCTGGCTTCGGATTGGCGTAGCTCCGACCGTAGTGACCATTTTGGGGAGTGAACCAATGGGAGGAAGACCTTTCTCTCTCTCTCTCTCTCTCTCTCTCTAACTCTATCTGTCAAATAAATTAAATAAATAAATAAATAGACATTGCTGGGGGTAAAGTCGCTGCCTGCAGTGTTGGCAACCCATATGGGCACCAGTTTGAATCCCAGCTGCTCCATTTCTGATCCACCCTTTGCTATGGCCTAGAAGATGGCCCAAGTCCCTAGGTCCCTGCACCCATGTGGGAAACCCAGAAAAAGCTCCTGGCTTCCAACTGTTGCGGACATTTGGAGAGTGAACTAGCAGATGGAAGACTTTCTTCTCTCTCTCTCTCTCCCTCTCTCTGCCTCTCTGTAACTCTGCCTTTCAAATAATAAATAAGTATATAAATCTTTAAAAAAAAAACAAAACAAAACACGGGAGACTCGAAAGAAGCTCCTGGCTTCGGATTGGCCCAGCTCTGGCCATTGCAGCCATTTGGGGAGTGAACCAGTGAATGGAAGATTCTCTCTCTCTCTGTCTCTGTCTCTGTCTCTCTTTCTGCCTCTCTGTAACTTTGACTTTCAAATAAATAAATAAATCTTTTTTAAAAATGTATCCAAGGGTTCGTGGTTAAGAGGCCTTCCCCTGCCCACGTCAGAGTACCCAGGTGTAATACTCAGCTCTGCCTCCCGACCCCAGCTCCCTGCTAATGCAGACCTTGGGAAGCGGTGATAATGGCTCAAGTAGTTGGGCCCCTGCCACCCATGTGGAGACCTGGGTTGAGTGCTTAGCTCCAAACTTTAGCCTGGTCCAGCCTTAGGTGTTGCAGCTTTGGGAGAGAACCAGCCAAAAGATGGGACCCTGCAATTCTCTCTCTCTCTCTTGCTCACTCTCTTTCTCTCCTACTTTCAAGAAAAAAAGATGCACCCCAAATTTTTACTGTGTCCCTATTAATTGATATTAATTGAAGGGTTGCTATGATGGTCAACTTTAGAATTTCAAAGCAAAGCCCTCCTATCCTCTGCAGACAGCAAGGTTTTTTGAGCACTAGTTGTAGACCCATTGCTGTGCTTTAGGAGAGACTGGGTCCTTAGCCATGAGTACCGCGTGACCTGCCATGTGGAACTGTCCGTTACGAACCAGGTGTGTTCCAAACCACCAGATCATAAAGCCTGGTATGCACAGTAGTGCTCTTGTACCAAATCAAGGTGCTCTACAGGATACTTCAGAAGTTCATGGAAGGGGCTGGCACTGTGGCGTAGCCGGTTAAGCCACCGTCTGCAGTGCTGGCATCCCATGTGGGCACCAGTTTGAGTCCCAGATGTTCCACTTTTGATAAGCTCCTTTCTAATGCACCTGGGAAAGCAGCAGATGGCAACTCAAGTGCTTGGGCCCCTGCACCCATGTGGGAGACTTGAAAGAAGCTCCTGGCTCTTGACTTCAGCCTGGCCCAGCCCCAGCTGTTGCACCATTTTGAGAAGTGAACCAGCAAACAGAGGACCTCTCTCTCTCTCTCTCTCTCTCTCTCTCTCTCAACTCTGCCTTTCAAATAAATGAATCTTTTTTAAAAGTTCATGGACAATGCATATTATGAAAAAAATTATGCATAGATTTCAAACATGTTTGCATCATAGTACATTTATTTTTCAGTTCCATTTTTCCAGGAACTTGAGACTGGGTTTGAGGAGGCCCTACAGACACAAGTAAGTTACATAAAGATGTGGTACAAATGCCCATGACCCCTAACCCAGCCACGCTGCCTCCTTTCTCCCACCCT
Organism: Oryctolagus cuniculus; assembly: GCF_051225735.1. Lineage (NCBI taxonomy): Eukaryota > Metazoa > Chordata > Mammalia > Lagomorpha > Leporidae > Oryctolagus > Oryctolagus cuniculus. The sequence continues at coordinate 64,107,320 of NC_142871.1, read as the reverse complement.
GCACCAACGGCCTCATAAAGAGCTCCCTGTGATGAGTTGAGAAAGAGGAAACTCGGGTTAGGTTTGTAAGATTCTGCACAGAAGCCAGTGCTGTGATGCAGCCAGTTAAGCCACCACTTGTGATGCTAGTATTCTACACTGGAGTGCAGGTTCAAGTTCTGGCTGCTCTGCTTCTGCTCCAGCTCCTTGCCAATGAACCTGGGAAAGCAGTGGATAATGACCCAAGTGCTTAGGTTCCTGCCACCCATGTGGGAGACCAAGATAGAGTCCCAGGCTCCTGGTTTTGGCTATCTGGGGAATGAACCAACCGATGGAAGTTCTCTCTCCTCTCTCTCTCTCTCTCTTTCTCTCTCTCTCTCTCTTCCTGTCTCTGTCACTCTGCCTTTCAAATAAATAAATATTTAAAAATAACATCATAGATGAATTTTTTAAACAAAAAAGTTCTGCAAAATATGCTGGCAGTTTCTGGGCTGAGGCAAGCATTTGGTACCAGTTAAGTGCCCAGTTCAGAGTGCACGGGCTCAAGTCCCAGCTCTCCTTCTGATTCTAGCTTCCCGCCAATGTGCACCCTGGGAGGCAGCAGGTGAAGGCTCAAGTACTTGGGACCCTGACACCCACATGGGAGACCTGGATAGATTCCCAGGCTCTTGGCTTTGGCCTAGGCTAGCCTTGGTTGTTGTGGGCATTTGGGGAGTGAACTAAAAGATGAAAGATCTTTCCCTGACTCATTTGATCTCTATGTTAAATAAAATAAACAAATAAGTACGTTTAAATGACTATAACCCCAACTAAAACATTGCTTTTTAAAAGACTTATCTATTTGAAAGGCAGAGCAACACACACACACACACATACACACGTATCTTCCATCCTCTGGTTCACTCCCCAAATGCCCACAACAACCTGGAAGCAAGGAGCCAGGAACTCCATCTGGGTCTCCCTCATGGACGGCAAGGACCCACACAGTTGGACCACCTTCTTCCTTTCCAGGAGCATTAGCAGGGAGCTGGATGAGAAACAGAGCAGCCAGGACTCCAGCTGGCACTCCTATAAGGGTAGTAGCTTAACCAGCCATGCCACAACACCAGTTTCCAAAACATTTTAAAACATGGGCCCATACAGCTCTGAAATCCCTCCAGGACACTGTCCCTCAAGGACAGTGATGTGGGGCAATGCTCTTAGTGGGCAGAATTTCAAGCCGCACTCCTCACAGTGCATTTTGCTTGGAAGGAGAAACGCTCAGTAGTCTATCCCGACTACTGGGTTGTGGCCAGTGGTTTGTCTGGATGGAGTTGGAAGAAACATGATTGGAAAAGTGGTGACAAGTCATCCAGGGGAGAGCATGGAGGGAAATGGGCCAAAAATGTGAGATACTTGTGTCCCATGTGAATGCTCACCAAAGGGTGACTCAGCAGAGATGGGTTTTAATAATCAATGGAGGGGCCAGCGCAGTGGCGCAGCAGGTTAACACCCTGGCCTGAAGCAGTGGCATCCCATATGGGCACCGGTTCGAGACCCGGCTGCTCCACTTCCGATCCAGAAGATGGCCCAAGTCCTTGGGCTCCTGCACCCACGTGGGAGACCCGGAAGAAGTTCCTGGCTCCCGGCTTCGGATTGGCACAGCTCCAGCCGTTTCAGCCAATTAGGGTGTGAACCAGCAGATGGAAGACCTTTCTCTCTGCCTCTCCTTCTCTCTCTTTGTAACTCTTTTAAATAAATAAATAAATCATTAAAAAATAATCAATGCATAGGGTGACCCATTCTGTGGCTACCAGCTAGCTTCTTTCTCCAGCCATCATCTCTGTCACTTCTCATGAACAAAGTGGCCATGGCGGCAGAGGCCCAGGACAGAGACTTATTTTCACCATAGCCCACCTGACCACAACCAAATAGCACCAAATCAGCTGCTGCAGAGACCAGCATTGAGTGCCCTAAATGACACCATCCCTCAGGGTGACCAGCCAGCTACTCAGGGGAAGGTTAATTACACTGACCTTCCCATTGGGAAAGAGACGGTGCTCTGTTCTCACTGGAATATTCTTATTCTAGATATGAATTTGCCTTCCCTGCACACTAAGCCTCTGCCAAAAGTGTCATCATGGGCTCTTAGCGTTTTATCCCCCATCAAGGCAACCCACACTGCTTCTGACCAAGGAATTCACCTCACAGCCAATGGCATGGTCATGGGACTCAGTGATCTTGTCATGTTCTCCACTGTCCTGACTGCATAACAGAGGAATCACCCTTTGAAAACTCATGTTGCGGGGCTGGCGCTGTGGCGCACTAGGTTAATCCTCCGCCTGTGGCACTGGAATCCCATATGGGCACCGGGTTCTAGACCCGGTTGCCCCTCTTCCAGTCCAGCTCTCTGCTCTGGCCCAGGAGTGCAGTGGAGGATGGCCCAAGTGCTTTGGTCCCTGCACCTGCATGGGAGACCAGGAGAGAGCACCTGGCTCCTGGCTCCTGTAGCTCCAGCCGTTGTGGCCATTTGGGGAGTGAACCAGCAAATGGAAGACCTTTCTCTCTGTCTCTCTCTCTCTCTCTCTCTCTCACTGTCTGTAACTCTACCTGTCAAATAAATAAAAATCTTAAAAAAAAATAAATAAATAAACTCATGTTGCAGCACCAGCCTAGGACAATACCTTGCAGGGCTGAAGCAGTGTTCTCCAGGTCATACTTGCTCTAAACATGGTGCCATTTCCCCTGGGCAAGTGGCACGGATCTAGCAATGCAGAGGCGAAAATGGAGGAGCACCACTCACTATTGCCTCTAGGGGTTCACTAGCAAAGTTCTATTCCCTGTCCGTGAGCCACTATGCTCAACCAGTCTAGAAGTCTTCATTCCAAAGGGAGAAAGGCTTCCACCAGGAGACAAAGCAAATGAGCTCGCTGAAGTATCGGGTTGAGCCAGCGATCCAGCCCACTCTAGGCTCAAGCCACTTCCTCAAAAGGCAAAGAAGGGAGCTCCAGTGCTTGTGGAGGGACGGACACTGAGTTGCTACTACACAGTGCAGGATAAGGAAGAGTATGTCTGAAATACAGATCCCTTAGGCACCTGTTAGTATCACCGTGTCCTGTGATTAAAGCAACACTACAAATGAATGCAAGCAAAGGCTTGGCTCACTCTGCCAGGCTGGAGAACCATGACCCCCTCCCCGCTCCCCGAGGTGCTTACAGGCACATAATTAGAGACCCTTCATCTGAGCAGGCCTGACTGCAACAGAAAGCACAGAACAGAGGTCCCTTGAAGACACCCCACCTGTGGCTGCACCACCCACTGACTCCCTGGAGTTCCAGCCTCCTTTCCTAAACTAAGATGTCAGAATCGCAAATCCAGGCACGCACTTGATGGGGCAAAGGAATTCACTGGGTGCAAAAGAAACAAATAGGAGTTAATGTCCAGGAAATCAAAGTGTTCTTGAAGGCCTCCATGCAGATATGGAAGGAGTGGTGCAGGCTCAGAGATTAAACACATGCTGTTCCACCCACCAGGAATTCCCCCCAGATCTTCCCACCAATGTCGTCATCCAGAGCTCAGTATAAACATCTAAGGTGTTCACAGCCCTACCTGACAGCATTTGACAGTATACTGCCCCCTTGTCATTATACAGATGTCTTTCTCAAATGAAAATTTTGTCCAGGGGCCGGCATTGTGGCATAGTAGACTAAGTTTCTGCCTGTGGTGCCAGCATCCCACATGGGATTGAATCCCAGATGCTCCACTTCTGATCCAGTTCCCTGCTGGTGACCTGGGAAAGCAGTGGAGGATGGTGTTTTGGCCCCTACACCCCTGTGGGAGACCTGGAAGAAGCTCTTGGCTCCTGGCTTCAGATTGGCCCAGCTCCAGCCATTGCGGCCATTTGGGGAGTGAACCAGCGGATGGACGATCCCTCCCTGTGTAACTCTGCCTCTCAGATAATAAATCTTTAAAACATATATTTTGTCCAGCAAGTTCAGCATTCAATCTTCAGTATCCTGGTATATAACAAGTAGTTCCTGAATCTAAGGGTGCCCCTGTAAAGGCTTAAAGATGTTAACTTCTGGGGCCGGCACTGTGGCACAGGTTAATCCTCTGTCTGTGGCGCCAGCATCCCATATGGTCGCTGGTTCTAGTCCCGGCTGCTCCACTTCCTATCCAGCTCTCTGCTATGGCCTGGGAAAGCAGTAGAGGATGGCCCAAGTCCTTGGGCCCCTGCACTCATGTGGGAGACCTGGAAGAAGCTCCTGGCTCCTGGCTTTGGATCGGCACAGATCCGGCCGTTGCGGCCATTTTGGGAGTGAACCAGCGGATGGAAGACCTTTCTCTCTGTCTCTCCCTCTATCTGTAACTCTATCTCTCAAATAAATAAATAAATAATCTTTAAAAAAAAGATGTTAACTTTTAGATAGAATTCTCCAGTCACAACTTGATGCTGGTTGGGAGTATGGAAATAGATGAACTGTAATAACGCTGTTAACAGGCAACTATTGAGGTACATCCCAAATGGTTTCAATTAACCATGAGCACACACGATTTCTCTCTTGTACTAGAAAAAATTAATATTCAAGGATTTCTCTTTCAGCCATTTATTTCTTTTTTATTTACAGTTTGTGTTCAATGCAAATCAATTCCATAACATGAGAAGTTACTATGAATCAAAGCATAAATACACAAACACATATACAATCCAAAATAGATGTACAGCATTTAGGTATGAAGCAAAAGGGAGTGTTCATTCACACACACAGTAGCTTCAGATCTGTCCAACCTGGTTGTTCCCATGTAGGTCTCTAGGGATGGTTAAGAAAAAAACAAAAGACCTTGGTTAAAGACTCCTGTGG